>NC_091326.1:15441166-15496166 GCF_038502225.1 Cherax quadricarinatus | reverse complement strand
TCCTACTGCCTCCTCCATGCTGAAAATCACTTTTATTGATGTGACAATGGCTGAAGGCCTGGCCATATACTATTACTTCATTAACTCCAGTCATACTGAAGCTGAGCGGTACCATCATATTACTCAGTGCTGGAGTTGCTACTCTTACCTACACTACAAAATTCATTACTGTATGCTATATGCACACATGCATAATATGGCGTTACCAGGCTCCTTCAACACTGTTATTAACGAGCTCTTCCGATTGAACAGCATGCCAAGCTTTACTTTCCCAGACTCTCCACCATCTGCCGACATCATCAAGCTCACCAAAGAATTAGGCAACATCACAACACCTGAAATTCCATCTCCAAGAAACAACCAATCAGCGACTTCCAACATCAGCACCGCTGTGGACCAATCACCTGAGTCTTCCACCTCTTCTGCTACTACTAACGAACCACCTGCTTCATCTCCAACTCAACCACCAAAAGCAAAGAAAGCTAAGACACTTCCTCCTGAAAATCCACCTCAAGATACTCAAAGACCTGAAGAAATGGAAGAGGAAACAATATTTAGACCAACTGAACCCCTCACCTTCTATACATATAACACTCACACTCCGTCGCTATATGCACCTCAAGTCATCTATTCCATGCACCATGGTAGTATCAAGTACACTGTTGCTCCTGGATGCGATCCCCACACTGAAACTGCCCTAATTGCAGACTTAGAAAAAGACAGCAAAAGTCTGCTCAAACTTAGTTTATTATCAAAACCTGCTTTCAAAAGACTTCAAAATGGCTCTACGACAGGAACGAAAAACTAACAAAACGCAGATATGAAGAGTGTTATCCACCATCAACGCTGATCCTCTCTCCTCTCCGCATACTTAACCAATCATATTGAAGCATGCCTCCCTCTCCATCCCGCTTCCCGCCGATCTCCAGCAGCCAATCGCTGACCAGGTCTACAGATCAACCACCATGATGCAGCCTGCACAGCTTGCCCACGTCGTCCACATTCTCAGCCAAGTCCTGATCTCTCCAGCTCTATCCCACGATCGTCTAAGCTGCTGGGTTAAGCCCTGGCTCTATTTCTACAACTAGGAACACTCCTCTCCTTCGCTATTCTTCGTCTATCCCGTCTTCCCCGCTCATCCCATTGGGATCTTACCTGAACTTGTTCGTTCGTTCGTTCGTTCGCTTCTGGTTCAGAATCTCCACGACAACGGTGCTCTTCGCACCCATTCCTAGGTTGAGGGACTGATTACCTCATCTTCTCTACATAGTTCTACTATCTTCAAGTTATGTCATGGAATTTGCATTGATAAAGCCACTGGATGGCGAAACGTCTACAATAAAGATACCCAGATGTTGCACATGTGTCTTAATTTCATCTTGTCGGTATTGTATACCATTCTTGTGCAACCCATATCTCTGTTTCTTGCCCTCCAACCATTGTAGAATGTCCTGTATCAAGAGGAGGAGGAGGAGGAGGAGGAGGAGGAGGAGGAGGAGGAGAGAGAGAGAGAGAGAGAGAGAGAGAGAGAGAGAGAGAGAGAGAGAGAGAGAGAGAGAGAGAGAGAGAGAGAGAGAGAGAGAGAGAGAGAGAGAGAGAGCATTACGCTAATTAGGAAGAAATAAAAATGTGAATGAATTTTTGTGAACTAGACTTGTACAGCTGGTAGTGTGGGTGGTGTAAGTGGCGGTACAGGTGGTAGTGGTGGTACAGGTGGTAGTGGTGGTGCAGGTGGTAGTGGTGGTGCAGGTGGTAATGGCGGTGCAGGTGGTAGTGGTGGTGGTGCCAGCAGTGTGCGTGAGGTGCCAGGGATCTACAATAAGCTCATTTTACTCAGCTAATATGTTGAGTTAGTGCAGTAATATGAGAAGACTTACTTACCGACGTGTCGCTCTCCTCCAAGGGCGAAATGTCGCAACATATGTTACTTAGCCCAAGTTTCTCTTATTCTCCATTTGTCGCCTGTCCAAGTTGCTAACTAGGAATTGGGGACCCCCACCCTCGCCTTCCCTGGATCAAACCTTATTACTGCCCATTCCCAGGCGCCGTGTGGCCATTTTGGGGTTAGCACTTCCCCTTGAAAGCAATAATTGTGGGAAGGGAGAGAGGGGGAGGCATCTGCTTGTGTGTGTGTTTGTCTTGCCAGCTAAAAAAAAAAACGTCAGCAGCAGATTGTGTGCTTTGCCAGTCAAGAAATTACATAAACAACGAAGGTGCTTGTGAGTTTCTCTCTCTCCTTCTCTCTCTCTCTCTCTCTCTCTCTCTCTCTCTCTCTCTCTCTCTCTCTCTCTCTCTCTCTCTCTCTCTCTCTCTCTTTCTGTACTTGTCTTTCCCAAGACTGAAGGAACCGTAATTGACACAGACCAATGAGGTCAAAGATAGGTTGATCCTCAAAGTGTACTTATAACCCACAAGTAAGGATGACTTGCTACACGTCACCCACTTCGTGGGACACTGATAGAGGAATTGTTGTTGGATTTTTCCTGAAAGAGCATAGCTTTTGTAGCTCACACTTCCTCAAAGAGGAACGTGATCGCATTTTGTTCTAGTGTTCACACAACTTCGGCTTCCTCTGCACTGTTTCTGTGATCACACGAGACGTGCCCGCGCATCATTATGATCACACGAGACGTGCCCGCGCATCATTATGATCACACGAGACGTGCCCGCCGCATCATTATGATCACACGAGACGTGCCCGCCGCATCATTATGATCACACAAGACGTGCCCACCGCATCTTTAGGATCACACGAGACGTGCCCACCGCCTTATCAACACGGCTGCCCCAGAATGCTTACCAACAAAGCAGGTTGTGCTTCCAGCTATTGAAGCTGACAACAACCTCACTAATACACTAGCGGATCCCAAAATGTGTGACTACCAGCCCGTCTCCCACCATCATGGACTAAGAAGAGACTCCCAAGATAGTGGGAACCAGCATGTGTGTATCATCCCAATTAAGGGATGTTATAAGCCGGTGTACGTGGGCGAGATGGCCAGAAGTCAAGACCAGCAAGTTAGAGTATAAATGCTCATGCAGCAGACAACGTGAGTTACGCTTGTGTGATACACTTGATGAAGTGAAAGAAGCCAGGTTGTTTGTGTAGGAGAATGATTTGCAGAAGTGACATTGTCTCGAGGCAGCCCCAGTCATACTACCCGAAACGTCATGGTGGACCTGGGCTCCGGAAGTTTGTCCCGTAACTCGATTGCTAGCGCACTCAGCTCACACGCATTGAGGTCTGGGTGTCGATTCCCGGTACGGGTGGAAATATTAGGACGTGTTTCCTTAAGACACCTGCTGTCCGTGTTCACCTATCAGTAAAATAGGTACCTGGGTCGTAGTCGACTGGTGTGGGTCGCATCCTGGGACAAAATTGACCTGATTTGCCCGAAATGCTCTGTATAACAGGGGACTCTCTATATAGTAGTATATCATTAATGTCAGCTAGGCCTGTATACCTTGTGCATATACTTGTAGAAATAAAGATTATTATTATTACATGTATCCTCGCTAAATTAATTGTAGCTTATCACACACGACAAGGACAAGGGACACACACCATCACCTGACCTTGTTGGGCCTTATCCCACCTAATTCACTGTCCTCTATATAATGTGGCTGTCCATACTCTGTATTGAATTGCATAAGTGTCTTTATCCCTACAGTGGGAGAAGGATTGAACCTCCAACATTACTTGCGTTCAATGACCCACACGGGTTTACCACCTCACATAAAAATAAATCTTTCAAGTCTATATTCACACACCTTCCGCTCCCTCTCACCTCCTCTCTTCCACTTTCCCTCCCCCCCCCCAGTTCATCACACTTTCTCTGTACGCTTTCTTTATGGTACACTTCTGTAATCTCTCTCTTCGTGGTGTGATCAAAAGAGTTCAGAACATATTAACTGTCATTTTGTGTTCTCTGTAACACATTGTTAACCAGACGATGCCTCCTCTTTACTTTATTTCGAAATAAGAACATAATAGAGGAACATAGCAATAGGCCTACTGGCTGAATATCAAAATGGTATACAATACCGACAGGTTGGTAGGTAAGACACATAGGCAACAGTTAGGCAACTTTATTCCGAAACGTTTCGCCTACACAGTAGGCTTCTTCAGTCGAATACAGAAAGTAGGCAGGAACAGTAGAGATGTGAAGACGATGTAATCAGTCCATCACCCTTGAAGTCGTAGAATTTGAGGTTGTCAGTCCCTCAGCCTGGAGAAGTTCAGTTCCATAGTCAGGAACTATCTGAAGATCAAGCGACAGTGCGGAGACTTAAATACTGTCGGAAGGAGAGGTGCAGAGTAGTAGTAGTAGTGAGAATGTAGCCACTGAGAGGTCACATCTCTACTGTTCCTGCCTACTTTCTGTATTCGACTGAAGAAGCCTACTGTGTAGGCGAAACGTTTCGGAATAAAGTTGCCTAACTGTTGCCTGTGTCTTACCTACCAGGCCTACTGGCTCATGCTAGGTAGGTCCTACTCACACTCGACCATCCCCACTCAAATATAAGAACATAAAAACGGACAAACACTGCGGCAGGCCTACTGGCCCATGCTAAGTATGTTTTTCTCAAGCCCAAACCCACTAACAAAAATATTTGCGCTATCCACTTTCAGTGCTACCCAAGGAATAAGCTATGATAACCCTGTTATATTTGTTTAATATATTTGTAATAATATCTTCATTTCTACAAGTACATGTACAAGGTATACAGGCCTAGCTGACATCAATGACATACTATATAGAAAGCCCAGTGGCTAGCGCGTCGGTTTGGAGTTTTATGACTCTCTGATCGCGGGTTCTATCCCACCTGTGGTATGGTTTGTTTGCAATAGTTTCATTACGATTTCGTGAGTCAAATTAGGTCAGTTTTGTCCCAGAATGTGACCCACACTAGTCGGCTAACACGAAGGTATCACTGATAAGTGAACAGGGACAGCAGGTGTCTTAAGGACATACGTCTTAATGTTGACATACGTCCTAATGTTTTCACCCGTACCGGGGATTGAACCACGGACCTCAGTGTGTGTTACCGTCGATGCTGGTTTAGAATGGCACGTAAGTAAGCAAATACTAGGACATATATATTAGAAAACGTTTCGGTCCTGGAACCTTGATCACTGAAGTGATCACTGAAGTGATCAAGGACCCAGTATCCTGCAGCACTCACTGTTAGTGCAGCAGCAGCACTCACTGTTAGTGCAGCAGCAGCACTCACTGTTAGTGCAGCAGCAGCACTCACTGTTAGTGCAGCAGCACTCACTGTTAGTGCAGCAGCAGCACTCACTGTTAGTGCAGCAGCAGCACTCACTGTTAGTGCAGCAGCACTCACTGTTAGTGCAGCAGCAGCACTCACTGTTAGTGCAGCAGCAGCACTCACTGTTAGTGCAGCAGCAGCACTCACTGTTAGTGCAGCAGCAGCACTCACTGTTAGTGCAGCAGCACTCACTGTTAGTGCAGCAGCAGCACTCACTGTTAGTGCAGCAGCAGCACTCACTGTTAGTGCAGCAGCACTCACTGTTAGTGCAGCAGCATCACTCACTGTTAGTGCAGCAGCACTCACTGTTAGTGCAGCAGCACTCACTGTTAGTGCAGCAGCACTCACTGTTAGTGCAGCAGCAGCACTCACTGTTAGTGCAGCAGCACTCACTGTTAGTGCAGCAGCACTCACTGTTAGTGCAGCAGCACTCACTGTTAGTGCAGCAGCAGCACTCTCTGTTAGTGCAGCAGCACTCACTGTTAGTGCAGCAGCACTCACTGTTAGTGCAGCAGCACTCACTGTTAGTGCAGCAGCACTCACTGTTAGTGCAGCAGCACTCACTGTTAGTGCAGCAGCAGCACTCACTGTTAGTGCAGCAGCAGCACTCACTGTTAGTGCAGCAGCACTCACTGTTAGTGCAGCAGCAGCACTCACTGTTAGTGCAGCAGCAGCACTCACTGTTAGTGCAGCAGCACTCACTGTTAGTGCAGCAGCAGCACTCACTGTTAGTGCAGCAGCAGCACTCACTGTTAGTGCAGCAGCACTCACTGTTAGTGCAGCAGCAGCACTCACTGTTAGTGCAGCAGCAGCACTCACTGTTAGTGCAGCAGCACTCACTGTTAGTGCAGCAGCAGCACTCACTGTTAGTGCAGCAGCACTCACTGTTAGTGCAGCAGCACTCACTGTTAGTGCAGCAGCACTCACTGTTAGTGCAGCAGCACTCACTGTTAGTGCAGCAGCACTCACTGTTAGTGCAGCAGCAGCACTCACTGTTAGTGCAGCAGCACTCACTGTTAGTGCAGCAGCACTCACTGTTAGTGCAGCAGCAGCACTCTCTGTTAGTGCAGCAGCACTCACTGTTAGTGCAGCAGCACTCACTGTTAGTGCAGCAGCACTCACTGTTAGTGCAGCAGCACTCACTGTTAGTGCAGCAGCACTCACTGTTAGTGCAGCAGCACTCACTGTTAGTGCAGCAGCACTCACTGTTAGTGCAGCAGCACTCACTGTTAGTGCAGCAGCAGCACTCACTGTTAGTGCAGCAGCACTCACTGTTAGTGCAGCAGCACTCACTGTTAGTGCAGCAGCAGCACTCTCTGTTAGTGCAGCAGCACTCACTGTTAGTGCAGCAGCACTCACTGTTAGTGCAGCAGCACTCACTGTTAGTGCAGCAGCAGCACTCACTGTTAGTGCAGCATCACTCACTGTTAGTGCAGCAGCACTCACTGTTAGTGCAGCAGCACTCACTGTTAGTGCAGCAGCACTCACTGTTAGTGCAGCAGCACTCACTGTTAGTACAGCGGCACTCACTGATAGTGCAGCAGCACTCACTGTTAGTGCAGCAGCACTTACTGTTAGTGCAGCAGCACTCACTGTTAGTGCAGCAGCAGCACTCACTATTAGTACAGCGGCACTCACTGATAGTGCAGCAGCACTCACTGTTAGTGCAGCAGCACTCACTGTTAGTGCAGCAGCACTCACTATTAGTGCAGCAGCACTCACTGTTAGTGCAGCAGCACTCACTGATAGTGCAGCAGCACTCACTGTTAGTGCAGCAGCACTCACTATTAGTGCAGCAGCACTCACTGTTAGTGCAGCAGCAGCACTCACTGTTAGTGCAGCAGCACTCACTGTTAGTGCAGCAGCAGCACTCACTGTTAGTACAGCGGCACTCACTGATAGTGCAGCAGCACTCACTGTTAGTGCAGCAGCACTTAGTGTTAGTGCAGCAGCACTCACTGTTAGTGCAGCAGCAGCACTCACTGTTAATGCAGCAGCACTCACTGTTAGTGCAGCAGTACTCACTGTTAGTGCAGCAGCACTTGCAGTTAGTGTAGAGCACTCACTGTTAGTGCAGCAGCAGCACTCACTGTTAGTGCAACAGCAGCACTCACTGTTAGTGCAGCAGCAGCTCTCACTGTTAGTACATTGGTCCGGTGGCCTGGTGGCTAAAGCTCCCGCTTCACACACGGAGGGCCCGGGTTAGATTCCCGGCGGGTGGAAACATTCCGACACGTTTCCTTACACCTGTTGTCCTGTTCACTTAGCAGCAAATAGGTACCTGGGTGTTAGTCGACTGGTGTGGGTGGCATCCTGGGGGACAAGATTGAGGACCATAATGGAAATAAGTTAGACAGTCCTCGATGACGCACTGACTTTCTTGGGTTATCCTGGGTGGCTAACCCTCCGGGGTTAAAAATCAGAAGAAAATCTTATCTTATCCAAGCAGCACTCACTGTTAGTGCAGCAGCACTCACTGTTAGTGCAGCAGCACTTACAGTTAGTACAGCAGCACTTACTGTTAGTGCAGCAGCACTTACTGTTAGTGCAGCAGCGCTCACTGTTAGTGCAGCAGCACTCACTGTTAGTGCAGCAGCACTCACTGTTAGTACAGCAGCACTTACTGTTAGTGCAGCAGCGCTCACTGTTAGTGCAGCAGCACTTACTGTTAATACAGCAGCACTTACTGTTAGTACAGCAGCACTTACTGTTAGTGCAGCAGCACTCACTATTAGTGCAACAACACTCACTGTTAGTGCAGCAGCACTCACTGTTAGTGCAGCAGCACTTACTGTTAGTACAGCAGCACTTACTGTTAGTGCAGCAGCATTCACTGTTAGTGCAGCAGCACTCACTGATAGTGCAGCAGCACTCACTGTTAGTACAGCAGCACTTACTGTTAGTGCAGCAGCATTCACTATTAGTGCAGCAGCACTCACTGTTAGTGCAGCAGCACTCACTGTTAGTGTAGCAGCACTCACTGTTAGTACAGAAGCACTCAGTGTAGCAGCACTCACTGTTAGTGCAGCAGTACTCAGTGTAGCAGCACTCACTGTTAGTGCAGCAGCACTCAGTGTAGCAGCACTCACTGTTAGTGCAGCAGCACTCACTGTTAGTGCAGCAGCACTCACAGTGCAGCAGCACTCAGTGTAGCAGCACTCACTGTTAGTGCAGCAGCACTCACTGTTAGTGTAGTAGCACTCACTGTTAGTGCAGCAGAACTCAGTGTAGCAGCACTCTCTGTTAGTGCAGCAGTACTCAGTGTTAGTGCAGCAGTACTCAGTGTTAGTGCAGCAGCACTCAGTGTAGCAGCACTCACTGTTAGTGCAGCAGTACTCAGTGTAGCAGCACTCACTGTTAGTGCAGCAGTACTCAGTGTAGCAGCACTCACTGTTAGTGCAGCAGCACTCAGTGTTAGTGCAGCAGTACTCAGTGTAGCAGCACTCACTGTTAGTGCAGCAGTACTCAGTGTTAGTGTAGCAGCACTCACTGTTAATGCAGCAGGACTCACTGTTAGTGCAGCAGCACTCACAGTTAGTGCAGCAGCACTCAGTGTAGCAGCACTCACTGTTAGTGCAGCAGCACTCACTGTTAGTGTAGTAGCACTCACTGTTAGTGCAGCAGCACTCAGTGTAGCAGCACTCTCTGTTAGTGCAGTAGCATTCAGTGTAGCAGCACTCACTGTTAGTGCAGCAGCACTCAGTATAGCAGCACTCAGTGTAGCAGCATTCAGTGTAGCAGCACTCACTGTTACTGCGGCAGCACTCACTGTTCGTGTAGCAGCACTCACTGTTAGTGCAGCAGCAGTGTAGCAGCACTCACTGTTAGTGCAGCAGCAGTGTAGCAGCACTCACTGTTACTGCGGCAGCACTCACTGTTCGTGTAGCAGCACTCACTGTTAGTGCAGCAGCAGTGTAGCAGCGCTCTCTGTTAGTGTAGCAGCACTCACTGTTAGTGCAGCAGCACTCACTGTTGGTGTAACAGCACTTGGTGCAGCAGCACTCAGCGTAGCAGCACTCACTGTTAGTGTAGCAGCATTCAGTGTAGCAGCACTCGGTACAGCAGCACTCAGTGTAGCAGCACTCCTTGCCAGCTTCGATGCTGCTGCTACTTGTCAGATTCAGTGCTGCTGCCACTTGGCAGCTTCGATGCTGCTGCTACTTGACAGCTTCGATGCTGCTGCTACTTGCCAGATTCAGTGCTGCTGCCACTTGGCAGCTTCGATGCTGCTGCTACTTGACAGCTTCGATGCTGCTGCTACTTGCCAGATTCAGTGCTGCTGCCACTTGGCAGCTTCGATGCTGCTGCTACTTGACAGCTTCGATGCTGCTGCTGCTACTTGACAGCTTCGATGCTGCTGCTGCTACTTGACAGCTTCGATGCTGCTGCTGCTACTTGACAGCTTCGATGCTGCTGCTGCTACTTGGCAGCTTCGATGCTGCTGCTACTTGACAGTTTGGTCCTCACATCCACAACTCTGCAGCTGCCATACCAGAGCTTTCCTACATCCTTTCTAAATCCGAGTTTATTGAACTTGAATGTATTATTTCTTGTGTCTTCTCGGTCAGATGGTCTCAACATCTTGTTTATATCGCCGTTATTTACTCTCCTCTTCCACTCCCAACGGAATTTTATGCCTGGCTGTTTCCTTTTATTTTATTTCAGGTCAGCGTTTTTCCAACCTTGCGAATTCGTTTCCCTTCGTTTAGTATTTGTTTCTCACCTTTTCGTCTTGTATATTCGACGTCTCGTTCGGCCTCGTAGTTTCACTATTTTTCATTATTTATTTTGGTTTTCTTTGGTTTCATCTTTTTCTCTTTACGGTTTCTCTCTGTCTCTTATTTTACTGTACCGTTTCACTCCGTTTTGGTACCTTTTTTTTCATTTCGTTTCTACTCCATTTGTCACGTTTCGCTTTTCTGTTTCTTGAACTTTCTTCCCCATGATGTTTTGTTGATCTAAATCACAAGATCTTTTATTATTATTATTATTATTATTATTATTATTATTATTATTATTATTATTATTATTATTATTATTATTTAATTTATATTATTATTATTATTATTATTATTATTATTATTATTATTATTATTATTATATTATTACTATTATTATTATTATTATTATTATTATTTAATTTATATTATTATTATTATTATTATTATTATTATTATTATTATTGCGTTGTTGCAAGTAAAGAGAGGAATCTGAAAAAAATAAAGCCAGGGTGAACAGTAATGCTCAAGAACAGCGTCTGACACTTAGGATTAACATGGTTTCGCTCCTGCGTTAGTTTGCTTCTCCGAAATATTTCTTAATTGTGAATCTGTGTATGCTGTACTTTCCTGCCAGTCTTAATTAATTCCAGTGATGAGACGAAGCTGCAAAACGAACTTTTTATGTGTAGAGAACGTTTTGCCCTGTGTTGAACTTCACCACACTGAGCGAAAAGTTGTCTTGGTAAGTAATATTTCATTTCCATTGTATGAATTTTGAAGGATAAAATGCGCAATACCGTGGCTGGAACAGTACCATGGTTGGTACAATACCATAACTGGAATAATACCATAACTAACAATACCATAACTGGAACAATACCGTAACTCTAACAGTGCCATAACTGGAGCAATACCATGGCTCAACATTACCATAATTGGAACAGCACCATGGTTCGAACAATGCCATAATTGGAACACTGCCATAACTGGAACAGTACCATAACTGGAATAATACCATAGCTTTAACAAATAACCCACACTCTCAAGATTGAACTCTAGCTACAGTCTTCTACTTTAAACGACGTTTCGGACCATGCGGGAGAGTCATCAAGTCATTATGTCAAATTGACGTGATAGCGGTCCAGAACCCTTAGTGTGGGTTATGAGATCTGGTCTGCGACCTGCCCGCGAGGGGCCATGAGCCAAGAAAGCGTCAGGAAATATAAGTTTATTCAGGTATAGGTACACATACAGTTACATAAATTATCATACATAACACTATATGTGTAGATTACATAGGGTAACCCAAGAAAGCTAGATAAAGTGACTTATTTCCACTAGGGTCCTTGATCAGGAAAGCTCCGAACCAAGCACTTCTCGCCTCCAGTTCCCACCTTCCTTTTTATGGGGTGCAGATTTGTTGGTGGTCCCTAACCACTGAGACCACTAAGACCTCTCTCTCTGTCTGTCGTGGCTTAATCCGATTTGCTTTGTTGTTTGTGTCTGAGCGAGGGTGTTGGGGAGGGGGGGGTGCAGCTTCCTCAATATTCCACACAGATGCAAGTCAAGAAAAAATGTTTCGCAATATGTGTGTGTGTGTGTGTGTGTGCGTGTGTGTGTGTGTGTGTGTGTGTGTGTGTGTGTGTGTGTGTGTGTGTGTGTGTGTGTGTGATATAAAAATCGCGAACAAGATACACAAGATGCAAAACAGTCACTGAGGGGGTTGAATGATAGCTCTAGGCCTTTCGTGTTACAATCAACATATCAGGAGCTTGCAATGTTGCAGAAAAGAGGAGGAAGTCCAAGTTAATATATATGTAAATATAACTTAAAAGAAACACGAATGGATCATAGAGCAAGCTGGATGTTACATCTAACAAGCTGGATGTTACATCTAACAAGCTGGATGTTACATCTAACAAGCTGGATGTTACATCTAACACGCTGGATGTTACATCTAACAAGCTGGATGTTACATCTAACAAGCTGGATGTTACATCTAACAAGCTGGATGTTACATCTAACAAGCTGGATGTTACATCTAACAAGCTGGATGTTACATCTAACAAGCTGGATGTTACATCTAACAAGCTGGATGTTACATCTAACAAGCTGGATGTTACATCTAACAAGCTGGATGTTACATCTAACAAGCTGGATGTTACATCTAACAAGCTGGTTGTTACATCTAACAAGCTGGATGTTACATCTAACAAGCTGGATGTTACATCTAACAAGCTGGATGTTACATCTAACAAGCTGGATGTTACATCTAACAAGCTGGATGTTACATCTAACAAGCTGGATGTTACATCTAACAAGCTGGATGTTACATCTAACAAGCTGGATGTTACATCTAACAAGCTGGATGTTACATCTAACAAGCTGGATGTTACATCTAACAAGCTGGATGTTACATCTAACAAGCTGGATGTTACATCTAACAAGCTGGATGTTACATCTAACAAGCTGGATGTTACATCTAACAAGCTGGATGTTACATCTAACAAGCTGGATGTTACATCTAACAAGCTGGATGTTACATCTAACAAGCTGGATGTTACATCTAACAAGCTGGATGTTACATCTAACAAGCTGGATGTTACATCTAACAAGCTGGATGTTACATCTAACAAGCTGGATGTTACATCTAACAAGCTGGATGTTACATCTAACAAGCTGGTTGTTACATCTAACAAGCTGGATGTTACATCTAACAAGCTGGATGTTACATCTAACAAGCTGGTTGTTACATCTAACAAGCTGGATGTTACATCTAACAAGCTGGATGTTACATCTAACAAGCTGGATGTTACATCTAACAAGCTGGTTGTTACATCTAACAAGCTGGATGTTACATCTAACAAGCTGGTTGTTACATCTAACAAGCTGGATGTTACATCTAACAAGCTGGTTGTTACATCTAACAAGCTGGATGTTACATCTAACAACCTGGTTGTTACATCTAACAAGCTGGATGTTACATCTAACAAGCTGGTTGTTACATCTAACAAGCTGGATGTTACATCTAACAAGCTGGATGGTACATCTAACAAGCTGGATGTTACATCTAACAAGCTGGATGTTACATCTAACAAGCTGGATGTTACATCTAACAAGCTGGATGTTACATCTAACAAGCTGGATGTTACATCTAACAAGCTGGATGTTACATCTAACAAGCTGGATGTTACATCTAACAAGCTCGATGTTACATCTAACAAGTTGGTTGTTACGTCTAACAAGCTGGATGTTACATCTAACAAGCTGGATGTTACATCTAACAAGTTGGTTACGTCTAACAAGCTGGATGTTACATCTAACAAGCTGGATGTTACATCTAACAAGCTGGATGTTACATCTAACAAGTTGGTTGTCACGTCTAACAAGCACTTGACTTGTACTCACTGGAGCGCAGGCGAGATATATAATCTACACCTGGAAGACTCTGGAGGGACTGGTTCCTAATCTGCACACAGAAATCACTCCCTACGAAAGCAAAAATCTTGGCAGGTGATGCAACATACTCCCTGTAAAAAGTAGGGGCGCCACTTGTACACTAAGAGAAAGCACAATAAGTGACCGAAGCCCAAGACTGTTCAGCAGCCTCGCACCGGCCATAAGGGGCATTACCAATAGATCCCTGGTTGTTTTCAAGAGGGAGCTGGACTGATACCTAAAGTCAGTGCCGGATCAGCCGGGCTGTGGTTCGTACGTTGGACTGCGTGTGGCCAGCAGTAACAGCCTCGTTGATCAGGCCATGATCCATCGGGAGGCCTGGTCGTAGACCGCGAGGGCGTTGATCCCCGGAATGCCCTCCAGGTAGGTAGGTAGCTGGTTGTTCCATCTAACAAGCTGGTTGTTACGACAAGCAACCTGGTTGTTACGTCAAACGACCTGGCTGTTACGTCAAACGACTTGGTTGTTACGTCAACCTGGTTATTACATCAAACGAGCTGGTTATTACGTTAACCTTGTTATTACGTTAAACGAGCTGGTTGTTACGTCAAACAAACTGGTTGCAGGAACCTGGAATATATATACCACAGAATGTTAAAAGTGGAATTTATACAACAGGGCAACATTAGAGTGAACGTTCACTCACTGGGACTCCAGACACAGCCATGCAGGGCAACACAACAGTGAACTATCATCGTCTTTGCAAATCCACAAGAATCCGTATTCAGAAATTTTTCCATCATTCAGCTATTTTATTCAGTGCCAGCCAGCTAACAGACGGCGTAATTCAGCTTTTTTTTTTTTTTGTTGGGGGGCGAGGCTCCCTGGCTATCATAAATCTCTTTCGGCACGTAATTTTTTTCCTCATGAACGTCAGTATTAATCTCATTAGAGTGATGTATTACAGAGATATGATTAACGAAAGACCAAATGAACGCAAACCCGGATTTGTTTTTTTTTTTTTATTTTATTTTATTTTTGTATTATTGGAGATTTCTGGTTAACAATTGACTTGTTGGAGCATAATTCCCACGAAATTGAAGGTATTGTTCGAGGTTACTCGTTTCGCGGGACTTCTTGGAGTGTGCAGTGATATAGTATCTCTTGTGAAGTCACAACATACAGGAGAAGAATGAAAATAGCTAGACCTTACCTGAGGCTTAATAGTGTGCCTGGGGTTCGAATCCTTGGCTAGCGCAGAGTTATTATTGATATATATATATATATATATATATATATATATATATATATATATATATATATATATATATATATATATATATATATATATATATATATATCGTGCCAATAGGTAAAACTGGTCAGTTAGCAAGAACTTATTTAAAAGTAAGTCGTTTCTAAAATTTTCTCTTATATGTTTAAAGATATTTTTTTTTTCATTTATGTTAATGTAAAAATGAATAATTTTGTACAAAAAGAACATTAGAAAACTTACGTAACCTTATTATAACAAGCGCAATTTAATTTAGCCTTATCCAACTAAATATATTTTAGATAAGTTTGCAATAATTTAATAATAAACAGTGAAATATATTTTTTTTGTTAGATTCAAAATGATTTTTGCGAAATTATTGCATGCACGAATTTTCGCTTGCCTTATTCGGCAAGAAGAGTGTTGCTATTTAAGCCAAAATGGCAAGTTTTACCTATTCGGCACTATATATATATATATATATATATATATATATATATATATATATATATATATATATATATATATATACATATATATATATATATATATATATATATATGTACTCACCTAATTGTACTCACCTAATTGTGGTTGCAGGGGTCGAGACTCAGCTCCTGGCCCCGCCTCTTCACTGATCGCTACTGGATCCTCTCTCTCTCTGCTTCCTGAGCTTTGTCATACCTCTTCTTAAAACTATGTATGGTTCCTGCCTCCACTACTTCACTTGCTAGGCTATTCCACTTGCTGACAACTCTATGACTGAAGAAATACTTCCTAACGTCCCTGTGACTCGTCTGAGTCTTCAGCTTCCAGTTGTGACCCCTTGTCCCTGTGTCCCCTCTCTGGAACATCCTATCTCTGTCCACCTTGTCTATTCCCCGCAGTATCTTGTATGTCGTTATCATGTCTCCCCTGACCCTTCTGTCCTCCAGTGTCGTCAGACCGATTTCCCTTAACCTTTCCTCGTACGACATTCCCTTGAGCTCTGGGACTAGCCTTGTTGCAAACCTTTGTACTTTCTCTAACTTCTTGACGTGCTTGACCAGGTGTGGGTTCCAGACTGGTGCTGCATACTCCAGTATGGGCCTAACATACACAGTGTACAGTGTCTTGAACGATTCCTTATTGAGGTATCGGAACGCTATTCTCAGGTTTGCCAGGCGCCCGTATGCTGCAGCGGTTATTTGGTTGATGTGTGCCTCCGGTGATGTACTCGGTGTTATGGTCACCCCAAGGTCTTTCTCCCTGAGTGAGGTCTGTAGTCTTTGTCCACCTAGCCTATATTCTGTCTGCGGTCTTCTTTGCCCCTCCCCAATCTTCATGACTTTGCATTTGGCTGGATTGAATTCGAGGAGCCAGTTACTGGACCACATGTCCAGCCTCTCCAGGTCTCTTTGCAGTCCTGCCTCATCCTCGTCCGATTTAATTCTTCTCATCAACTTCACGTCATCTGCGAACAGGGACACTTCAGAGTCTATTCCTTCCATCATGTCGTTCACATATATCAAAAATAGCACTGGTCCTAGAACTGACCCCTGTGGGACCCCGCTCGTAACAGGCGCCCACTGTGATACCTCTTCACGTACCATGACTCGTTGCTGCCTCCCTGTCAGGTATTCCCTTATCCATTGCAGTGCCCTTCCTTTTATGTGTGCCTGATCCTCCAGCTTCTGCACTAATCTCTTGTGGGGAACTGTGTCAAAGGCCTTCCTGCAGTCTAGGAAAACGCAATCTACCCAACCCTCTCTCTCGTGTCTTACTTCTGTTACCTTGTCATAAAACTCCAGGAGGTTTGTGATACAAGATTTGCCTTCCATGAACCCATGCTGGTTTTCATTTATAATCTTGTTCCTTTCCAGGTGTTCGACCACTCTCCTCCTGATAATCTTCTCCATGACTTTGCACACAATACATGTCAGAGACACAGGTCTGTAGTTTAGTGCCTCGTTTCTGTTTCCTTTCTTAAATATGGGGACTACATTAGCTGTCTTCCATTTCTCAGGTAGTTGCCCAGTTTCAAGGGATGTGTTGAAGATTGTGGTTAGAGGCACACACAGCATCTCTGCTCCTTCTCTAAGGACCCATGGGGAGATGTTGTCCGGTCCCATCGCCTTTGAGGTGTCAAGGTCACTTAAGAGCTTCTTCACCTCCTCCTCAGTTGTTCGTATGTCATCCAACACTTGTTGGTATATTCCCTCTTGATGTTCCCTTCTGTGCTGTCTTCCCACAGCCCTTCCTGTCTCTACTGTAAAAACTTCCTTAAATCTCCTGTTCAGCTCCTCACATACCTCCTGATCATTTCTTGTGAGTTCTCCACCTTCTGTCCTTAATCTGATCACCTGGTCTTTGACTGTTGTCTTCCTCCTGATGTGGCTATACAACAGTTTCGGGTCAGTCTTGATTCTCGATGCTATGTCATTTTCATACTGTCGCTGGGCCTCCCTCCTTACCTGTGCGTACTCATTCCTGGCTCTGCGACTGATCTCCCTATTTTCGTGTGTTCTCTGCCTTCTGTACTTTTTCCATTCTCTATTGCACTTTGTTTTTGCCTCCTTACACCGTCGGGTAAACCAGGGGCTTGTTCTGGTCTTCCCGTTGTTACTGTTGCCCTTGGGAATGAACCTTTCCACTGCCTCCTTGCATTTTGTTGCTACATATTCCATCATTTCATTTACTGGCTTTCCTGCCAGTTCTCTGTCCCACTGGACCTCCCGCATGAAGTTCTTCAACCCTATGTAGTCCCCTCTTTTATAGTCAGGCTTTTCCCATTCTACTCCTGTTATTCTCTCCACTTGCAGCTCTACTATGTATTCAAAGCACAGAACCACGTGGTCGCTAGCTCCTAGGGGACTCTCATACTTGATGTCCTCAATGTCTGAGCTGCCCAGGGTGAACACAAGGTCCAATCTTGCTGGTTCATCCTCCCCTCTCACTCTGGTAGTGTCCTTAACATGTTGGTGCATGAGGTTTTCCAGCACCACGTCCAACATCCTGGCTCTCCATGTTTCGGGACCCCCATGTGGCTCCAGGTTTTCCCAGTCAATCTCCCTGTGGTTGAAATCCCCCATAACCAGCAACTTTGCTCTGCTGGAGTGAGCTCTTCTTGCCACCTCAGCAAGTGTGTCCACCATTGCTCTGTTGCTCTCTTCATATTCCTCTCTTGGCCTCCTGCAGTTCTGTGGTGGATTATACATCACTGCAATGACCACTTTGTGTTCCCCAGACTGAAGTGTACCTGCTATGTAGTCTCTTTCTCCTGTCTCATCTATTCCTTCCATTTTCTCGAATTTCCATCTGTTTTTTACGAGCAGAGCAACCCCACCTCCCCCCCTACCCCTTCTATCTTTCCTCATGATCTGGTATCCTGGTGGGAAGATTGCATCTGTTATTGTCTCCATGAGTTTTGTTTCTGTAACTGCTATGATGTCTGGGGACTTCTCATTGATTCTTTCTTGCCATTCCTCATGTTTATTCGTTAATCCATCTGCATTTGTGTACCAAACCTTCAACTTCTGTTCTAATACTGTAACTGTGGTGCGGGGGGTGGAAACAGAGGGATCGGTGTGTGATGGTTGGTTTGGAATGTTCAGTTGCCTTGGGGGTGTCGTGGCTGGAGTCCTTCTGCAGGTGTTTCTGGGGGGTGCGCTTGTCCTTCCATTTGATCCTGGGTTATTCTGCTCTCCTTTTTCATTTCCTCCCATTTCTCCTTTCGTTTTTGAACTCTCTCTTTCATTGTCTTCCTTTCGTCCTGTGTTCTGTCTCGGTCGAGGTACACACTCCGGAACTCCTGCTTGCCTCTCAGCCGTGCTTTCTCCTGCAGGATCATGGTTCGGGTTGATTCTGCCTTGAAAATTACTTTGAGAGGCCGATTCCTTTTCTTTGTGAACCACCCAATTCTCCGAAAATTTGCCACCTGGGTCATGTCCCCCTCGCCTATCACCTTCATGATGTCTTCAATCGCTTTTTTCTCCTCCTGCTTTCTTTCATCATAAGTTTCCCCTTTAGCTTCGTCTAGCCCATAGACAAACACGGATCTCTCCCTTTCCACCTCCCACTGTGACTCCCATTGCATCCTCTGATGTGTTTTAGTTCCTTCCCGTGGAGTGTTCCTTCCTTCAGTCCCTTCCCTCGTTATGGCCCCTATGCTTCTTGGTTTATCCTTCCTGCTCACTTGCTCCTGGCCCCCACAGGTATCTGGTAAGGTCCTTGCACTTGTCCTAGTTCCATCAATGTCTTCCAACCTCTCTTTCTGTCCTAGAGTGCTCCCTGTCTTTGTTTTGGCCCCATGTGGGTTTGACAGGACCTCTGCATACAGTTTAGTTTCCATGCTTCCTTCGGACCTGTTGTCTGTGTTCGATGTAGCCATTGCCGATGCTACTTCTGTAATATCTTTGTCTCTGTGCTGTTTCAGATGTCTCAGCTCCTCTTCTAATCTCTCTATCTTGATTTCTGCTGCTGTGGCCTGTTGCTTCCACCTTCTGCATTCTGCTGCTAACCTCTCTTCCATCTTCCTTTCCAGCTCATCTAGTCTCCTTCCCCAGTCTTCCTCCCTTTTTTTGAGCTCTATCTCCCATTCCTCCCTCTCAGATTCGTCCTTGGAGCCCCTTGTCCTCATCCTGGTTAGGGGGAGGGGAATAGACGGTTAGGAGAGGGGATGGATGGTTGTGGGGGAGGGGGAGGATGGTTATTGGAGGGGCAGAGATAGTTGGGGGAGGGAGTTAGATGGTTTGGGGGAGGGAGTTAGATGGTTTGGGGGAGAGAGGGGATGGATGGTTATGGGGGAGGGGGAGGATGGTTATTGGAGGGAGGGAGGTTGTTGGGCGGGGGTTAGACTGTTTGGGGAGGGGTTAGGTGGTTTGGGGGAGGGGTAGGTGGCTAAGGCTAAGGTGTCAAGTGGCGGAGGGTGTGTGTGTGTGTGTGTGTGTGTGTGTGTGTGTGTGTGTGTGTGTGTGTGTGTGTGTGTGTGTGTGTGTGCGTGTGTGTGTGTGTGTGTGTGTGTGTGTGTATGTGTGTGTGTGTGAATGTGTGTGTGTGAATGTGTGTGTGTGTGTGTGTGTGTGTGTGTGTGTGTGTGCGTGTGTGTGTGTGTGTATGTGTATGTGTATGTGTGTGTGTGTGTTTGTGTGTTTACGTATGTGTGTATGTATGTGTGTGTGTGTATGTGTGTATGTGTGTGTATGTGTGAGTGTCTACCCTTGTGTGTGTGTGCTTGTGTGTGAGGGAGGGAGGGTTAGGGGGGGGGTGGTTGAGAGGTCCGTCGTGTAGGCACAAATTTAGTCTCATTTATCTTTCCCAATTATGCTACTCTCTCCACTTATTGCCCTTTCTGGATTTACGTGTTAATTGTTGCTGGTTATTATCATTTTCCTTGTTCACATTGAGAGAGGACTTCCTAGCTTCCTAAGTATTCTTACTGCTAATAACTACCGGTAGTAACACTGCCTGTGTGCGTGTGTGCGTGTGTGTGTGTGTGTGTGTGTGTGTGTGTGTGTGTGTGTGTGTGTGTGTGTGTGTGTGTGTGAGAGTCTTGTGCGGTGTAATGACTGGCCGCAACTTCTTGTGACCTGACTAAACCCTCCTGGGACCCCCTAGCACCGTCTTACCATGTTGCCCTTAAAAGCTTGTCCCACCTACCTTCTCACACTCGTCAACACTATATTCTCTATGTCTATGCTATTTCTATTCTAATTCTGGTAATAGCTTGCAGGAGTGAGTGACCAGTATCAAACAGTATACAAGGCCAGCCAGGGCCGTCAACATGCAAACCACAACTAGGCGAATAAACTTGCGGTTGACAGTTGCCAGCTGCTGATGACGTAGTCGTACGTAGGCCTTAAATCCCTATTTTTGGAGATCCTTCACCCGTGATGATTATAACCATATATTCCGCTTCCTCACTTCACTCTTCACTGATGGTAGTATACACTTCACATTATATACACTTCACTTCATATGTATAATGGCACACAACTTGTCGTGACGTCACTTCATCAGGCCTACCGCTGCCAATGTGGCAACAGCGCCTAAGACCCCCAACGGTTTGCGCTTTGAAATATTATGATTTCAGCTTTCCTCTCACTTTCTTTAACTAATAACTTTAATTATCACTCGTAGTATTGTTCACTGACGTTCCACTACCACTGATTACTTCTAGCTGATATTACGCGTCTTTCAACGCTAAGGATCTCGGAGCCTTGTTACCCACGTCTTCTGTGTGTGTGTGTGTGTGTGTGTGTGTGTGTGTGTGTGTGTGTGTGTGTGTGTGTGGTGTGTGTTTAAACCTCGTACCTACGAGCCTTGGAACAAGGTACACAGTACTTTACTCACCGTCCCTTACTGGATATTACTTGACGCCCAGACACACTGGGCGCTTGGTCCAAATCTTTCGTTGGTTGATGCTTGCTGCAGATGACACGAACAACTCAAAATCTTCCTCACAGAATACTGGTTGCTTTATAATAATAATAATAATAATAATAATAATAATAATAATAATATCTTTATTTCTACAAGTACATGTACAAGGTATACTGGCCTAGCTGACATCAGTGACATATTACTACATAGGCCCAGTTCCTGACTACCACCCACAGGATGGGCATGGGGTGACTACCGCCCGCAGGATGGGTATGAGGTGACTGCCGCCCTCAGGATGGGTATGGGGTGACTACCGCCCACAGGATGGGTATGGGGTGCATAATAAAGATATTAAGCTAACTAAAACTATCACTATATAGAAAGCCCCTTGTTATGCTGAGCATTTCGGGCAAATTAGGTTAATTTTGCCCCAGGATGCGACCCACACCAGTCGACTAACACCCAGATGCCCCTTTTACTGATGAGTGAACAGGGACAACAGGTGTAAGGAAACACGCCCAATGTTTCCACCCTTGTCGGAAATCGAGCCATGGACCCTTTGGATCAAACGCCTAGCTTGGCTGGGCGCCAAAGCATTGTCCAGTGTGGGATGGTGTGTACTGTTTACCTTATACACAATATATTGTTGTTTTCCTCTTTTTCTTCTTAGTCTTCCTTTTCTTCTCCTTTTTATTAGATGGATGTATGATGTATTCGTTTCCTGGTGTGAAAGAGTAAATATGACGGCCATTTGAGTGAGTTTACTCTCTCGTGTTGATGTAGTGTAGAGACTAGTTGTTCCTGACACAAATTATCTACCACAACCACCTCCACCGCCACCCCCACCCCCACCACGACCACCACCACGACCACCACCAACACCAACCATGCATCACCAGCCACCACTCCTCATTACCCACCACCCCTCATCAACTACCCACCACCATCCACATCAGGGGTGCCACAGAGTCAGCTTAATGCACCCCTCCTCCACTTGTTTACATGTAGTTTACTTGTGGTTGACCTGCAGTTTATCCTGTTTGAGCCTTTGTTTACCGTTGTTTTCACTTAACTTACATGTATTTATCTATGGTTCATCTATGTAGTTTACATGAAGTTTACCATTGTTTACCTGTGGTTCCCCTGGAGATCACCTTTGTCTACCTGTAGTTTAGCTTTATTTACCTGGAATTTTACGTTTGTTTACATCTACTCTACATATAGTTCACATTAGTTTACATTTGTTTACAGTTCACATTTGTTTACCTGTGGTTTATCGTTGTTTACCTGCTGAGTTTCGAGGTTTACCTTGAATAATATTTGGGGGGATTAAATTCTTCTCTCCCTTCTATATTCTTTTGTTTTTTTTTCATATTCCTTTGTATTCTTCCCACATTGTTCTTCCCCTTCACCTTCCTCCCTCACTTCCCCCATTGTTCACCCTTCCTTTCATCTCCCTCCATCTTTCATTCTAGCTTTCCTCTGCTACCCTACACTATGTGATAGCTTCATAGTGGGAACACTTGCTATGTGCTGGTACCTTACACTATGTGACAGCTACACAGTGGGAACACTCTCAGTGTGCCGGTACGCTACACTGTGTGATAGCTACATAGTGGGAACACTTGCAGTGTGCCGGTACGCTACACTATGTGATAGCTACATAGTGGGAACACTTGCAGTGTGCTGGTACCCTACACTATGTGACAGCTACATAGTGGGAACACTCTCAGTGTGCCGGTACGCTACACTGTGTGATAGCTACATAGTGGGAACACTTGCAGTGTGCCGGTACGCTACACTATGTGATAGCTACATAGTGGGAACACTCTCAGTGTGCCGGTACGCTACACTATGTTATAGCTACATAGTGGGAACACTCTCATTGTGCCGGTACGCTACACTGTGTGATAGCTACATAGTGGGAACACTCTCAGTGTGCCGGTACGCTACACTATGTGATAGCTACATAGTGGGAACACTTGCAGTGTGCTGGTGCCCTACACTATGTGACAGCTACATCGTGGGAACACTCTCAGTGTGCCGGTACGCTACACTGTGTGATAGCTACATAGTGGGAACACTTGCAGTGTGCCGGTACGCTACACTATGTGATAGCTACATAGTGGGAACACTTGCAGTGTGCTGGTACCCTACACTATGTGACAGCTACATAGTGGGAACACTCTCAGTGTGCCGGTACGCTACACTGTGTGATAGCTACATAGTGGGAACACTTGCAGTGTGCCGGTACGCTACACTATGTGATAGCTACATAGTGGGAACACTTGCAGTGTGCTGGTACCCTACACTATGTGACAGCTACATAGTGGAAACACTCTCAGTGTGCCGGTACGCTACACTGTGTGATAGCTACATAGTGGGAACTCAGTGTGCCGGTACGCTACACTATGTGATAGCTACATAGTGGGAACACTTGCAGTGTGCTGGTACCCTACACTATGTGACAGCTACATAGTGGGAACACTCTCAGTGTGTCGGTACGCTACACTGTGTGATAGCTACATAGTGGGAACTCAGTGTGCCGGTACGCTACACTATGTGATAGCTACATAGTGGGAACACTTGCAGTGTGCTGGTACCCTACACTATGTGACAGCTACATAGTGGGAACACTCTCAGTGTGCCGGTACGCTACACTGTGTGATAGCTACATAGTGGGAACACTCTCAATGTGCCGGTACGCTACACTATGTGATAGCTACATAGTGGGAACACTTGCAGTGTGCTGGTACCCTACACTATGTGACAGCTACATAGTGGGAACACTCTCAGTGTGCCGGTACGCTACACTGTGTGATAGCTACATAGTGGGAACACTTGCAGTGTGCCGGTACGCTACACTATGTGATAGCTACATAGTGGGAACACTCAGTGTGCCGGTACGCTACACTATGTGATAGCTACATAGTGGGAACACTTGCAGTGTGCCGGTACGCTACACTATGTGATGGCTACATAGTGGGAACACTCTCAGTGTGCCGGTACGCTACACTGTGTGACAGCTACATAGTGGGAACACTCTCAGTGTGCCGGTACGCTACACTATGTGATAGCTACATAGTGGGAACACTCTCAGTGTGCCGGTACGCTACACTGTGTGATAGCTACATAGTGGGAACACTTGCAGTGTGCCGGTACGCTACACTATGTGATAGCTACATAGTGGGAACACTTGCAGTGTGCCGGTACGCTACACTATGTGATAGCTACATAGTGGGAACACTTGCAGTGTGCCGGTACGCTACACTATGTGATAGCTACATAGTGGGAACACTCTCAGTGTGCCGGTACGCTACACTGTGTGATAGCTACATAGTGGGAACACTTGCAGTGTGCCGGTACGCTACACTATGTGATAGCTACATAGTGGGAACACTCTCAGTGTGCCGGTACGCTACACTGTGTGATAGCTACATAGTGGGAACACTTGCAGTGTGCCGGTACGCTACACTATGTGATAGCTACATAGTGGGAACACTTGCAGTGTGCCGGTACGCTACACTATGTGATAGCTACATAGTGGGAACACTTGCAGTGTGCCGGTACGCTACACTATGTGATAGCTACATAGTGGGAACACTCTCAGTGTGCCGGTACGCTACACTGTGTGATAGCTACATAGTGGGAACACTTGCAGTGTGCCGGTACGCTACACTGTGTGATAGCTACACAGTGGGAACACTTGCAGTGTGATACTAGTTATGCAGTGGGAACATAAATATAGCTTACGTTCCTTCTGTGAAGATAAAGTGAAAGGGTACTGAGTTGTATGTATGAAAATATGAGCAGGTGTGTGTACTGGAGCAGCTGTCTCACCGGTGTCACCTGTCTCACCGGTGTCACCTGTCTCACCGGTGTCACCTGTCAGTTACGACTTAGACACACCAGCCTCCTCTAGCTTCTATTAGTGTCCTTTGTTGCTTGTGATCTGTGGGTGATTGGCTGTAATTATTGTAATTGAGTGTGATTGATGAAGTTTGCAGTAATTGATGGCTGTGATTGATGTAGTTGGCTGTGACTATTATAGCTGTGTATGTGTGTGCTTAATATTGGTACACACACACACACACACACACACACACACACACACACACACACACACACACACACACACACACACACACACCAAGCAGAGATAACAGGGAAGGCACTACAATGGATCAGAGAATACTTGTCAGGAAGACAACAGCGAGTCATGGTACGTGGCGAGGTGTCAGAGTGGACACCTGTGACCAGCGGGGTCCCACAGGGGCCAGTCCTAGGACCAGTGCTGTTTCTGGTATTTGTGAACCACATGACGGAAGGAATAGACTCCGAAGTGTCCCTGTTTGCAGATGACGTGAACATTAAAATGGTATAAAATACCGACAGGTTGTTAGGTAAGACACATATACAACAGTTAGGTATCTTTATTTTGAAACGTTTCGCCTACACAGTAGGCTTCTTCAGTCGAGTACAGAAAAGTTGATAGAAGCAGAGGAGACTTGAAGACGATGTAATCAGTCCATCACCCTTGAAGTTTTGAGGTAGTCAGTCCCTCAGTCTGGAGAAGAGTATTGTTCCATAGTCTGAAACAGCATTGAGTTGAAGTGACAGGATGGAGCTGTATATAAGGCTCCATCCTGTCACTTCAACTCCATATTGTTTCAGACCATGGAACAATACTCTTCTCCAGAGTGAGGGACAGACCACCTCAAAACTTCAAGGGTGATGGACTGATTACATCGTCTTCAAGTATCTTCTGCTCCTATCAACTTTTCTGTACTCGACTGAAGAAGCCTACTGTGTAGGCGAAACGTTTCGGAATAAAGATACCTAACTGTTGCATATGTGTCTTACCTAACAACAGATGGCGTGAAGTTGATGAGAAGAATTCATTCGATCGAAGACCAGGCAGAACTACAAAGGGATCTGGACAGGCTGCAGACCTGGTCCAGCAATTGGCTCCTGGAATTCAACCCCACCAAGTGCAAAGTCATGAAGATTGGGGAAGAGCAAAGAAGACCGCAGACGGAATACAGTCTAGGGGCCAGAGACTACAACCTCACTCAAGAAAAAAGATCTTGGGGCGAGTATAACACCAGGCACATCTCCTGAAGCGCACATCAACCAAATAACTGCTGCAGCATATGGGCGCCTGGCAAACCTCAGAACACCATTCCGATATCTTAATAAGGAATCGTTCAGGACCCTGTACACCGTGTACGTTAGGCCCATATTGGAGTATGCGGCACCAGTTTGGAATCCACACCTAGCCAAGCACGTAAAGAAACTAGAGAAAGTGCAAAGGTTTGCAACTAGTCCCAGAGCTAAGAGGTATGTCCTACGAGGAGAGGTTAAGGGAAATCAACCTGACGACACTGGAGGACAGGAGAGATAGGGGGGACATGATAACGACATACAAAATACTGAGAGGAATTGACAAGGTGGACAAAGACAGGATGTTCCAGAGATGGGACATAGCAACAAGGGGACACAGTTGGAAGTTGAAGACACAGATGAATCACAAGGATGTTAGGAAGTACTTCTTCAGCCACAGAGTAGTCAGAAAGTGGAGTAGTTTGGGAAGCGATGTAGTGGAGGCAGGATCCATACATAGCTTAAAGCAGAGGTATGATAAAGCTCACGGTTCAGGGAGAGTGACCTAGTAGCGACCAGTGGCGAGGCGGGGACAGGACCTTGGACTCGACCCCTGCAACCTCATCTAGGTGAGTACACACACACACACACACACACACACACACACACACACACACGTACTCATATACAACAGGCCTAGTGTCTAATCGACATGTGCCTAGGACAAAATGGTAACTAACACACACACACACACACACACACACACACACACACACACACACACACACACAACAGGCCTAGTGTCTAATCGACATGTGCCTAGGACAAAATGGTAAGTAACACACACATACACACACACACAAACACACACACACACATATATACATATATATATATATATATATATATATATATATATATATATATATATATATATATATATATATATATATATATATATATATATGTGTGTGTGTGTGTGTGTGTGTGTATGTGGTATTTTGCCAAGGAGGGGAGTTGGAAATAAATGGTTGTCCAGGGCAATTGGTGTCAATTGCTGGCTGGACAAATACTGTAAGGAAAATGCGGTAACATTCATTGACAACTGGGACCTCTTCTATGGCAGAAATGACATGTATGCTAGGGATGGGGTTCACTTATCTAGGTGTGGGGTAGGAGCACTGGCAACTGCAGTGGAGGGAGCAGTTAGGACTTTAAACTAGGAATAGTTAGTGGTATGGGTTTTGGCAGGAAAACAGTGAAGTCCCAGTGTAGTAATATTACGAGTTCTAGGGGAACTAGTAATAATAAGAACGAGATAGATATTGAAAAGCCAGGGACCTTGGGTGATAAGGACAGTAATAGGTTTAGTAGAAAAATAGAAATGAGCAGGAAGGGTAAAGAGAAAGTAGAGTCTTTCAATGTTTATTATGCTAATTGCCGTAGTGCTAGGAATAAGATGGAGGAGTTGAGATTAGTTGCTAGTGTAGGTAACATTGATGTATTTGCCTTAACTGAGACGTGGTTTAATTCAAAAAGTCGGGACATGCCTGCAGAATGTCATATTCAGGGTTTTAAATTGTTCCAAGAAGATAGAAGTATTGGGAGGGGGGGTGGGGTGGCATTGTATGTCCGAGATCGCTTGAACTGTTGCATAAAAACGGGTATTAAGTCTGAAGTAACACATACAGAGTCTGTTTGGATAGAATTTTCAGAGGGGCATGAAAAACTGATTTTAGGAGTGATATACCGTCCCCCAAACTTAAATAGGGACCAAGGGAAACTACTATGGGAGGAAATTGTTAAGGCCACAAGGCACGATAATGTAGTAATTCTAGGAGACTTTAACTTTAGTCATGTTGATTGGAATTTCTTGACTGGGAATTTAGAATCATACGACTTCTTAGAAGTATTTCAGGATTGTTTTTTGAAGCAGTTTGTGACAGAACCTACAAGGGGAAATAACCTGCTTGACTTAGTTATGGCAAACAATGAATCCCTTGTTAATAATTTAGAAATTTCAGAGGAACTGGGTGCTAGCGACCACAAATCAATTACATTTAGCATTGAATGGAAGTACGATAGTAGCGATAACTCAGTAACAGTCCCAGATTTTCGCTTAGCAGATTACGATGGGCTTAGAGAACACTTATCATCTGCTGACTGGGGTAACGAAGAGAGCTATCAATATGACAGTTTTCTGAACACTATACATGCTGCTCAAAAAGCGTTTATCCCATATAAAGAAATTAGATCAAATAGAAATGACCCAAAATGGATGAATAATAGGCTCAAATATCTACTAGGGCATAAGAAAGGAATTTATAGGCGTATCAAAAGAGGTGAGGGTCATCTTATGAATCAGTATATTGACATTAAGAGGGACATTAAAAAGGGGATAAGAAAAGCTAAAAGGGACTATGAAATTAAAGTTGCTAGGGATTCTAAAACTAACCCAAAAAGTTTTTTCCAGGTCTATAGAACAAAAGTTAGAGATAAGATAGGTCCCCTTAAAAATAACTATGGGCATCTTACTGACAAAGAGAATGAAATGTGCCTGATTTTAAATAATTATTTTCTCTCAGTTTTTACACAGGAAGACACTAACAATATTCCAGTAATTAATTTTTACAGTGGGCTAGAAGAAGATAAATTATGTAACATCACAGTCACTAGTGAGATGGTTGTGAAGCAGATAGACAGACTAAAGCAAAATAAGTCGCCGGGTCCTGATGAGGTTTTTTCAAGGGTTCTTAAGGAATGCAAAATGGAACTCTGTGAACCATTAACTAATATTTTTAATTTATCTCTTCAAACAGGTGTAGTGTCTGATATGTGGAAGATGGCTAATGTAACTCCTATTTTTAAAACAGGGGACAAGTCGTTACCGTCAAATTACCGCCCAATAAGCCTGACCTCAATTGTAGGCAAATTACTAGAGTCAATTATAGCTGAGATTATAAGAAGCCATCTCGATAAGCATAGCTTGATTAATGATACTCAGCATGGATTCACAAGAGGCCGGTCTTGTCTAACTAATTTATTAACTTTCTTCAGTAAAGCTTTTGAGGCTGTTGACCACAATAAAGAATTTTATATTATTTACTTAGATTTTAGTAAGGCTTTTGATAGAGTTCCGCACCATAGACTGTTAAAGAAAGTGGCAGCTCATGGCATTGGGGGAAAAGTGCTCTCGTGGATCGAGTCATGGCTCACTGACAGGAAGCAGAGAGTGTCCATAAATGGGGTTAAATCCGAGTGGGGATCTGTAACAAGTGGCGTTCCACAGGGATCATTCTTGGGCCCGTTGTTGTTTATAATATATATCAATGATCTTGATGAGGGAATTACTAGTGATATGAGCAAATTCGCCGATGACACAAAGATAGGTAGGATAATTGATTCAAACGTAGATGTTAGGGAACTTCAGGAGGATTTAAACAAACTCTATTCTTGGTCAGAAAAGTGGCAGATGCAGTTCAATGTAGATAAATGCAAGGTTCTGAAGCTTGGGAGTGCCCATAACCCTAGTACTTATAAATTAAATGATGTAGAACTTAGCCATACAGATTGCGAAAAGGACTTGGGGGTTATGGTGAGCAGCAACCTTAAACCAAGACAGCAATGCCTAAGCGTACGTAATAAGGCAAATAGATTACTGGGATTTATATCAAGAAGTGTAAGCAACAGAAGGTCAGAGGTCATACTGCAGCTTTATACATCATTAGTAAGGCCTCACCTAGATTATGCAGCTCAGTTCTGGTCTCCGTATTACAAAATGGACATAAATTCGTTAGAAAACATTCAGCGTAGGATGACTAAATTAATACATAGCATAAGAAATCTTCCTTATGAAGAAAGATTGAAGACTCTTAAGTTACATTCACTTGTTAGACGAAGAATGAGGGGAGACCTGATCGAAGTGTATAAGTGGAAGATAGGTATTAATAAAGAGGATATTAATAAGGTCTTGAGGATGTCTCTCCAAGAGAGAACCCGCAGTAATGGATTTAAATTAGATAAGTTTAGATTTAGAAAGGACATAGGAAAGTATTGGTTTGGAAATAGGGTAGTTGATGAGTGGAACAGTCTACCTAGTTGGGTTATTGAGGCTGGGACTTTGGGTAGTTTCAAATTTAGGTTGGATAAGTACATGAGTGGGAGGGGTTGGATTTGAGTGGGACTTTCACATCAGAGCTTATTTCTTGGGTGGCATTGAAAATTGGGTTGGGCAAATGTTTTGTTAGTGGGAAGAATTGTAAAGGACCTGCCTAGTATGGGCCAGCAGGCCTCCTGCAGTGTTCCTCCTTTCTTATGTTATGTGTGTGTGTGTGTGTGTGTGTGCGTGTGTGTGTGTGTGTGTGTGTGTGTGCGTGTTTGTGCGTGTTTGTGTGCGTAGAAAAAATATTTGCATATTGACTGACATATTTCGCAATCTGAATTCACTTTTTTCGTATTTAGTAAACAACTTTTTGGCTGCGTGAACATTTTCAAGACAGAATTTTCCGAGGTTGGAAGTGTGGGGGGAGTGTTGGTGGTGTTTGTTGTGGTACATTGTTAGAAGAGTGTGTGGGGGAGTGTTGGTGGTGTTTGTTGTGGTACATTGTTAGAAGAGTGTGTGGGGGAGTGTTGGTGGTGTTTGTTGTGGTACATTGTTAGAAGAGTGTGCGGGGGAGTGTTGGTGGTGTTTGTTGTGGTACAGTGTTAGAAGAGTGTGTGGGGGAGTGTTGGTGGTGTTTGTTGTGGTACATTGTTAGAAGAGTGTGTGGGGGAGTGTTGGTGGTGTTTGTTGTGGTACAGTGTTAGAAGAGTGTGTGTGGGAGTGTTGGTGGTGCTGTTGCTGCTGCTAATTTTGGTTCTGTTACTGATGTTAGTATTGCGACTGCTGATGCTGCTGCTGTTTCTACCACTGTTGTTGCTGCTACATCTACTATTGGTGCTGCTGCTACTTCTACTGATGCTGCTGCTACTTCTACTGATGCTGCTGCTACTTCTACTGATGCTGCTGCTGCTTCTACTGGTGCTGCTGCTGCTTCTACTGGTGCTGCTGCTGCTTCTACTGATGCTGCTGCTGCTTCTACTGATGCTGATGCTGCTTCTACTGATGCTGCTGCTGCTTCTACTGATGCTGCTGCTGCTTCTACTGATGCTGCTGCTGCTTCTACTGGTGCTGCTGCTGCTTCTACTGATGCTGCTGCTGCTTCTACTGGTGCTGCTGCTGCTTCTACTGATGCTGATGCTGCTTCTACTGATGCTGATGTTGCTTCTACTGGTGCTGCTGCTGCTTCTACTGATGCTGCTGCTACTTCTACTGATGCTGCTGCTACTTCTACTGATGCTGCTGCTACTTCTACTGATGCTGCTGCTGCTTCTACTGGTGCTGCTGCTGCTTCTACTGGTGCTGCTGCTACTTCTACTGGTGCTGCTGCTACTTCTACTGATGCTGCTGCTACTTCTACTGATGCTGCTGCTGCTTCTACTGATGCTGCTGCTACTTCTACTGATGCTGCTGCTGCTTCTACTGATGCTGCTGCTGCTTCTACTGGTGCTGCTGCTACTTCTACTGATGCTGCTGCTGCTTCTACTGATGCTGCTGCTACTTCTACTGATGCTGCTGCTGCTTCTACTGATGCTGCTGCTACTTCTACTGATGCTGCTGCTACTTCTACTGGTGCTGCTGCTACTTCTACTGATGCTGCTGCTACTTCTACTGATGCTGCTGCTACTTCTACTGATGCTGCTGCTGCTTCTACTGATGCTGCTGCTACTTCTACTGATGCTGCTGCTGCTTCTACTGATGCTGCTGCTGCTTCTACTGATGCTGCTGCTACTTCTACTGGTGCTGCTGCTACTTCTACTGATGCTGCTGCTACTTCTACTGATGCTGCTGCTACTTCTACTGATGCTGCTGCTGCTTCTACTGATGCTGCTGCTACTTCTACTGATGCTGCTGCTACTTCTACTGGTGCTGCTGCTACTTCTACTGATGCTGCTGCTACTTCTACTGATGCTGATGCTACTTCTACTGATGCTGCTGCTGCTTCTACTGATGCTGCTGCTACTTCTACTGATGCTGCTGCTGCTTCTACTGATGCTGCTGCTGCTTCTACTGATGCTGCTGCTACTTCTACTGGTGCTGCTGCTACTTCTACTGATGCTGCTGCTACTTCTACTGATGCTGCTGCTACTTCTACTGATGCTGCTGCTGCTTCTACTGATGCTGCTGCTACTTCTACTGGTGCTGCTGCTGCTTCTACTGGTGCTGCTGCTGCTTCTACTGATGCTGCTGCTGCTGCTTCTACTGGTGCTGCTGCTACTTCTACTGATGCTGCTGCTGCTTCTACTGATGCTGCTGCTACTTCTACTGGTGCTGCTGCTGCTTCTACTGATGCTGCTGCTACTTCTACTGATGCTGCTGCTACTTCTACTGATGCTGCTGCTACTTCTACTGATGTTGCTGCTGCTTCTACTGGTGCTGCTGCTGCTTCTACTGATGCTGCTGCTGCTTCTACTGCTGCTGCTACTTCTACTGATGCTGCTGCTACTTCTACTGATGCTGCTGCTACTTCTACTGATGCTGCTGTTGCTTCTACTGATGCTGCTGCTGCTGCTACTGTTTTATGCTGTTGCTACTACTACTGCTGCTGCTGCTTCTACTGATGCTGCTACTACTTCTACTGATGCTGCTGCTACTTCTACTGATGCTGCTACTACTTCTACTGATGCTGCTGCTACTTCTACTGGTGCTGCTGCTACTTCTACTGATGCTGCTGCTGCTTCTACTGATGCTGCTGCTACTTCTACGGGTGCTGCTGCTACTTCTACTACTGATGCTGCTACTTCTACTGCTGCTGCTTCTACTGATGCTACTTCTGCTTCTACTTCTACTGATGCTGCTGCTACTTCTACTGATGCTGCTGCTGCTTCTACTGGTGCTGCTGCTGCTTCTACTGATGCTGCTGCTGCTTCTACTGATGCTGCTGCTACTTCTACTGATGCTGCTGCTACTTCTACTGATGCTGCTGCTGCTTCTACTGATGCTGCTGCTGCTTCTACTGATGCTGCTGCTACTTCTACTGGTGCTGCTGCTGCTTCTACTGATGCTGCTGCTACTTCTACTGATGCTGCTGCTACTTCTACTGATGCTGCTGCTGCTTCTACTGATGCTGCTGCTACTTCTACTGGTGCTGCTGCTGCTTCTACTGATGCTGCTGCTACTTCTACTGATGCTGCTGCTACTTCTACTGATGCTGCTGCTACTTCTACTGATGCTGCTGCTGCTTCTACTGGTGCTGCTGCTGCTTCTACTGATGCTGCTGCTGCTTCTACTGATGCTGCTGCTACTTCTACTGATGCTGCTGCTACTTCTACTGATGCTGCTGCTGCTTCTACTGATGCTGCTGCTGCTTCTACTGATGCTGCTGCTACTTCTACTGGTGCTGCTGCTGCTTCTACTGATGCTGCTGCTACTTCTACTGATGCTGCTGCTACTTCTACTGGTGCTGCTGCTGCTTCTACTGATGCTGCTGCTACTTCTACTGATGCTGCTGCTACTTCTACTGATGCTGCTGCTGCTTCTACTGATGCTGCTGCTACTTCTACTGGTGCTGCTGCTGCTTCTACTGATGCTGCTGCTACTTCTACTGATGCTGCTGCTACTTCTACTGGTGCTGCTGCTACTTCTACTGATGCTGCTGCTGCTTCTACTGGTGCTGCTGCTACTTCTACTGATGCTGCTGCTACTTCTACTGATGCTGCTGCTACTTCTACTGGTGCTGCTGCTGCTTCTACTGATGCTGCTGCTACTTCTACTGATGCTGCTGCTACTTTCTATGCTGCTGCTGCTTCTACTGATGCTGCTGCTACTTCTACTGATGCTGCTGCTACTTCTACTGATGCTGCTGCTACTTCTACTGATGCTGCTGCTACTTCTACTGATGCTGCTGCTACTTCTACTGATGCTGCTGCTACTTCTACTGATGCTGCTGCTACTTCTACTGATGCTGCTGCTACTTCTACTGATGCTGCTGCTACTTCTACGGATGCTGCTGCTACTTCTACTGATGCTGCTGCTACTTCTACTGATGCTGCTGCTACTTCTACTGATGCTGCTGCTACTTCTACTGATGCTGCTTCTACTGATGCTGCTGCTACTTCTACTGATGCTGCTGCTACTTCTACTGATGCTGCTGCTACTTCTACTGATCCTGCTGCTACTTCTACTGATGCTGCTGCTACTTCTACTGATGCTGCTGCTACTTCTACTGATGCTGCTGCTACTTCTACTGATGCTGCTGCTACTTCTACTGATGCTGCTGCTACTCTTCTTAGTGGTGCTGGTGCTCCTGTTACTAGTGCTGCTACCTGCTCCCTCTGGTGCTGATTCTAGTGTTTCTGCTGTTATTTCTACTACTGGTTTTACTACTGTGGCTGCTGCTGCTGATACTTTTACTACCACTGATGCAGCTTCTGCTGTTCCTACTGTTGCTGCCGCCTCTGATGCTGCTTCTACCATTGGTGCCGTTGCTTATTACTACCTCTGCTGCTGTTGCTCTTGTCGCTGGATGAGCAGTAATGTGAGTAGTAACAGCAACAGTACTAGCATCAGCAGCAGTAACAGCAGCATCAGCAACAGTAACAGCAACAACAGCAGCATCAGTAGCAGCAACAGCAGGTGATCCCGGCCGTTGTACCCTACACACACAAAGGTCAGTACCACAGGCTGACAAGAATTAAAAGTCGGGCGAGCATTTAGGCCTATCAGGGTCACTAATTTGTCAAGTCTTTACCATAATTCTCTCCAGAATTATGATGCAGAGCTGCTCTGCTCCTTACAAGCATATATATATATATATATATATATATATATATATATATATATACATATATATATATGTGTATGATATTGCCACACACCCAGGTGTCATGTATTCCACCTTTGGTTAATTATTAGGTTAATTAAAAACGACATCTGTTGGAATTGAAGCTAGCTGGCTCGTGCTTTGCCCCTTCCTCTCCTTCTGTCTGTCTCTGTCTCTCTGTCAATCGATCTCCCTCCTTTCTTCCCTCCCTTGATTACGTCGAATATTCTCTCCCTGAGCCTCCCATGTTTCTTCCACTCCTTTTCGTTTTCCCTACGTCTCTCTCTCTCTCTCTCTCTCTCTCTCTCTCTCTCTCTCTCTCTCTCTCTCTCTCTTTCTCTCTGTTTCTGTTTGTCTGTCTGTCTCTGTTTTTTTTCTGTTTTGTTTTTACACAGGGTTTGACAAGATTAAGTTAAGGATTCCTAACTTTATTGGCAAGCTAAGAGCTGTTACCTACATCAGCTCATTTGAAAGCATTTTTATTGTTATAAGACATACAAGTAGGGAACAGGATGAAGTTGGAGTCATCTGTGAGCCAGCATTTTCATTTGATCAACTGACTTTATCTCGTTGACATCATTATGCTGTACGAATGTGTTCCATACTCGAGTCATCCTGGGTATATATGATCTCAGATGGAGTGATGTTCTGGAGAAGGGTACAGCCAGAGTGAAGTTGCTGCTTTCTGCCCGTCTTGTGGTATAGAAGCTTGCTTCACGCTGTCCTCGAAGTGGATCCAAATGTGGTTCTTTGACAATGTTTGCCTTGTACATAACAGTAAGGCCACCCACATCCCTCTTGTGTTGAAGGCTCTGCTGAAATGACAGATCTATCCAGGATGGGTCCAGGCGAGAGATGAGACGTCTTCCCCTGTTCTGTACTCTGTCAAGCAGTCGCAGATGAGAGGGGGGCAGACAAACCAAGAAAGTGGAGCATACTCAATGTGTGAGTGTACTTGTGCCTCGTACAGAACCTTGCAACCCCTACTGTCAAGCAAATGTGAGATAAGGCGAAGTGCTGTAATTCTCGCTACCTTGTTTGCAAGATTTACAACGTGGTTCTTCATGGTCAGTTTGGAGTCAAATTTCACCCCAATGATATCAACTTCTTCCCCAGGTGCCAACACCCTCCCATTCATCCTTACTACTGCACTGGCATTACCATCAAGGTGCCTAGAGATCATCATTTGTGGTTTCTCAGGTGAAAATGTTACTTGCCATCTATTTCCCCAAGCTAATATAGCTCTTAGCTGGTGATTGATGTAGCTTAGAGCAGCTGGCATTTCTTCTCTTGGATAAGTGAATGTCAGTGTACAGTCATCTGCATATGCATGTGGTTCTGGGATGAGATGAAGAAGGTCGTTGAAGTAGACATTCCATAACAATGATCCCAGCACGCTTCCTTGTGGAACACTTGCCCCAATAGGATGTCTTGCTGATTCTGTTCCATTGAAAACTACACTTAGAAATCTACCATGAAGGTAATCACTGAGACATAGCATAGAGCCTGCAATTCTCAGAGCCTGCAGTTTTGCTAAGAGGCCCTGGTGCCACACCCGGTCGAAAGCGCCAGCAATGTCCAGTGCTACCACACAGCTGACTTTGGATTCATCCAGTATTGCGACCCCTGAGTGGGTCACAATGTATATAATGTATATTACCTGTTTATATAATTTTATATTGCTTATATCTGCGATATTAGCTAAATCATAAATATATTGCTTTATATTATTATTTGACTTAGTTATATTATTAGGTAGGATGTAACATTTATATATTATTCAGTGCTCATAGTTCGAGTGTTAAGTAGCTGACAGCATTGTCTAACTACTGCAGTTTTCACTCCGCTTGTTTTGCTGCCAGCTTCTGTGTTGCTGGGCAGCAGCAGTCCACGGAGAGTCACGTGATCAGGGTGGGGTGATCACACCTCACCAGGAGTGAGAGACTGCCTGGCCTGCGAGCTCTTGTTTGTTTGACGTTGCTTCTAACAAGACGTGCCTCTCTAGCTCTCCCTTGCTGGCCCTTGTTGGAAGATCATCTCTGTCGCTTTCTTGTTGTTGGTTATGTGTAACTTTGTTCACAGAGCATGGCCTAGAGTTATTTTTGACGTTGTACTGAGGTTGTGTGTCGCACTGACACTCTGAGAAACTCAGGTCCTGAGCTGTAGCTTCTGACCTAATTTCTACTGGTATCTGTGTATTGTCACAGTCGGGGATTTTCTAATGCTGAACTTAGATTCAGTAGTATGGGAGTTTTGTGACTTTTGTGGAGGATCTGCAGATGGTCTCTACTTAGTGTCGTTAAATTATCTCCTTGTTCCTGATTCTGTGTCGCTGTTGCTTGTTATATTGCTGTTCGGATTAACAGCCGCTTTATTGTTCAAGCAAGCTGTTCTGATTGCCAGGTTGGTCAAGAAGTTAGTTTATGTGAGGACTTTTAGTCAGTCACTGGTTAAGTCTAGTCGAGTCTTGAGACATAGCGAACTACTTAGAGCACTTACACACATACACACAAACTTACTTGTATATATTTGTATTATGTTATTAAATGCTAACAATGTACCAGACGGTACTTAAAAGCCATAAAGATGTGATATGTGCCTTCAGCACAATACTACTGTACACCAGAGAAGTCTAGGAACTTGTATCTTATATTCATTTGATTACTATAATTTACTTTGATCTTATACGCCTAGACAACTTTATTGTTATTAATAAACTTATTAAATTTTAATCTCTTTAGTTAGTAGCCTAACAGTTGTAATCCTTAAGCATTATTGAATGTTATTAAATTCTAATGGATAATTGGACCAGGATACTGACTACTTGTTACAAAAACCCAGTAACAGGCCAAATGCTAGAAGGGCAGTCCTTTCTAGTATTCACTGGAGAGCTCTATGCTTATTAGATATCACGTTTTGTGTAACATCCAGTGACTGGTGCCACTTAGTGGAGAGGTTTAACAACAGATCAGCAGCAGAGTAACCTTTCCTGAAGCCATATTGACGATCACAAAGTAGTGAGTGGTAGTCAAAAAACTCTGTCATTTGTCTTGAGATTATTGTCTCAATGATCTTGCCAGTGATTGACAGGAGTGACACTGTGAACAGGGACTACATTCGCCTCTTTCCACAGAGAAGGCCATTTACACTGTACTAGGCAGTGCTGAAAGATGCGAGTTAGAGGTGTTGCTAGCTGGTCTGCACATCTTCTCAGCAATCTTGGGCTCAACTTGTCTGGGCCCACAGCCGTTTCTTGGTCAAGCGATTTAAGAAGGAAAGGCACATCCTCCTGCCTTATTGTCACCACTGACAGTTATGACACAGTTCTTGCTGGATCAGGAACTTGCATTTTGGTAGCAAAGTGTTCGGCAAAGTGGTCCGCTTTCTCTTGACTACTAATAGAGGTGGTTCCATCCTGTCGATTTAGAAGTGGAATGAGTTCATCAGGCAGATAACCTTGTCTGTCCTTGACCAGGGACCACCAGGTTTTGGAGCCTACCCTACCTGATGTTAGCTTTCTTTTTGTGTCCACCTTCCATTTAGCAATGGGCCACTTTTGAACGTCACCCATATGCCTACAGGCTTGCCTGTGCAAGTTCCTGTTATAGGTGGTAGGATGTCTCTTATACCTTTGCCATGCTTTGTACTTAGCAGTAGCAACCTCTCTACAACGAAAGTCAAACCAAGGCTGATCTGTAGGCTTCGTCACATATTACCGGTGAGGAATGTGTTCTTGTTGTAGATTAAGGATGTGTCCAGTGAAGGCTTTCACTTGGTTGTCAACATCCCCTTGGAGAAGAGCATTCCAATCGGTGGTGGCGAGCTCAGAGTAAAGGGCTGGCCAATTACCTCTTTCCCATAGCCAAGTTGTGCGTGTGGACTCCTCACCTCGTTCTGTTGGGATCTTAAGTGTCGTAAACACAGCCTTGTGGTCAGACGATCCAACGTAGCCGAGTGGTTGACAAGTGACTATGCCTTCTGCCAGATCACTCAGTACTGGGTCAAGGGAGGAGCCAGAGATGTGAGTAGGGAAATCAACAAAGTTTCTCATGTCAAATACTGCAAGAAGGTCATCAAAGTCCCGCTGTATAAGGTGCTGGTTGAGGTCACCAACAATTATGATATGTTGACAGTTGTGTTGTAGCAGAAATGAGTCCACATTTTCCATTAGGAAGTTGATGGAGTCTGCATGTTGCCACTGAGGTTTGAATATTGCACATGCTAGTACAGAGGTACTAGTGTTTATGCAGAGCTTGAAGAACATCATTTCAAGATGTGTAGGGGTGGCAACATCAATGTGCTGGGCATGAACACTTTTAGAGAAGCACACAGCAACACCTCCTCCTTGCCCTTCTCATCCATGAGGTCTCTCTCTCTCTCTCTCTCTCTCTCTCTCTCTCTCTCTCTCTCTCTCTCTCTCTCTCTCTCTCTCTCTCTCTCTCTCTCTCTCTCTCTCTCCCCAAGGAGAGATGCATAGGTGTGTGTGTGTGTGTGTGTACCCCTTAAACTAGCAGGGTTTTATCGACCCATTCCCTGTTTATATCCAGCAAACAGCAACATGTCAGTGGGTGTTCACTCTAACTTGCAAATATCTCCCACGTGTAGGTAAATTTACTCAGTACAAAACTGACTATATATATATATATATATATATATATATATATATATATATATATATATATATATGGAGGTACCACCTCTAGAACTGTCCTGGGGACCCTCATCCTCATAGAAAAGAATAAACTTGCTTCAGGGAAAACTCAAGGTTCTCCCTGAAGCTGTTTGAGAATTTTCTCCTACCACCCCCTATATTTTATATATATTTTATTTAAAGACAAAATACATTGACAAAACATTCACAAAAATACGATAGAAAGTAAAACAACATAGGTAACTCAGAGCTACATCTCGAATACTTCGTCCAGCTCCCCGGCGGACGAAGCATCAAAAACTTATAAATACACAAAAGGCCTACTGTCCCTTTGTTATTATTATTATAATCAAGGGGAAGCGCTAAACCCGGAGGATTATACAGCGCCTGGGGGGGGGGGATGTGGAAGGCATTCAGGCTTAATTCGGGGAACTGGAGCACAGATCCAATTCCCTAAATCAAGAGCCCCTCACCAACATCAAGGAACCTTCCTTGAGGGGACTGTCCCTTTGTATATTAAATAAATAAAACTCATTAAGCAGAGTTCAATCGTTTTCATCTATATTTTTATCAAATCTTATTAGAGATGCAATTTGTTTCACCTATAGCCAGGAAACTTACAATATATGCCTAAAATGCTTGATGTTTCACTTAGTGGATTGGTATATGTCAATAAAAATGAGAAATGGTTAGTAAATGATTTTTTTTCAGTAGTGAAGGTGAAGGTTTGAGGCTTGTAAACAAACTGTGGTTGCCATGGTTACCTGCGTAGTTGCTGCCATACGCAGCTTCTCCATCAATTCTGTTACGCTTTTTTTTCTTTTGTTACCGGAACTGAAGCTTTATATCTGCTATTTTTTTTTTATTTTTGTCTATACTACAACTGCGGTGTGCTGATACACGAGCATTTTGTTTATTAACCCTGGAGGGTTAATAAGCCAGGAAAGCCAGTCACTGTTGTTCATTTCCACTGGGATGCCCAACAGGCAGGCACCTACTTACTGCTAGGTAACCCCAGGGCAGCAGATGTTAGGTAACATGCACACTCTCCTCTTCCCTTGAAGGAAGTACTAGTCAGAGCCTCGTGTTCCTTCACACAGCATGAGTTACATGTATAGTGATGGAATGTGTCAGCCTCAGCTGGGAGACTTTAGTAGTGTCAGCCTCACCTGGGAGACTTTATTAGTGTCAGCCTCACCTGGGAGACTTTATTAGTGTCAGCCTCACCTGGGAGACTTTATTAGTGTCAGCCTCACCTGGGAGACTTTATTAGTGTCAGCCTCACCTGGGAGACTTTATTAGTGTCAGCCTCACCTGGGAGACTTTAGTAGTGTCAGCCTCACCTGGGAGACTTTAGTAGTGTCAGCCTCACCTGGGAGACTTTAGTAGTGTCAGCCTCAGCTGGGAGACTTTGTAGTGTCAGCCTCACCTGGGAGACTTTATTAGTGTCAGCCTCACCTGGGAGACTTTAGTAGTGTCAGCCTCACCTGGGAGACTTTAGTAGTGTCAGCCTCAGCTGGGAGACTTTATTAGTGTCAGCCTCAGCTGGGAGACTTTAGTAGTGTCAGCCTCAGCTGGGAGACTTTAGTAGTGTCAGCCTCAGCTGGGAGACTTTAGTAGTGTCAGCCTCAGCTGGGAGACTTTAGTAGTGTCAGCCTCAGCTGGGAGACTTTAGTAGTGTCAGCCTCACCTGGGAGACTTTATTAGTGTCAGCCTCACCTGGGAGACTTTAGTAGTGTCAGCCTCACCTGGGAGACTTTAGTAGTGTCAGCCTCAGCTGGGAGACTTTATTAGTGTCAGCCTCAGCTGGGAGACTTTAGTAGTGTCAGCCTCAGCTGGGAGACTTTAGTAGTGTCAGCCTCAGCTGGGAGACTTTAGTAGTGTCAGCCTCAGCTGGGAGACTTTAGTAGTGTCAGCCTCAGCTGGGAGACTTTAGTAGTGTCAGCCTCAGCTGGGAGACTTTAGTAGTGTCAGCCTCAGCTGGGAGACTTTAGTAGTGTCAGCCTCAGCTGGGAGATTTCAATACTGTCAGCCTCAGCTGGGAGACTTTATTAGTGTCAGCCTCAGCTGGGAGACTTTATTAGTGTCAGCCTCAGCTGGGAGACTTCAGTACTGTCAGCCTCAGCTGGGAGACTTCAGTTGTCAGCCTCAGCTGGGAGACTTTAGTAGTGTCAGCCTCAGCTGGGAGACTTCAGTTGTCAGCCTCAGCTGGGAGACTTTAGTAGTGTCAGCCTCAGCTGGGAGATTTCAGTACTGTCAGCCTCAGCTGGGAGACTTTATTAGTATCAGCCTCAGCTGGGAGACTTCAGTATTGTCAACCTCAGCTGGGAGACTTCAGTTGTCAGCCTCAACTGGGAGACTTTAGTAGTGTCAGCCTCAGCTGGGAGACTTCAGTACTGTCACCCCTGCTGGGAGACTTCAGTTGTCAGCCTCACCTGGGATACTTGAGTAGTGTCAGCCTCAGCTGGGAGACTTCAGTTGTCAGCCTCAGCTGGGATACTTTAGTACTGTCAGCCTCAGCTGGGAGACTTCAGTACTGTCAGCCTCAGCTGGGAGACTTCAGTGCTGTCAGCCTCAGCTTGGAGACTAGTAGTATCAGCATGACCTGGGAGACCTCAGTAGTGTCAGCCTTAGCTGGGAGACTTCAGTAGGACAATGAGGCTTTCGTCAAGTATTCCATTTTAAGGGTTTATCAGCTACGGGAGTTTCAAAGATATCGTTCCAGCAGAGCTGGAGTTACTATCATATGGAAATGAATTACCATCTCCCAGGATGACCTATCCCATACCGAAATAAAACTGAATTTTTATTTGTGTAGGTTAGGTAAGATTCGTCAGGAAACAAGATAATTGTTTTTTGACGCTGGTTTTAGTTATATGATGACCCGCAGCCGGATCTTTTGGTCACCTGTAAAAATTATGGTTATGATTATAACCATAAGGTTACCATCAACTACCATAAAGAACAAAATACCATCACAGTGCTGATGTATCCAACTTTGCTAAATACCAAAAGAGGGTAGAGCGTCCGGTCGTATATCCATTTCCGGTACCTCCCAGCCAACGGGTTCTGATTATTATTATTTATTATAATCAAGGGGGAAGCGCTAAACCCGGAGGATTATACAGCGCCTGGGGGGGGGGATGTGGAAGGCATTCAGGCTTAATTCGGGGAACTGGAGCACAGATCCAATTCCCTAAATCAAGAGCCCCTCACCAACATCAAGGACAACGGGTTCTGAGCAGCACCAGTTGACAGTACGTAAGTGGAAAGTACTAGTGGAAAGTACTAGTCGTACTGACCTACTCAAATCCAAAAGGAATGTCAACTTGCGTTTCTGCCTATATTAAACACATATTGAAGAAAACAGCGTGGACATTTTCCAGGATTTGTGTGTGTGTGTTTGTGCTGTGCTTCCTGATCAACGTTGCTGGGACTCGGTGAGTGTGTCTACATTGCATCCTAAATTGAGTTTTTCCATTATCGAAGCTTCCCAGTTTATTTGATGGCGCATTTTACCGTGTAACCTGATCTAACCTTGTCTGAAGTGCCCTTCACACATTAAACTAATCGATACCAACGTTGATAGTGTAGGTCCCCCCCCCCTCTCTCTCTCTCTCTCTCTCTCTCTCTCTGAGACAAATTTGTTTTAGCATATATTATATTCCAGAAAAAATGACTTTTTTTCTATAAACTGTCTTTTAAGGAACAGGGTGATGTGTGGTGAGGAAGTAATATATGCTGAGTGAACTGTGATCACAGAGCTCTCGAAAGTAAGCTCAGGATATAAAGGCTCCGTGAAACGAAGCTCGCAAATGTGAGCTCAGGACATCAGAGCTCCATGAATTATGATCATGAAGCTTGCTAAGGTGAATTCAGGACGTCACTGCTTCGTGAATTATGATCATGAAGCTCAGAATATTGAGCTCGGGACATCAGTGCTCCGCGAATTATGATCGTGAAGGCCGCAAAGGTGAGCTCAAGGCACCGTGAATTGTGATCGTTAAGTTCGCTAAAAAGATTTTTTTTTTATTCGCCGGTACTCTCCCGGCCCGGGTCTTTTCCAAGTCGTGGTGACCCGGCCTTGGCTCCCTATCTGGGGAGTATCTCGAGACCTAAGTCTCCCATGGGAGGAGGTACAAGTACCCCGTCATCTTTGGGACCAAGTGTCCCCAGGCCTAGCCACAGTCCCCGCCCTCACGGGGCTCGTAGGGAGAAGCTAGGCCTCTGGTCTGCCATCTGCCCCGCCTAAAAGGGGCTCGTGGAGATGGCAGTCTTAAAAAGAAAGTTTTTTTTTTTTTATTCGCCGGTACTCTCCCGGCCCGGGTCTTTTCCAAGTAGTGGTGACCCGGCCTTGGCTCCCTATCTGGGGAGTATCTCAAGACCTAAGTCTCCAAAAAAAAGTATAAGCCTATAAAATCACAGCACACAGTTAAATTACAAAAAATTATTATTGTCAAAATAAAACATGATTAACCTTTCCTATCGTTTGTGAAATTAAAAAACAAATGCAACACTTAAGGCTAAATATTTAAGCAGATGCTTCGCCCACTGGATTTTTGTTTTAATCCGGTACAGAGAACAGAAACGTCGCTGCATTCAGGCTTCCTTAATCGATTTTCTATTTTGAAAAAAAAAAAAACCATTGAGGAAAATTAAAATATCCTAAACATTGCATTTATGTCTTCACTCCACATTTCGTCGTTACCTGTACTTGACACGTTAACTTGCACGAAACATCACTTAAGGCAATTAATACTCACTTAATTTATCAGTCCACCGGAGCAGCAACATACGTGTGGTTTAGAGGTTCAACTAATTAGTATGTTAGTTACTGTTACTTAGCAAGAAATTATGTTTACCTGTGCAAGACTCCGTATTCTACTGAGTACAAATTGTGGGGACCCTCAGCCTCGGAGTACACAATGGTACACAGATATTGAAATATATTTACAACACAAGGTTCCATATGAATATATATTATGAGTTGGTATACCTAGGACAAAATCGTCTGTACGCTTAGAGGTTTGTATACCACAGTAATACAATATAACTTAAGATATACTTTAATCATCCCATTAGGGATTAAAGTGCTTATCCCTGCGCTAAACCCATACGCTTCATGTTACGTTAGTGACTTGAATACCATATTAGTAACATGGAAATAAATGGTATCAAATACCGACACAGTGGAAATATAAACACATATGCAGTATAATGTGATCCTTTATTGACAACGTTTCACCCACACAGTGGGCTTTTTCAAGTCCCACACAGATCTACCTGGGGTGGAAGGTACGGGAGTATTTATAGTTATGTTCAGAATGCTGAGGTCAGGTGGAGAATGCTGCATCTGATGATCCACCGGGTGGAGTTATAGTCTTGGGTAGCTTAAAAACCATACCCCCGGCCGGGATTGAACCCGCGGTCATAGAGTCTCAAAACTCCAGCCCGTAGCTTGGCAGGGGTATTGGACAAGTTGTGAGCAGACCTTCTGCAGTGTTCTATGTTCCTATGTGGGATAGCGATGAAGAAGTTTCTTGGCGAGTGGTTCAGCTATGTTATAGAAGCCGTTGTTCTGGTTGAAATTGTTGGTTATAGAGATAAGGGATGATTCCAGGATTCTTCGGTATTGAGTGTTGTCTTCTGTGGCGATAAGTCTGCAGAAGGTCTGCTCACAACTTGTCCAATACCCCTGCCAAGCTACCCAAGACTATAACTCCACCCGGTGGATCATCAGATGCAGCATTCTCCACCTGACCTCAGCATTCTGAACATAACTATAAATACTCCCGTACCTTCCACCCCAGGTAGATCTGTGTGGGACTTGAAAAAGCCCACTGTGTGGGTGAAACGTTGTCAATAAAGGATCACATTATACTGCATATGTGTTTATATTTCCACCATGTTAGTAACTTGAATATCACGTTAGTGACTGTTGAATACCACGTTAGTAACTGTTGAACACCACGTTAGTGACTGTTGAATACCATGTTAGTGACTGTTGAATACCATGTTAGTGACTGTTGAATACCACGTTAGTGACTGTTGAATACCATGTTAGTGACTGTTGAATACCACGTTAGTGACTGTTGAATACCATGTTAGTGACTGTTGAATACCATGTTAGTGACTGTTGAATACCATGTTAGTGACTGTTGAATACCATGTTAGTGACTGTTGAACACCACGTTAGTGACTGTTGAATACCATGTTAGTGACTGTTGAATACCATGTTAGTGACTGTTGAATACCATGTTAGTGACTGTTGAATACCATGTTAGTGACTGTTGAATACCATGTTAGTGACTGTTGAATACCATGTTAGTGACTGTTGAATACCACGTTAGTGACTGTTGAATACCATGTTAGTGACTGTTGAATACCACGTTAGTGACTGTTGAATAACATGTTAGTGACTGTTGAACACCACGTTAGTGACTGTTGAATAACATGTTAGTAACTGTTGAACACCACGTTAGTGACTGTTGAACACCACGTTAGTAACTGTTGAACACCACGTTAGTGACTGTTGAACACCACGTTAGTAACTGTTGAATACCACGTTAGTAACTGTTCAACACCACGTTAGTAACTGTTGAATACCACGTTAGTGACTGTTGAACACCACGTTAGTAACTGTTGAATACCACGTTAGTAACTGTTGAACACCACTTTAGTGACTGTTGAATACCACGTTAGTAACTGTTGAATACCACGTTAGTGACTGTTGAACACCACGTTAGTAACCGTTGAATACCACGTTAGTGACTGTTGAACACCACGTTAGTAACTGTTGAATACCACGTTAGTGACTGTTGAACACCACGTTAGTAACTGTTGAATACCACGTTAGTAACTGTTGAATACCACGTTAGTAGCTGTTGAATACCACGTTAGTGACTGTTGAACACCACGTTAGTAACTTTTGAACACCACGTTAGTGACTGTTGAACATCACGTTAGTGACTTTTGAACACCACGTTAGTAACGGTTGAATACCACGTTAGTGACTGTTGAACACCACGTTAGTAACTGTTGAATACCACGTTAGTAACTGTTGAACACCACGTTAGTAACTGTTGAATACCTCATTAGTGACTGTTGAACACCACGTTAGTAACTGTTGAATACCACGTTAGTGACTGTTGAACACCACGTTAGTGACTTGAATACCACGTTAGTGACTGTTGAACACCACGTTAGTAACCGTTGAATACCACGTTAGTGACTGTTGAACACCACGTTAGTGACTGTTGAACACCACGTTAGTAACCGTTGAATACCACGTTAGTGACTGTTGAACACCACGTTAGTAACTGTTGAATACCACGTTAGTGACTTTTGAACACCACGTTAGTAACTGTTGAATACCACGTTAGTGACTGTTGAACACCACGTTAGTAACTGTTGAATACCACGTTAGTAACTGTTGAATACCACGTTAGTAACTGTTGAATACCACGTTAGTAACTGTTGAATACCACGTTAGTAACTGTTGAATACCACGTTAGTAACTGTTGAATACCACGTTAGTGACTGTTGAATACCACGTTAGTGACTGTTGAACACCACGTTAGTGACTGTTGAACACCACGTTAGTAACTGTTGAACACCACGTTAGTAACTGTTGAATACCACGTTAGTAACTGTTGAATACCACGTTAATAACTGTTGAACACCACGTTAGTAACTGTTGAATACCACGTTAGTAACTGTTGAATACCACGTTAGTAACTGTTGAATACCACGTTAGTGACTGTTGAACACCACGTTAATAACTGTTGAACACCACGTTAGTAACTGTTGAATACCACGTTAGTAACTGTTGAATACCACGTTAGTGACTGTTGAACACCACGTTAATAACTGTTGAACACCACGTTAGTAACTGTTGAACACCACGTTAGTAACTGTTGAACACCACGTTAGTGACTGTGATACCTAAGTTTTCCTTGGTATCACCTCATCAGCGAGGTGAAACCTTCGAATCTTTCTCAGGTTTCAAACTTGTTTGTCCTTAAAAAATATAATACATCCTGTTTTTTTTAATTATAGCTAAATTTATTTAATGATCATTTTATACTTTACGTCGTTCGTCTTGTTTATTACGTCATTATTAATCCAGTGATTACAGTCAATGTTGACTGTGATAAGGAAGCCAAGTGTTGCCTGTGTGTAACAGGCATCCGTTTTTCACCGTGCAGACCATTGTGAAGTCACTGTGTTACAGTGAAATCCAAAAATAGCACTGAATGCTGTTGTTTTACCAGGTGGTTGACAGTGAAGTGGAAAACTGTAGCTGAGAATAATACACTTGGTGTACCAGATGATACAATGAGATCTGACACACTGTAAACCTTGTATGCGCTTAACTCAGCAAGTGAGACAGTGAAATCTAACAGCACTGAATACACTTAGTTTACCAGGTAATGCAGTGAGTATCTAACACTGGTACCTTGTATACACCTGGTTTACGGGATCATAGAGTGAGATCTGCCAGTGTGGCCCTGAATACACTTGGTCTACCAAATGATAAGGGAGATTAATTGGAACCACGACAACAGATGTCATTGTTTCTGAGTCAATGATATGCATTTACCGTAGATTGCAGCGGGGCAGTCACCTTCACTCAAAGAGAAGTAATGTGTGTGTGTGTGTGTGTGTGTGTGTGTGTGTGTGTGTGTGTGTGTGTGTGTGTGTGTGTACCCAGGGTTGGAGGAGGGGGGGTCAGATGCTTCTATACTATACATAATACATAATTTATACACCTTAGCACGGCTGAAAAAAATGGAACAGCTAGAATATCAGAATGTGTGTTCCTTGGTTGGTCTCAGACACTCGCCCACTGACACACAGGAAGGCGAAGTTAAACGTGTCAGAATATAAATTTTTCGATGTTTCGCCCACCTCCCCGGGGAGGGACCGGATAGCCTCGCCTTAATGTTGATCCCAGACGTTTTCCATCACTAAATTTCAATAGACACTGTTACCAGGGGAGGAAATGTTTTGTTACGCGACGTTTCACCCCAATGGAGCTTTATCGCGTGCTTGATAAAGATGAATAAGGCTCGATAAAGCTGTGGCTAAAACGTGTAATGAAGTTCCACTGTGGCTAAAATACAGCTCCAGTTTGATTGAAACGTCGTACCATAAAGCTTCATTGCGGCTGAAATGTATAATAAAGCTCCACAGTAGCTGAAACGTAGTATAATTAAACCGCTGTGGGTGAAATGTATAATAAAAGTTACATTGTAGCAGAAATGTCGTATAATAAAGCTCCACTGCATGTGAAATATCTCATTATAAAGTCTTCGTTGTGGCTGAAACGCCTATTAAAAAAAAAGCTCCATTGTGACTGAAACGTCGTATTATAAAGCTCCACTCTGGCTGAAACGTCTTATAAATGAAGACTTTCTCTGCTGAGAATGTAACTTTCAGAATTACCACTTGTCGGTTCATACTACTATTGTTTACCTTCATTTCTCTGACTTTTAAGTGTGAAAAACATCGGAAAGGGAAACTGAACTGTTTAATAATGCTGGCTATACAAGTGGTATTAATTAATGATGTAACACGCTGGCTAGTTTATACAAGTTTTATTAATAGTGTAACGTGCTGGCTAAGCCATAGAGGTGGTATTAATGACGTGTAAGCCATAGAGGTGGTATTAATGACGCAACACGCTGGCTCGGCAATACAAGTGGTATTAACGATGCAACACGTTGGCTTGGCTATACAAGTGGTATTAACGATGCAACACGTTGGCTTGGCTGTACAAGTGGTATTAACGATGCAACACGTTGGCTTGGCTGTACAAGTGGTATTAACGATGCAACACGTTGGCTTGGCTATACAAGTGGTATTAACGATGCAACACGTTGGCTTGGCTATACAAGTGGTATTAACGATGCAACACGTTGGCTTGGCTATACAAGTGGTATTAACGATGCAACACGTTGGCTTGGCTGTACAAGTGGTATTAACGATGCAACACGTTGGCTTGGCTGTACAAGTGGTATTAACGATGCAACACGTTGGCTTGGCTATACAAGTGGTATTAACGATGCAACACGTTGGCTTGGCTATACAAGTGGTATTAACGATGCAACACGTTGGCTTGGCTATACAAGTGGTATTAACGATGCAACACGTTGGCTTGGCTATACAAGTGGTATTAACGATGCAACACGTTGGCTTGGCTATACAAGTGGTATTAACGATGCAACACGTTGGCTTGGCTGTACAAGTGGTATTAACGATGCAACACGTTGGCTTGGCTGTACAAGTGGTATTAACGATGCAACACGTTGGCTTGGCTATACAAGTGGTATTAACGATGCAACACGTTGGCTTGGCTGTACAAGTGGTATTAACGATGCAACACGTCGGCTTGGCTATACAAGTGGTATTAACGATGCAACACGTTGGCTTGGCTATACAAGTGGTATTAACGATGCAACACGTTGGCTTGGCTATACAAGTGGTATTAACGATGCAACACGTTGGCTTGGCTGTACAAGTGGTATTAACGATGCAACACGTTGGCTTGGCTATACAAGTGGTATTAACGATGCAACACGTTGGCTTGGCTATACAAGTGGTATTAACGATGCAACACGTTGGCTTGGCTATACAAGTGGTATTAACGATGCAACACGTTGGCTTGGCTATACAAGTGGTATTAACGATGCAACACGTTGGCTTGGCTATACAAGTGGTATTAACGATGCAACACGTTGGCTTGGCTGTACAAGTGGTATTTCCCGCACTGAGACTAAGAATGTGTTTACAGGAAAGATTATATAAATAGAGAAGAAAAAACCTGGGAAGGAACCCAGTCATAGAGTTACAAATGACTCGAACTAAGAGACTAGAATTGTAAGACGAGTGTGCAAGTGCAGGGTAAAGGTGCATCATATATCACGGAACGGGTGGAGCTTTCATATACTCATGATGATTCCTAAAACTCAAAGGCAATGGGTTCAAACCCCACCCGTCCCGTGGTTTGTTTGTAGTCGTGGTATTAAGATATCGTGAGTCAAGGTGGATCATGTTTGTCAGTTGTACCTAGAATGTTATAGATACTAATATCGAGAATAATTTCATGCCTAAGACAGGGATTTAAAGTCAGTTTTCTGTGAGAGAGACTTCTTAGTGTATAAGTACTTGAAGTACACACCTCTCAGTATCACTGCTGGGAGTGTTTATATGACTGGTCGTGTAGGTAGGTGTGAGGGAGGTTTAAAACCTTAATATAGAAGTCATGCGTCGTTAACATTTCGTTGCAGGATCTGCAGTGACGGACCTTCCGTTATAGATAATGGTGTTTTACTAACAGACAGCGTGAAGCAGCGTAAGATTTATTATCTGTTTTTTGGCCGCTTACCGCTTCTAACCCTAAACAATTTTTTTTGTATTATTTAATTTACAGTATAAGAGTTATCTTAACTCAGCCCATGAACAGACTAAGTACTGATATCATACTTTAGCTCATTTGAAAGTCTTGCATAACGTATATTACTCTTTTGTTATTAAAATACGCTTTGGCAGTGTTAGGAACTCCTAGCGACCTAGCGGGAGCCGGAGTCAAGTTGGCAATGAACACGCCACAGGAATTTATCAGTGACAGAACTTAGACAACAACAGTCATAGACTGACCTTGGCAACAGTTTGTTGCTGTAATTTTCTTGTTTCATCTTACCAGAATTTTGTGGTGAAGGACAGGACTTTTTAATATCCCGTTTCTTCTATCTTCTCTGACAAAATTAAACGAGGGAAATTTTTATATTAGTTTGGGTATTAAAAATAAGATTAATTAAGCTGTTACATCGGGTAATATTCTCTACTTCCAAAGCAAGACTTGTTGTGGGTAAATCATCTGATGGTTCTGAACCGTAAATGTACCTCTGTTCACCAGTCTAAAGATTTGGTAAAAGAACTGTAAAATGCACCTGTCTTGACTACATAATGATATCTTGAACAAGAATACGTATTTACGAACCACGGAACGGGTGGGGTTGAACCCATGGCGAGTGAGCCGTAAAACTCCGGTTCAGAAGAGAGAACATGATCAAAATAAAATCTAATAAGTCTGTCATTTCGTATTCCAAATGTATGTTAATCAACTCACATTATTATTATTATTATAATCAAGGGGAAGCACTAAACCCGGAGGATTATACAACGCCTAGGGGGGGATGTGGAAGGCACTCAGGCTTAATTAGGGGAACTGGAGCACAGATCCAATTCCCTAAATCAAGAGCCCCTCACCAACATCAAGGAACCTTCCTTGAGGGGTAATCAACTCATCCAGAAGCGGAATAATCATGCAAAGGACTATGACACCAAAACTGAAGACCTGCAGAAGTATTAAAGTGTGCAAGTCAGTGTCACACGACCCCAAGTCAACAGAAGGAATCAATGTGTAGACACGATCTTGTGAAAAAGTACTTAAGTATAGTGTGCAGACACCAGCAAGGCAGAAACAAAGTGCTTTCAGTCCTAGAATAGGCTGAGTCCACACTACTGGATAAATACTCATTTTACTCACTGTTTACAATGCAGAGGCAAACCTGTTCTGGAGACTGAGTTTGCATCAAATAAGACAGTAAAGACAGTGCACTAAATATAGGTAAAAAGATGATAATATTCAAATGAGTCGGTTCATCCCAAGGCTTATTGTACTCCACTTGAACACACAGTGTGTCCATTGAGGTCAGACGCATCAAAACTTCAAAAGAGTAAGTCTCAATCTCCCAAAAGCGGAACACGGCTAAGTTAACTCTTGACGTGGTGCTGACTTCACTATCTTGGTGCAGAAACAAAGTCCACGCTGACATGATGTAATATATGTGTTAGTGAAAGTATAGCAGTGTTTTATGACAGCCCTTCTTTGTAGTAACTATCTCAATAATGTCATCAAAATGACTACAGTGCAGAAATTCTAATTCCCAAAATTGATACTGTGTAGGAAAGTTGTTTGTCTGTGAGGCTACAATAATGGAGACAGAGTAAGAGCTCACATCCTTCCCGACTGGCAGCAGAACGCCAACTGCCCCTGTTAGCTAGCCTGAAGGGGACTAAAAGGTCCCATCAGTTTACTAAGATTTAAGCCACGCCTACCACTTGTTAGCAAGCAATTTGTGCAGGATTGGCACCAGCTGAGTCTCATCAATAAAAATTCATTTCTACCATACAGTATTATAAATATGATAAATAGACAAAATAATATTGGTCTTTACAAGAGAATCCTGGACACATCTATCAGACAATAAAAGGCATCCAATTATGTGCAAATGTACGTCTCTCTCTCTCTCTCTCTCTCTCTCTCTCTCTCTTTCTCACTGTTTCCGGGCTGGGTTATCAGAGGCTAGTGACTGCCACACGTGTCTTACATTATCTTCTTGAAGCTATTGGAATCATATCCTTTCTAGATGGTGCCTTGATGTTGAAAGGTTCTTGATCCACAGAATTGGAGATATCCCCCGCTTCCTCGGATTAAACCTGATCGTCCCACATTCCCCCGGGTCTGTGTGACTCACATATTGAACACTTTACTATGAATAAAAAAAATCCTTTAATTGCCGAAAAACAGCTTTGTCATGTTTCTTTTTTAGGGTTATCGTTGTTATTTAGGAGAAGCGCTAAACCCATGTCGGTAATTTAAGGGTGGTGGTGAAGGCTCAGTCTCCGTCTAACAGTGCCGGCTTGGTTTTCCGACAATGTGGGGATGTTGGTCTTATTGATATCTCTAAGAGAGATAGGTGAACACACACACACACACACACACACACACACATACACACACACACGCACACACACACACACACACACACACACACACACACACACGCACACACACTGGCTGCAGTGGCCAGAAGAGCTCATACATGTAGGGCAAAGCTCCTGATCATGGGCGACTTTAACCACAAGGAGATCGAATGGGAGAACTTGGAGCCACATGGGGGCCAAGATACATGGAGGGCTAAGATGATGGAGGTGGTACTGGAAAACTTCATGTACCAACACGTAAGGGACACTACAAGAGAGAGAGGAGAGGATGAACCAGCAAGACTGGACTTAGTATTCACCTTGAGTAGTGCAGATATTGAGGACATCACATATGAAAGACCCCTTGGGGCCAGCGATCATGTGGTTTTGAGCTTCGAATACACAGTAGAGCTACAAGTGGAGGGGGAAGCAGGAAGGCCAGGACGAATGAAACCAAACTACAGGAAAGGGGACTACACAGGAATGAGGAACTTCCTGAATGAGGTTCAGTGGGACAGAGAACTGGCAGGGAAACCAGTTAATGAGATGATGGAATATGTAGTCACAATGTGCAAGGAGGCTGAGGAGAGGTTTCTACCCAAGGGTAACAGGAATAATGAAAAAGCCAGGATGAACCCATGGTTCACTCAAAGATGCAAGGAGGCAAAAACCAAGTGTGCTAGGGAATGGAAGAAATATAGAAGGCAAAGGACCCAGGAGAATAAGGAGAGCAGTCGTAGAGCCAGAAACGAATATGCACAGATAAGAAGGGAGGCCCAACGTCAATATGAAAACGACATAGCAGCAAAAGCCAAATCTGACCCGAAGCTGTTATACAGCCACATCAGGAAGAAAACAACCGTCAAAGACCGGGTAATCAGGCTAAGGAAGGAAGGAGGAGAGACAACAAGAAATGACAGTGAAGTATGTGAGGAACTCAACAAGAGATTCAAAGAAGTGTTCACAGAGGAGACAGAAGGGGCTCCAGAAAGACGGAGAGGTGGGGTACACCACCATGTGCTGGACACAGTACACACAACCGAGGAAGAAGTGAAGAGGCTTCTGAGTGAGCTAGATACCTCAAAGGCAATGGGGCCAGATAACATCTCTCCATGGGTCCTGAGAGAGGGAGCAGAGGCGCTATGTGTACCCCTAACAACAATATTCAATACATCTATCGAAACAGGGAGATTGCCTGAGGCATGGAAGACAGCAAATGTGGTACCAATCTTTAAAACAGGAGACAGACATGAAGCACTAAACTACAGACCAGTGTCACTGACATGTATAGCATGCAAAATCATGGAAAAGATTGTCAGGAGAAGAATGGTGGAACATCTAGAAAGGAATGATCTCATCACCAGCAGACAACATGGTTTCAGAGACGGGAAATCCTGTGTCACAAACCTACTGGAGTTCTATGACATGGTGACAGCAGTAAGAGAAGAGAGAGAGGGGTGGGTGGATTGCATTTTCTTAGACTGCAAGAAGGCGTTTGACACAGTACCACACAAGAGATTAGTGCAAAAACTGGAGGACCAAGCAGGAATAACAGGGAAGGCACTGCAATGGATCAGGGAATACT
>NC_091326.1:15436166-15438666 GCF_038502225.1 Cherax quadricarinatus | reverse complement strand
CTCCAGTTTTTGCACTAATCTCTTGTGTGGTACTGTGTCAAACGCCTTCTTGCAGTCCAAGAAAATGCAATCCACCCACCCCTCTCTCTCTTGTCTTACTGCTGTCACCATGTCATAGAACTCCAGTAGGTTTGTGACACAGGATTTCCCGTCTCTGAAACCATGTTGGCTGCTGGTGATGAGATCATTCCTTTCTAGATGTTCCACCATTCTTCTTCTGACAATCTTTTCCATGATTTTGCATGCTATACATGTCAGTGACACTGGTCTGTAGTTTAGTGCTTCATGTCTGTCTCCTTTTTTAAAGATTGGGACCACATTTGCTGTCTTCCATGCCTCAGGCAATCTCCCTGTTTCGATAGATGTATTGAATATTGTTGTTAGGGGTACACATAGCGCCTCTGCTCCCTCTCTCAGGACCCATGGAGAGATGTTATCTGGCCCCATTGCCTTTGAGGTATCTAGCTCACTCAGAAGCCTCTTCACTTCTTCCTCGGTTGTGTGTACTGTGTCCAGCACATGGTGGTGTACCCCACCTCTCCGTCTTTCTGGAGCCCCTTCTGTCTCCTCTGTGAACACTTCTTTGAATCTCTTGTTGAGTTCCTCACATACTTCACGGTCATTTCTTGTTGTCTCTCCTCCTTCCTTCCTTAGCCTGATGACCTGGTCCTTGACGGTTGTTTTCTTCCTGATGTGGCTGTATAACAGCTTCGGGTCAGATTTGGCTTTTGCTGCTATGTCGTTTTCATATTGACGTTGGGCCTCCCTTCTTATCTGTGCATATTCGTTTCTGGCTCTACGACTGCTCTCCTTATTCTCCTGGGTCCTTTGCCTTCTATATTTCTTCCATTCCCTAGCACACTTGGTTTTTGCCTCCTTGCATCTTTGGGTGAACCATGGGTTCATCCTGGCTTTTCCATTATTCCTGTTACCCTTGGGTACAAACCTCTCCTCAGCCTCCTTGCACATTGTTGCTACATATTCCATCATCTCATTAACTGGCTTCCCTGCCAGTTCTCTGTCCCACTGAACCTCATTCAGGAAGTTCCTCATTCCTGTGTAGTCCCCTTTCCTGTAGTTTGGTTTCATTTGTCCTGGCCTTCCTGCTTCCCCCTCCACTTGTAGCTCTACTGTGTATTCGAAGCTCAAAACCACATGATCGCTGGCCCCAAGGGGTCTTTCATATGTGATGTCCTCAATATCTGCACTACTCAAGGTGAATACTAAGTCCAGTCTTGCTGGTTCATCCTCTCCTCTCTCTCTTGTAGTGTCCCTTACGTGTTGGTACATGAAGTTTTCCAGTACCACCTCCATCATTTTAGCCCTCCATGTATCTTGGCCCCCATGTGGCTCCAAGTTCTCCCATTCGATCTCCTTGTGGTTAAAGTCGCCCATGATCAGGAGCTTTGCCCTGCATGCATGAGCTCTTCTCGCCACTGCAGCCAGTGTGTCAACCATCGCTCTATTGCTCTCGTCATACTCTTGCCTTGGCCTCCTGCTGTTCTGTGGTGGGTTATACATCACTGCAATTATCACCTTGGGACCACCAGAGTGAAGCGTTCCCGCTATGTAATCACTTTCTTTTCCGCTGTCTCCTCTCTCCAGCTCATCAAAATTCCATCGGTGTTTGATCAGCAATGCCACTCCTCCACCCCCCCCCTGTTCCTTCTGTCTTTTCTCAGGATCTGGTATCCCGCTGGAAAGATGGCATCTGTTATCATACCTGTAAGCTTGGTTTCTGTGATCGCTATGATGTCTGGTGATGCCTCTTTGACTCTTTTGTGCCACTCCTCCCACTTGTTTGTTATTCCATCAGCGTTTGTGTACCATACCTTCAGTTTCCTTTCCAACACTGTGGTTTGGGGGCCTGTGGGGGTGGGAGACCTGGTAGCATACTGTGGGATTCTATGGTTGGGGGTTGGGTGGAAGCTGTGGGTATGGATTGTATTGTGTGTTGGGATGGTGTGATAGGTTGTGGGGTTCTGAGGATAGTTGTGTGTGTGCTTGCCCTTGCTGCTCTGTTCTGCTCTGACTGACCTCTGCTGGTTCCATCCTTGTCTCCTTTCCTAGCTCCTTTCGCTTTTTTGTCCTCTCCCTCAGCTGCTGTCACTGTCTAGGAACACCTTCTTGTACTCTTCCAAGCTTTTCAACCGTGGTTTCTCTTGGAGGATCCTGTTCCGCACTGTTTCTGTCCTGAGAATCAGCTTGATCGGTCGGTTTCTCCCCTTCAAGTACCCCCCTATTCTCTGAAAATTTACAATCTCATCCATGTCTTCTCCCCCTATTTCCGTGATGATTTTCTCAATCTCCTTTCTTTCTTCCTGCCGTCTTTCAGTGTGTGTCCTTTCCCCTCTACACTCCATAAAAGAGAGAAGCCCGACGTTTCGGCCCGATGGATGACAAAACACTGATTTTGCCCATGGATAATCCTTTGCCCTTTCCTTCTCCCATTGCCTCTCCCTCTGTGACTCTGGTTCCTGTCTGTATGTGGTCATTTTCT
>NC_091326.1:15428666-15433666 GCF_038502225.1 Cherax quadricarinatus | reverse complement strand
AAGAGAGAAGCTTACGACGACGTTTCGGTTCGACTTGGACCATTTACAATGTCACACTAACGAGCAGTAGAGCAGGACGGGTATGTATAGGCAGGAAGAGGTAGTGGTAGTAGTAGTAGTAGTAGTAGTAGTAGTAGTAGTGGTGGTAGTGGTGGTAGCAATAGTAGTAGTAGCAGTGGTAGTGGTAGTAGTAGTAGTGGGAATAAGGAGTACGAGCCAGTCAAATACAAAGAAAGGGGAGCACTGCAAGGGAGCTAGGTGCCCACAAGGGAGCTAGGTGCCCACAAGGGAGCTAGGTGCCCACAAGGGAGCTAGGTGCCCACAAGGGAGCTAGGTGCCCACAAGGGAGCTAGGTGCCCACAAGGGAGCTAGGTGCCCACAAGGGAGCTAGGTGCCCACAAGGGAGCTAGGTGTCCACAAGGGAGCTAGGTGCCCACAAGGGAGCTAGGTGCCCACAAGGGAGCTAGGTGTCCACAAGGGAGCTAGGTGTCCACAAGGGAGCTAGGTGTCCACAAGGGAGCTAGGTGCCCACAAGGGAGCTAGGTGCCCACAAGGGAGCTAGGTGCCCACGTCGTCGTAAGTTCCTCTCTTCTATGTGCGGGTTATTTGTGTATCGTTCCAGTCACGGTATTGTGCCATTTTTTGGTTATTTATACAGACCATACCTGACATCAGTGACGTACTATATAGAAAGCCCCTGTTTATGCAGAGCTTTTCGGGCAAATTAGGCTAATTTTGTCTCCAGGATGCGACCTACACCAGTCGGCTAACACCCAGGTACCTACTTACTACTAGGTGAACAGGAACACCGAGTGTGTTTATGAAACACGTCCTAATGTTTCCACATGTACCGGGGATCGAACCACGGACCTCAGTGTGTGAGGTGAGTGCGCTAGCAACCCAGCTACGGGACCCCTAAGGATAATAATAGTAATGGTTTCCGTGCCTGGGCGCCTGGTAAGCAGTACTTGACGCGGTTGTTCCATCACTCCGGGTTCCATCACTCCGGGTTCCATCACTCCGGGTTCTAACGTTCCCAACCCGCTTCTTGATTTATATCTTTTAGTCTTCTTGGTCCATATCTCGCCTATCTTGGCCTATATTTTCTGGTCCACTTCATAGATATCTCTCATTCCTCTTAATCCGTATCTCTCAGTCCTTTTCGTCCGTATATCTTGGTGTACTTGCTCCATATCCCATTACACTTCATCACCTTGTACTTCTTTCTCTCACATTACTTCTTATTCTTTGTTTCTCGGCTTGTCCTTTCCTTATTTCTTTATCCTTATTTCACCTTTCCTCTCGCTTCTTCATCGTCTTGCCTTTCTTCTTACTTCACATTTTCCTTATTTTTTTCATTATCGTCTTCTTTTTTCGTGTATTTCCTCCCCTCTTTTTCTTTCCATTTTATCCTTCACGGTCATTCTCCAGCACCTGACAAAACTTGGCAGTTACAAGTCAGTTTCATTACGAGTGCCAGGGCTAACTAAACTAATTTTTTGTCATTAGAAACAAGAATACAAAACAATAAAACAGTATTTAAAAAAACAAAACAGGGATACTTGTGGCACTGTTGTATCAATTTCGCCCCTGTAGCGTGGGTTAGTCAGTCAGCTGATCGTATTTTGGCAAAAGAAAGGGCAACAGGTGCCAAAGTGTGCCAGGTACTGGTGAGTCTGTCTAGCAAGAGTGCCAAGTCTTACTCTTGCGTCAAGATCTACCGACTATTCTTGGCATCTAAATGAGTCAACATGTTGAGCCTGTATCATACAGGATATTATCTTGATATCTTGAAGAATTAGACACATGTGCAACATCTGGGTATCTTTATTTGTAGACGTTACGCCATCTAGTGACTTTATCAATACAAGGACATAATGTGAAGAAATTAGAACTATATACAAAAGATGAGGTAATCAGTCCCTCAACCTTGAAGAATCTGAAGATTCTTCTTCACCAATTCCAAGGCTGAGGGACTGATTACCTCAAACTCCTCCTCATCTTCCACCGTTCTTCTCTTTATTGGACTGAAGAAGCCACTGGCTGGCGAAACGTTCTCTCAGTAAAGATTCCCAAATGTTGCACAAGTGTCTCATTCATTAACTTGACAGTTTTCTATACCACTTCCATCCCTTTCTTCATCATCTTAGCCGTACGTCTTTTAGATGAAGTATAGCGTTTAGGGATACTGGCTAATTTGCGTCTGTTCAACCTGGAAGCTTAATTTTATATTTTATAAATCCTGCTTACTACCTGGATTTGAAGACGTAAGACAGACTTACAGAGGCTGTATTTACTCAGATTAGATTTTGCCACCGAAGTGGCTAGTTTATTGTGCACCCCATATCCATTTTGTGGACGGTAGCGCAAGAGCATATGTATACACAAAAGGCCTAGGAACTAGGCCCCAAAAGGGTTAACAGGAATACATATGGATTTATATCTACATATCTATAGTTCACTAATCTGTTACAAGCAAATTTAGGAAATTTGCTTAGTATATCTGGTATCTTATTTTCATTAATAAGATATCTTGACATGTCACATAGGTTATTATACTGTCTGTCTCTGTATTCCTCAATAAGTGGACAATTAAGCACATAGTGTTCAAGAGAGTGACCATATGCCTGATCACATAATTTGCATTGAGTCTGATCATCATCTGTGTCTGCCAAACTGCCAGAAGTACTTGTAACCAAGCCTAAGCCTGGCCACTACAACATCAGTCAGTCTGTTCACATTGCAAGTTGCTCCATAAACATACTTATCTATGTTCATGTTATCATAGTGTTACTCAGTAATGTACTGGTAATATATTATTAACTATTATGTAAATGCGAGAATGTTTTCAATAATAAGAGGATCGAAGAGGATTGTATGGCTTCTGAGAACCGAGATCAGGATAATCCTGGTTACTAGTAGACATTGCTTCCTCGTGGAACCAAGATTAAAATAGTGCTTTCTCTGGGAACCAAGATTAGGATAATCCTGGTTACTAGAAGACGGTGCTTCATCTGGGAACCAAGATTTTGATAAGCCTGGTCCGTGACCACAAAGGAAGGGTTTCTAATTGTCACTTGGATACAGCTGGGCACAATTAAAGTTTCATAGGGGTTTCGTAATAATATTCATAGACCGTCCACCACTACCTATATATATATATATATATATATATATATATATATATATATATATATATATATATATATATATATATATATATATATATATATATATATATATATATATATGCAACGTAGGGATGCATAGGTCCCATAAGGGCAGAAATACAGTCACTGCACGTATCTAGCACGATCAATAGACCGTGATATTTTGATATTGTGACCTGGATACTTTGTCAGTATTTTGTTTTTTAACATTGGGTAGTTCCTGGCGTGAAAGAGTGTGTTTCTGGCCTGGAAGAGTGTGTTCCTGGCCTGGAAGAGTGTGTTCCTGGCCTGGACGAGTGTGTTTCTGGCGTGGAAGAGTGTTCCTGGCCTGGAAGAGTGTTCCTGGCCTGGAACCGTGTGTTCCTGGCCTGGACGAGTGTGTTCCTGGCGTGGACGAGTGTGTTCCTGGCGTGGACGAGTGTGTTCCCGGCGTGGAAGAGTGTGTTCCTGACCTGGAAGTGTGTTTCTGGCGTGGACGAGTGTGTTTCTGGCGTGGAAGGGTGTTCCTGGCCTGGAAGAGTGTGTTCCTGGCTTGGGCGAGTGTGTTCCTGGCCTGGAAGAGTGTGTTCCTGGCGTGGACGAGTGTGTTCCTGGCCTAGACGAGTGTGTTTCTCGCGTGGAAGAGTGTGTTCCGGGCGTCGACGAGTGTGTTCCTGGCCTGTAAGAGTGTGTTCCTAGCTTGGAAGAGTGTGCTCCGGGCGTGGATGAGTGTGTTCCTAGGGTGGAAGAGTGTGTTTCTGGCGTGGACGACTGTGTTCCTATCGTGGAAGAGTGTGTTCCTGGCGTGGAAGAGTGTGTTCCGGGCTTGGAAGAGTGTGTTCCTGGCCTGGAAGAGTGTGTTCCTGGCCTGTAAGTGTGTGTTTCTGGCCTGGAAGAGTGTGTTTCTGGCCAGGAAGAGTGTGTTCCTGGCCTGTAAGTGTGTGTTTCTGGCGTGGACGAGTGTGTTTCTGGCCTGGAAGAATGTGTTTCTGGCGTGAACGAGTGTGTTCCTGGCCTGGAAGAGTGTTTCTGGCGTGGACGAGTGTGTTCCTGGCCTGGAAGAGTATGTTCCTGACGTGGAAAAGTGTGTTACGGGAGTCGACGAGTGTGTTCTGGGCGTGGATGAGTGTGTTCCTGGCTTGGAAGAGTGTGTTCCTGGCGTGGAAGAGTGCGTTCCGGGCTTGGAAGAGTGTGTTCCTGGCCTGGAAGAGTGTGCTCCTGGCGTGGACGAGTGTGTTCCTGGCCTGGAAGAGTGTGTTCCTGGCCTGGAAGAGTGTGCTCCTGCCGTTGACGAGTGTGTTCCTGGCCTGGAAGAGTGTGTTCCTGGCGTGGACGAGTGTGTTCCGGGCTTGGAAGAGTGTGTTCCTGACCTGGAAGAGTGTGTTCCTGGCCTGGAAGAGTGTGCTCCTGGCGTGGACGAGTGTGTTCCGGGCTTGGAAGAGTGTGCTCCTGGCCTGGAATAGTGTGTTCCTGGCCTAGAAGAGTGTGCTCCTGGCGTGGACGAGTGTGTTCCTGCCCTGGAAGAGTGTGTTCCTGGCGTGGACGAGTGTGTTCCGGGCTTGGAAGAGTGTGTTCCTGGCGTGGAAGAGTGTGTTCCTGGCCTGGAAGAGTGCGCGGAAGTGTGTGCTCCGGGCGTGGATGATTGTGTTCCTAGCATGGAAGAGTGTGCTCCGGGGGTGGATGAGTGTGTTCTTGGCGTGGACGAGTGTGTTCCTGGCGTGGAAGAGTGTGTTCCTGGCTTGGAAGAGTGTGTTCCTGGCTTGGAAGAGTGCGTTCCGGGCTTGGAAGAGTGTGTTCCTGGCCTGGAAGAGTGTGCTCCTGGCGTGGACGAGTGTGTTTCTCTGCGCTGGT
>NC_091326.1:15411166-15423666 GCF_038502225.1 Cherax quadricarinatus | reverse complement strand
TGTACCTGCCTGGGTTGTACCTGCCTGGGTTGTACCTGCCTGGGTTGTACCTGCCTGGGTTGTACCTGCCTGGGTTGTACCTGCCTGGGTTGTACCTGCCTGGGTTGTACCTGCCTGGGTTGTACCTGCCTGGGTTGTACCTGCCTGGGTTGTACCTGCCTGGGTTGTACCTGCCTGGGTTGTACCTGCCTGGGTTGTACCTGCCTGGGTTGTACCTGCCTGGGTTGTACCTGCCTGGGTTGTACCTGCCTGGGTTGTACCTGCCTGGGTTGTACCTGCCTGGGTTGTACCTGCCTGGGTTGTACCTGCCTGGGTTGTACCTGCCTGGGTTGTACCTGCCTGGGTTGTACCTGCCTGGGTTGTACCTGCCTGGGTTGTACCTGCCTGGGTTGTACCTGCCTGGGTTGTACCTGCCTGGGTTGTACCTGCCTGGGTTGTACCTGCCTGGGTTGTACCTGCCTGGGTTGTACCTGCCTGGGTTGTACCTACCTGGGTTGTACCTGCCTGGGTTGTACCTGCCTGGGTTGTACCTGCCTGGGTTGTACCTGCCTGGGTTGTACCTGCCTGGGTTGTACCTACCTGGGTTGTACCTGCCTGGGTTGTACCTGCCTGGGTTGTACCTGCCTGGGTTGTACCTGCCTGGGTTGTACCTGCCTGGGTTGTACCTACCTGGGTTGTACCTGCCTGGGTTGTACCTGCCTGGGTTGTACCTGCCTGGGTTGTACCTGCCTGGGTTGTACCTGCCTGGGTTGTACCTACCTGGGTTGTACCTGCCTGGGTTGTACCTGCCTGGGTTGTACCTGCCTGGGTTGTACCTGCCTGGGTTGTACCTACCTGGGTTGTACCTGCCTGGGTTGTACCTACCTGGGTTGTACCTGCCTGGGTTGTACCTGCCTGGGTTGTACCTGCCTGGGTTGTACCTGCCTGGGTTGTACCTACCTGGGTTGTACCTACCTGGGTTGTACCTACCTGGGTTGTACCTGCCTGGGTTGTACCTGCCTGGGTTGTACCTGCATGGGTTGTACCTGCCTGGGTTGTACCTGCCTGGGTTGTACCTGCCTGGGTTGTACCTGCCTGGGTTGTACCTGCCTGGGTTGTACCTGCCTGGGTTGTACCTGCCTGGGTTGTACCTGCCTGGGTTGTACCTGCCTGGGTTGTACCTGCCTGGGTTGTACCTACCTGGGGTGTACCTGGGTTGTACCTGCCTGGGTTGTACCTGCCTGGGTTGTACCTACCTGGGTTGTACCTACCTGGGTTGTACCTGCCTGGGTTGTACCTGCCTGGGTTGTACCTGCCTGGGTTGTACCTGCCTGGGTTGTACCTACCTGGGTTGTACCTACCTGGGTTGTACCTGCCTGGGTTGTACCTGCCTGGGTTGTACCTGCCTGGTTGTACCTGCCTGGGTTGTACCTACCTGGGTTGTACCTACCTGGGTTGTACCTGCCTGGGTTGTACCTGCCTGGGTTGTACCTGCCTGGTTGTACCTGCCTGGGTTGTACCTACCTGGGTTGTACCTGCCTGGGTTGTACTTGCCTGGGTTGTACCTGCCTGGGTTGTACCTGCCTGCGTTGTACCTGCCTGGTTGTACCTGCCTGGGTTGTACCTGCCTGGGTTGTACCTACCTGGGTTGTACTTGCCTGGGTTGTACCTGATTGGGTTGTACCTGCCTGGGTTGTACCTGCCTCTGTTGTACCTGCCTGGGTTGTACCTGCCTGGGTTGTACCTGCCTGGGTTGTACCTACCTGAGTTGTACCTGCCTGGGTTGTACCTGCTTGAGTTGTACCTGCCTGGGTTGTACCTGCTTGAGTTGTACCTGCCTGGGTTGTACCTGCCTGGGTTGTACCTACCTGGGTTGTACTTGCCTGGGTTGTACCTGCCTGGGTTGTACCTGCCTGGGTTGTACCTGCCTGGGTTGTACCTGCCTGGGTTGTACCTGCCTGGGTTGTACCTGCCTGGGTTGTACCTACCTGAGTTGTACCTGCCTGGGTTGTACCTGCCTGTGTTGTACCTGCCTGGGTTGTACCTGCCTGGGTTGTACCTGCCTGGGTTGTACCTGCCTGGGTTGTACCTGCCTGGGTTGTACCTGCCTGGGTTGTACCTGCCTGGGTTGTACCTGCCTGGGTTGTACCTGCCTGGGTTGTACCTGCTTCAGTTGTACCTGCCTGGGTTGTACCTGCCTGGGTTGTACCTGCCTGGGTTGTACCTGCCTGGGTTGTACCTGCCTTGGTTGTACCTGCTTGAGTTGTACCTGTCTGGGTTGTACCTGCCTGGGTTGTACCTGCCTGGGTTGTACCTGCCTGGGTTGTACCTGCCTGAGTTGTACCTGCCTGGGTTGTACCTGCCTGGGTTGTACCTGCCTGGATTGTACCTGCCTGGGTTGTACCTGCCTGGGTTGTGCCTGCCTGGGTTGTACCTGCTTGAGTTGTACCTGCCTGGGTTGTACCTGCCTGGGTTGTACCTGCTTGAGTTGTACCTGCTTGAGTTGTACCTGCATGGGTTGTACCTGCCTGGGTTGTACCTGCCTGGGTTGTACCTGCCTGGGTTGTACCTGCCTGGGTTGTACCTGCCTGGGTTGTACCTGCTTGAGTTGTACCTGCCTGAGTTGTACCTGCTTGCGTTGTACCTGCCTGGGTGGTACCTGTCTGGGTGGTACCTGCCTGGGTTGTACCTGCCTGGGTTGTACCTGCCTGGGTTGTACCTGCCTTGGTTGTACCTGCCTGGGTTGTACCTGCCTGGATTGTACCTGCCTGGGTTGTACCTGCCTGGGTTGTACCTGCATGGGTTGTACCTGCCTGGGTTGTACCTGCCTGGGTTGTACCTGCCTGGGTTGTACCTGCCTGGGTTGTACCTGCCTGGGTTGTACCTGCCTGGGTTGTACCTGTCTGGGTTGTACCTGCCTGGGTTGTACGTGCCTGGGTTGTACCTACCTGGGTTGTACCTGCCTGGGTTGTACGTGCCTGGGTTGTACCTGCCTGGGTTGTACCTGCCTGGGTTGTACCTGCCTGGGTTGTACCTGCTTGAGTTGTACCTGCCTGGGTTGTACCTGCTTGAGTTGTACCTGCCTGGGTTGTACCTGCCTGGGTTGTACCTGCCTGGGTTGTACCTGCCTGGGTTGTACGTGCCTGAGTTGTACCTGCCTGGGTTGTACCTGCCTGGGTTGTACCTGCCTGGGTTGTACGTGCCTGGGTTGTACCTGCCTGGATTGTACCTGCCTGGGTTGTACCTGCCTGGGTTGTGCCTGCCTGGGTTGTACCTGCCTAAGTTGTACCTGCCTGGGTTGTACCTGCTTGAGTTGTACCTACCTGGGTTGTATCTGCTTGAGTTGTACCTGCCTGGGTTGTACCTGCCTGGGTTGTACCTGCCTGGGTTGTACCTGCCTGGGTTGTACGTGCCTGAGTTGTACCTGCCTGGGTTGTACCTGCCTGGGTTGTACCTGCCTGGGTTGTACCTGCCTGGGTTGTACCTGCCTGGATTGTACCTGCCTGGGTTGTACCTGCCTGGGTTGTGCCTGCCTGGGTTGTACCTGGCTGGGTTGTACCTGCCTGGGTTGTACCTGCTTGAGTTGTACCTGCTTGAGTTGTACCTGCACGGGTTGTACCTGCCTGGGTTGTACCTGCCTGGGTTGTACCTGCCTGGGTTGTACCTACCTGGGTTGTACCTGCCTGGGTTGTACCTGCTTGAGTTGTACCTGCCTGGGTTGTACCTGCTTGAGTTGTACCTGCCTGGGTGGTACCTGTCTGGGTGGTACCTGCCTGGGTTGTACCTGCCTGGGTTGTACCTGCCTGGGTTGTACCTGCCTGGGTTGTACCTGCCTTGGTTGTACCTGCCTGGGTTGTACCTGCCTGGATTGTACCTGCCTGGGTTGTACCTACCTGGGTTGTACCTGCCTGGGTTGTACCTGCTTGAGTTGTACCTGCCTGGGTTGTACCTGCCTGGGTTGTACCTGCCTGGGTTGTACCTGCCTGGGTTGTACCTGCCTGGGTTGTACGTGCCTGGGTTGTACCTGCCTGGGTTGTACCTGCTTGAGTTGTACCTGCCTGTGTTGTACCTGCCTGGGTTGTACCTGCCTGGGTTGTACCTGCCTGGGTTGTACCTGTCTGGGTTGTACCTGCCTGGGTTGTACCTGCCTGGGTTGTACCTACCTGGGTTGTACCTGCCTGGGTTGTACCTGCCTGGGTTGTACCTGCCTGGGTTGTACCTACCTGGGTTGTACCTACCTGGGTTGTACCTGCCTGGGTTGTACCTACCTGCCTGGGTTGTACCTGCCTGGGTTGTACCTACCTGGGTTGTACCTGCCTGGGTTGTACCTACCGGGGTTGTACCTACCTGGGTTGTACCTACCTGGGTTGTACCTGCCTGGGTTGTACCTGCCTGGGTTGTACCTGCCTGGGTTGTACCTGCCTGGGTTGTACCTGCCTGGGTTGTACCTACCTGGGTTGTACCTGCCTGAGTTGTACCTGCCTGGGTTGTACCTGCCTGGGTTGTACCTGCCTGGGTTGTACCTGCCTGGGTTGTACCTGCCTGGGTTGTACCTGCCTGGGTTGTACCTGCCTGGGTTGTACCTGCCTGGGTTGTACCTGCCTGGTTTGTGGTGGAACTTCAAGACTTCGAGGCAGAAACTGCTGGGTGTGAAGTCTTGGTACTAAGATGTCATCCCTGTGAAACATTATAATTACTAAATTCATACAAATATTTGCAAAAAAAAATTTACTAAATTTCGTGTATTTTAAACAAGATGTCGAGGGGCGCACCGTGTAGCGTGTGTGGAGGGCGAGTATTAGGGAGGGAGGTGAGTGGTAGAGGCCAGAGGCCACAACCTCCAGCAGTACCTCCTTCACTCTTGGTGCGGGAGTACCAAGAACGCGCGAGGTTGCGGCTGTTTTACCGTAAGCGGCACCTGTTCCACCACCGCCTCTTCCCCAGCGACTGGTCGTCCCCGCCCCGCACTGAGTACCAACGGGTGTTCAAGTGGTACTCTCCATCCCTCCTGGAGCACCAGGAACGTGCCCAGGAGCGGCAGCAAGGGCACCTAGCTCACTTCCCCCGCGACTGGTCGTCCCCGCCCCTCACTGAGTACCAACACGTGTACGGTGCACAGCGAGACGACGGTACAGGCGGCGTCCACGATGTACAGGATCCTGTAAGACAGTGTACCTGTCCTTCGCCGCAGTGACCTGTTGCGGGAAAGCTTGACTCTCGTCTTTCTTTTTTATGACTCGAACGGGTTTAGCGCTTTTTTAATAATAATTATGATGACAATTAACAATAAATTATCTGCTCTCTTTATCCGTGCAGCGCTGTACAAGACTTACGGGTTTAGCTCATAACTGTTAGTGGAACTAGCATAAAACTGCTGGTGAAACTGGCATATAACTGTTAATAAAACGGGCATACAACTGCTATTGAAACTGTTATAGAACTGCTAGTGAAACTGGCACAAAACTGCTAGCGAAACTGGCACAAAACTGCTAGCGAAACTGGTATATAACTGCTAGTGAAACTGGTATAAAACTGCTAGTGAAACTGACATATAACTGTTAGTGAAACTGGTATAAAACTGCTAGTGAAACTGGTATAAAACTGCTAGTGAAACTGGTATAAAACTGCTAGTGAAACTGGTATAAAACTGCTAGTGAAACTGGTATATAACTGCTAGTGAAACTGGTATAAAACTGCTAGTGAATCTGATATAAAACTGCTAGTGAAACTGGTATAAAACTGCTAGTGAAACTGGTATAAAACTGCTAGTGAAACTGGTATATAACTGCTAGTGAAACTGGTATATAACTGCTAGTGAAACTGGTATATAACTGCTAGTGAAACTGGTATAAAACTGCTAGTGAAACTGGTATATAACTGCTAGTGAAACTGGTATATAACTGCTAGTGAAACTGGTATATAACTGCTAGTGAAACTGGTATATAACTGCTAGTGAAACTGGTATATAACTGCTAGTGAAACTGGTATAAAACTGCTAGTGAAACTGGTATATAACTGCTAGTGAAACTGGTATAAAACTGCTAGTGAAACTGGTATATAACTGCTAGTGAAACTGGTATAAAACTGCTAGTGAAACTGGTATATAACTGCTAGTGAAACTGGTATAAAACTGCTAGTGAAACTGGTATATAACTGCTAGTGAAACTGGTATAAAACTGCTAGTGAAACTGGTATATAACTGCTAGTGAAACTGGTATAAAACTGCTAGTGAAACTGGTATATAACTGCTAGTGAAACTAGTATATAACTGCTAGTGAAACTGGTATAAAACTGCTAGTGAAACTAGTATATATTTTCAGTTTAATCAACTCGAAAATTAGTTTCCTAATTGGCTTTTGTAATTACAAAGAGAAATGGGAAACTTGGGATACATTTCAGAATTTGTGTTTTCTCTTGCCCGAGTTCCTGGTTTTCTTCCCGTCCTTCTTGAGTGAGAGTGTGTGTTTTGGGGGCTAAACACACACACACACACTTCACAGACACAAATACACACATATCACACACGCACACACACACACACACATGCACCATACACACATATACGCTTCAGAGATAAAAATACATATCACACCTACACACACACACACACACACACACACACACACACACACACACACACACACACACACACACACACACACACACACACACACACACACACACACAACGACAGCCAGAAAGGTTTCAGGGACGGGAAATCCTGCGTCACAAACCTATTGAGGTTCTATGACAGGGTGACGGCAGTAAAACAAGAGAGAGAGGGGTGGGTAAATTGCATTTTCTTGGACTGTAAGAAGGCGCTTGACACAGTTCCACACAAGAGATTACTGCAAAAGCTAGAGAACCAGGCAGGGATAACAGGGAAGGCACTACAATTGATCAGGAAATGCCTGTCAGGAAGACAACAGCGAGTCATGGTACTTGGCGAGGTAGAGTGGGCGCCTGTAATGAGCGGGGTCCCACAGGGGTCAGTTCTAGGACCGGTGCTGTTTCTGGTATTTGTGAACGACAAGACGGAAGGAATAGACTCCGAAGTCTCCCTGTTTGCAGATAATGTGAAGTTGATGAGAAGAATTCAATCGGACGAGGACCAAGCAGAACTACAAAGGGATCTGGACAGACTGCAGGCATGGTCCAGCAACTGGCTCATGGAGTTCAACCCCACCAAGTGCAAAGTCACGGAGATTGGGGAAGGGCAAAGAAGACCACAGACGGAGTACAGTCTAGGGGGCTAGAGCCTCCAAGCCTCACTCAAGGAAAAGGATCTTGGGGTGAGTATAACACCGGGCACATCTCCTGAAGCGCACATCAACCAAATAACTGCTGCAGCATACGGGCGCCTGGCAAACCTAAGAACAGCGTTCCGAAATCTTAATAAGGAATCGTTCAGGACCCTGTACACTGTGTACGTTAGGCCCATATTGGAGTATGCGGCACCAGTTAGGAGCCCTCACCTAGCCAAGCATGTCAGGAAACTAGAGAAAGTGCAAAGGTTTGCAAAAAGACTAGTCCTGGAGCTAAGGGACATGTCCTACGAGGAGAGGTTAAGGGAAATCTACTTGACGACACTGGAAAACAGGAGAGGTAGGGGGGATATGATAACGACATATAAAATACTGAGAGGAATCGACAAGGTGGACAGAGACAGGATGTTCCAGAGATGGGACACAGCAACAAAGGGTCATAGTTGGAAGCTGAAGATTCAGATGAGCCACAGGGATGTTAGGAAGTATTTCTTCAGCCACAGGGATGTTAGGAAGCATTTCTTCAGCCACACAGTTGTCAGGAAGTGGAATAGTCTGGGTAGTGTTGTAGTGGAGGCAGGATCCATACATAGCTTTAAGAAGAGGTATATGATAAAGCTCACGGAGCGGGAAGAGAGACCGAGTAGTGGCCAGTGAAGAGGCAGGGCCAGGAGCTGTGAATCGACCCCTGCAACCACAACTAGGTGAGTACACACACACATACACACACACACACACACACACACACACACACACACACACACACACACACACACACACACACACACACATACACACACACACACACACACACACACACACACACACACACAGACACACACACACACACACACACACACACACACACACACACACACACACACACACACACACACACACACACACACACACACACACACACACACACACACACACACACACACACACACACACACACACACATACACATAGACACACTTTCAAATATTAATCTCACAGAAACTCAAACTTTTTCAGTAGGTATTTAAGAGACGAGGTCCAGGAGCTGCAGCTTTGTTTCATCGAGTAAAACTTGAATAGTACACATGTACTATTGCGTGTTTGTTTCTATACAAAAAGTGTTTGTTTTTGTATGAAACTCGTTTTTGTTTGTTTTTCTGAAAACCGTGTTTGTTTCTGTATGAAAACCGTGTTTGTTTCTGTGTGAAAACCGTGCTTGTTTCTGTGTGAAAACCGTGTTTGTTTCTGTGTGAAAACCGTGTTTGTTTCTGTATGAAAACCGTGTTTGTTTCTGTGTGAAAACCGTGCTTGTTTCTGTGTGAAAACCGTGCTTGTTTCTGTGTGAAAACCGTGTTTGTTTCTGTATGAAAACCGTGTTTATTTCTGTGAAAACTGTGTTTGTTTTCATATGAAAACCGTGTTTGTTTCGGTATTAGATATAATTATGTGTAGAAATTGCTTCAGTGGTTGGGGGGGAGTTTAGCCTTGGTGCTGACGATAAGTTCTCGATTTAAGGCACTGGAGATACCATCCGCATCCTGGTATCAAACCCGATTGCCCTCTCCCTTAGGCTATTGTATTTGCCATGCGGATTTATCGCTTCCTCGTGATTTTAAAATTAATATATTTTGTCTCAACGCGACGGCCGCCTCCTGTCGAGGCAGACCCAAAGCAATAATAATAATAATAATAATAATAATAATAATAATAAATGTATAGAAAAATTCTCAACTGGTTGAGCCTTCGAGATATAATCAAGAGACTCCGAGGGCTGTTGTCTCTTGTTGCTGCTGGAAACAAGAGAATGGAAAATATAAACCAAAGAGCGTGAAGACATGTGAGAGGACTCTGGTGCTGGCGGCTGTTGAGAAGCTGTAGCAGAATAGAGGCTTCCCTGGGGGAGCAGGTGGGAGTGGTTCTTGAGGTACTGTCGGTGGGTGGAGGTGGGAGTGTGGTTCTGCAGGTACTGTAGGTGGGTGAAGGTTCTTATGGGGTAGGGGAATTTAAGTCTCTTGAAGTATTTTAATTTTATTATAATCAAAAAGAAGCGCTAAGCCACAAGGGCTATACAGCGAAGTATTTTAAAAAGCTGGAAGGGCTAAGTCTAATGAGATTCTGTAAGATCTAAAGCTTCGAAGAAAGCTGTGAAGGCTTCAGAAGAGGCTACACAAATAACCCGCACATAAAAGAGAGAAGCTTACGACGACGTTTCGGTCCGACTTGGACCATTGACAAAGTCACACTAACAGAGGTGGAGCAGGACGGCTATATATAGGCAGGAAGAGGTGGAGGTAGTAGTAGGTAGGAGTAGTCTTCCCTACTTCCAACTCGAACAGTCGCCGTTTAGTTGAATCCTCTCTAATACACAACTTTCCTTGTATGAACCTTAGCCCTGGCTTCGTCTCTGTAGATGCCTTCCTCTCCCACTACATTGTAAAATGCTCCAAACTTCAGAACACCCGTGACTTAACCTGAATCCTCATTTCTTCTTCTCCTTCTTCTTCTTCTTCTTCTTCTTCTTCTTCTTCTTCTTCTTCTTCTTCTTCTTCTTCTTCTTCTTCTTTTTCTTCTTCCTCTTCCCCTTCCCTCCTCTCTCCTTTTCTCCTCTGGGTTGTCTTTCTCTCTCCTGTCTCGTGTTTCTGTTCCTTCTTCATTTATTTTATTTCACCACTTCCCCTTTCACCCACCTCGGTGCGCTTGCTCTCCCTCTGTGGGTTTCTAGCTCTCTTGCAGTGCTCCCCTTCGTTTGTATTTGACTGGCTCGTCTTCCTTATTTCCCACTTCTACCACTACCACTACTACTACCTCTTCTTCTTCTACTACAACTACTGATGAAATTAAGACACATGTGCGGCGTCTGGTTGTCTTTGTTGTGGACGTTTCGCCATCCAGTGGCTGGCTGGATGGCGAAACGTCTACGGTGGGGATGCCCGGGTGTTGTGCATGTGTCATTTCATCCTGTCGGTATTATATACAATTCTTGTACTACTACTACTACTACTACTACTACTACTACTACTACTACTACTACTACTGCTACTACTACTACTACTACTACTACTACTACTACTACCTCCACCTCTTCCTGCCTATATATAGCCGTCCTGCTCCACCTCTGTTAGTGTGACTTTGTCAATGGTCCAAGTCGGACCGAAACGTCGTCGTAAGCTTCTCTCTTTTATGTGCGGGTTATTTGTGTATCGTTCCAGTCACGGTATTGTGCCTTTTTGTTATTTATTCAGAAGAGGCTGTAAGAATGAAGGCTTCAGAAGAGGCTGTAAAAATGAAGGCTTCAGAAGAGGCTGTAAGAATGAAGGCTTCAGAAGAGGCTGTAAGAATGAAGGCTTCAGAAGAGGCTGTAAAAATGAAGGCTTCAGAAGAGGCTGTAAGAATGAAGGCTTCAGAAGAGGCTGTAAGAATGAGGGCTTCAGAAGACGCTGTAAGAATGAAGGCTTCAGAAGAGGCTGTAAGAATGAAGGCTTCAGAAGAGGCTGTAAGAATGAAGGCTTCAAAAGAGGTTGTAAAATGAAGGCTTCAGAAGAGGCTGTAAGAATGAAGACTTCAGAAGAGGCTGTAAGAATGAAGGCTTCAGAAGAGGCTGTAAGAATGAAGGCTTCAGAAGAGTCTGTAAGAATGAAGGCTTCAGAAGAGGCTGTAAGAATGAAGGCTTCAGAAGAGGCTGTAAGAATGAAGGCTTCAGAAGAGGCTGTAAGGATGAAGGCTTCAGAAGAGGCTGTAAGAATGAAGGCTTCAGAAGAGGCTGTAAGAATGAAGGCTTCAGAAGAGGCTGTAAGAATGAAGGCTTCAGAGGGCAACCTGTTCTCATTTTTCAACGTTAGATTCCCAACGAGGCGTCCAGCGTCAGGTACTGAACACTTCCTGTAATTTTCCAAATACTGTTTTCTGTATTTTAGGTTAGAGTTGGATACACAAACCTACAAAAAGTTACATTTAAAGCAGAAGTTAATAAAGTAAATAAAAATAGCTACGACGTCTCTGAAAAAAATAAATAAAATAAAAGCTTGAATCTGAATGTTTATCTCTCGTGATGCGAGAATGAGCTGCTGCGGGAGCTTTTAGAAACTGAGGGCTCTAGAGGGTCTCCGGAAAAATAAAGCTCTCTGATAACACTGGAAAGCTGGATAATCCTGAAGGGTTCTGCAACGCCGAAGACTTCTAAGCGGGCCCAGAGAAAGAGGAATTCTCTTGAGGGGGCTTTTGAATGCTGAGGGATTCTGTGAGAGCTCAAAGAAGGCTAAAGCCTCCTGGGGAAAGAGGAATATGTGGATGCTTTAAATAAATATGTGAAAACTCTTGAAAAATTATTCCTTAAAAGAAAAGACCATATAATGAGGGAAAAGAACCAAGAGTTAGAAAAAGGGCTTCTGAGTTTTCAGAGGGGGAAGTAATTGCTGGTTGTCCTTAAGCTCTGGTTCTTGAGATGCTCTTAATTGGAAGTCCTGGCTTTAAGGATCTCGTGTGTGTGTGTGTGTGTGTGTGTGTGTGTGTGTGTATGATCTGTTTGTTTACAAATTATTTTCAGAAAAATTCTTAGCATGCTTTCATCGTAAGAGTTGAGGAATGCTCTTGGGTAAGCTTGTCAGCGCTGATTCTCCAAGAAGCTGTGCCAGCGGCTGCTCTGTGAAGTATTTCTTAAGTTTATTATGGAAGGAGAAGCGGCAGAGACTTTTATGATAACTTCTTCAGAGTTTACTCAGGCAGGAAAGGTAGCATCAACTTAAAAAGTCTGAAGGGCTTGAACTGCTACGTGACTAGGCTTATTGTGATGGTAATGGCGGATAGGTTAGCTTTTTTTGAGCTTAACAAACAAGTACAGGTGCAGAGAAAGTTTTTACTGTGACAAGATTTTCCTGCTTATTATAACTGGTTACAATCGTAACCATAATTTTTAAAGGGGTGGAGGGGTAAGCCAGTGGAAGGCCTCGGTCAGATGACCAATAGTTACTTTATGTAGAGTTCTGACAGGCAGTTTAATTCAGGACAGCTCACTGCAAATGTAACTTGATGAGGGAAATGTTTGGAAAAATAATCTTGAATGGGAATAATGAGATTATATTACAGGAAAGAGGCAGCCTCTCATCAGATTTCAAGACGAAGGAATTACATGAGAGTGAAGGAACAAGATGAAATAAGCAGGATTAGCAGGAAACAGGGGAAAAGGGGAGGCAGCGGAAGAATGAAAGAGGGAATGGATGGAAAGGAAGAATGCGCGACGAAGAGGAATGAAGATAGAGA
>NC_091326.1:15393666-15406166 GCF_038502225.1 Cherax quadricarinatus | reverse complement strand
AGGAAGACACAGTGCTGTGGCTGACATCCTTGTCTATGTCAGATATCAGGATGAGGAACAAGATGGGAGCGAGTACTGTGCCTTGTGGAACAGAGCTTTTCACCGTAGCTGCCACGGACTTTACTCTGTTGACTACTACTCTCTGTGTTCTGTTAGTGAGGAAATTATAGTCATGAGGCTGCAGTGTCTGACAGTTGTGATGAATGGTTTGAAAAACCGACAAGTTGATTGAGACACTTATGCAGCATATGGGAATCTTTATTCAGGAAACGTTTCGCCACACAGTGGCTTCATCAGTCCAATACAAAGAGGAAGGCGTAAGGAGAGGAGGAGAATGAGGTAATCAGTCCCTCAACCTGGAGTCGATGTGTTCAGTCCATCAATCTTGTAGAATGTACAGTATAGGGCCGTAGACGTGGCTTATATACTGTAGTGAGGTGAGGTCGGAGGCGGGGTCATAGTGGTACCATCCACTACGAAGTAGGTCTTCGTCCAAAGGTTGAACAAGTGTTGAAGAATTCTTTGTAACAAGATCCCATGATGCTGCAGTGTCTGACAGTTGTGATGAATGGTTTGAAAAACCGACAAGTTGAAGATTGAGACACTTATGCAGCATATGGGAATCTTTATTCAGGAAAAGTTTCGCCACACAGTGGCTTCATCAGTCCAATACAAAAAGGAAGGCGTAAGGAGAGGAGGAGGGGATCTTGTTACAAAGAATTCTTCAACACTTGTTCAACCTTTGGACGAAGACCTACTTCGACTAGTGGATGGTACCACTATGACCCCGCCTCCGCCTGCTTCACCTCACCTCACTACATAAGCCACGTCTAAGTCTGTATATATTACATCTGCATTCTTTTTGTCTTCTAGTGCATCTAGGACCTTGACTCCAGGTTGAGGGACTGATTACCTCATTCTCCTCCTCTCCTTACGCCTTCCTCTTTGTATTGGACTGATGAAGCCACTGTGTGGCGAAACGTTTCCTGAATAAAGATTCCCATATGCTGCATAAGTGTCTCAATCTTCAACATGTCGGTTTTTTTAAACCATTCATCACACACATATGCAACAGTTAGGTATCTTTATGTCGAAACGTTTCGCCTACACAGTAGGCTTCTTCAGTCGAGTACAGAAAGGTTGATAGAAGCAGAAGATACTTGAAGACGATGTAATCAGTCCATCACCCTTAAAGTTTTGAGGTGGTCAGTCCCTCAGTCTGGAGAAGAGCATTGTTCCATAGAATGATGGAACTGATTACATCGTCTTCAAGTATCTTCTGCTTCTATCAACTTTTCTGTACTCGACTGAAGAAGCCTACTGTGTAGGCGAAACGTTTCAAAATAAAGATACCTAACTGTTGAACATTAAAATGGTATAAAATACCGACAGATTGTTAGGTAAGACACATATGCAACAGTTAGGTATCTTTATTTCGAAACGTTTCGCCTACACAGTAGGCTTCTTCAGTCGAGTACAGAAAAGTTGATAGAAGCAGAAGATACTTGAAGACGATGTAATCAGTCCATCACCCTTAAAGTTTTGAGGTGGTCAGTCCCTCAGTCTCAACTTTTCTGTACTCGACTGAAGAAGCCTACTGTGTAGGCGAAACGTTTCGAAATAAAGATACCTAACTGTTGCATATGTGTCTTACCTAACATACCTAACTGTTGCTTATGTGTCTTACCTAACAACCTGTCGGTATTTTATACCATTTTAATGTTCAATATGGAGATGAAGTGACAGGATGGAGCCTTATATAGCACCAGAAGGTGAGACGTAGGTCACTAGAAGAGGTAAGAACGCAGACGTTGTTAAGCCAGGTCCCCCCCCAAATCCAGCCGCTCCCACTAGTAGAGGTTGTCGTAGTTGATTGTAGGTCTGTACCAAGATACCAATCAACTTCGACAACCTCTACCAGTGAGAACGGCCGGACTTGAGAGGGACCCGACTTAACAACGTCTGCGTTCTTACCTCTTCTAGTGAGTCTGGCCCTGGGGCAGAGTGCATGGGCATGTCATTTATCGCCTGTTCAAAGTCATTTGGCGTCAGGATAACATCGGATAGGCTTGTGTTAACTAAATTCTGTGGCTCTCTCATAAAAAATTCATTTTGAACTTCGACTCTCAGTCTGGTTAGCGGCTTGCTAAAAACTGAGTCATATTGGGACTTGAGTAGCTAACTCATTTCCTTGCTGTCATCTGTGTAGGACCCATCTTGTTTAAGTAGGGGCCCAATACTGGACGTTGTTCTCGACTTTGATTTGGCATAGGAGAAGAAATACTTTGGGTTTCTTTCGACTTCATTTATGGCTTTTAGTTCTTCCCGCGATTCCTGACTCCTATAAGATTCCTTTAGCTTAAGTTCGATGCTTGCTATTTCTCTGACCAGTGTCTCCCTACGCATTTCAGATATATTGACCTCTTTTAGCCGCTCTGTTATTCTTTTCCGTCGCCTGTAAAGGAAGCGCCTGTCTCTTTCTATTTTACATCTACTCCTCCTTTTTCTTAGAGGAATAAGCCTTGTGCATACATCGAGTGCCACCAAGTTAATCTGTTCTAGGCATAAGTTGGGGTCTGTGTTGCTTAGTATATCTTCCCAGCTTATATCGGTTAGGACTTGGTTTACTTGGTCCCACTTCATGTTTTTGTTATTGAAGTTGAATTTGGTGAATGCTCCCTCGTGACTAATCTCATTATGTCGGTCTGGGGCTCCGCGCATACATGTCTGAACCTCAATTATGTTGAGATCTGAGTATATTGTTTTTGATATGGTGACATTTCTTATCAGATCATCATTGTTAGTGAAGATGAGGTCTAGTGTATTCTCCAGTCTAGTAGGCTCTATTATTTGCTGGTTTAAATTGAATTTTGTGCAGAGATTTAAAAGCTCGTGTGAGTGTGAGTTTTCATCAGAGCTGCCTCCTGGTGTTATTACTGCAACAATATTATTTGCTATATTCCTCCATTTTAGGTGCCTTAAGTTGAAATCCCCCAGGAGCAAGATGTTGGGTGCAGGAGCTGGAAGATTTTCCAGACAGTGGTCAATTTTTAACAGCTGTTCCTGGAATTGCTGGGATGTTGCATCCGGAGGCTTGTAGACTACCACAATGACTAGGTTTTGGTTCTCGACCTTTACTGCTAAAACTTCCACTACATCATTTGAGGCATTAAGCAGTTCTGTGCAAACAAGTGACTCTGCAATGTACAGGCCAACTTTACCCCCCCCCCCTTTTGCCTGTTCACTCTGTCACATCTGTGTAGGTTGTAACCTGGGATCCATATTTCGTTGTCCAAGTGATCCTTTATGTGGGTCTCAGTGAAAGCCGCGAACATTGCCTTTGCCTCTGCAAGCAGTCCACGGATGAAAGGTATTTTGTTGTTTGTTGCTGGCTTTAGACCCTGTATATTTGCAAAGAAGAATGTCATCGGACTGGTGGTATTGTTGGTACTGGGGGGGGATTTTTTTTCCGGCATTAGTATCTGTATCTGTTGGTTTGGAGTGGAGGCCATCGACTGTGGTTCCACTCCAGGAATGACTGGATTTGGTGTACGATTTCTGCCATTTCCTGCCAGTTTTTTTTCCTTCCTGACACTAAAAAACCTCTCCCTCTTGAGTGGCTGTGGCTACCCAGGTTTTCCCATGGTCTGGATGTTTTGTATCTTTTTGTCCCCTTTAGATGGTGTGCCTGGCAATTTAAGTTATAGCACAGTCTTTCCTGTACTGAAGAGGTACACATTTCAGGGTGAAAAAGCTTACAGGAAGGGAGTTTGCATTTTCCTGTTGTCATATGGGCACGGCATTTTCTAGGGTGGTCATAGTTGCACGTCCCGTCTGTTTTTCCAGATTTCCCATGTCTGCAGATACCAAGTGCATAGTATGTGCACAGGCTTGGTTTCCGTTTGCCTTGGGTTTCTGTGACTATTCCCTGTTGGTGCATGTTTACCTGTCTTATTCCTATCCTCCCTAGCACCAACAATGGAGCTCCCACCAGTTGTTTTTGGTAATATATCCTCACTATTGCTAGTGGAGTCCTCTTGTTTGCTATTTCCTGTGGTATTTCTAGTTTGCAATATTGGTTTTATCTTATCTTTGACTACACTTGTTTCCCCACTACGGCTCCTGTCCCCTATGAGGTCATTTATATGTATTCCTTCCTGCGTATAGTTCCCGACTACCTGGACAAAATCTCCAGCTTCACCATTACTGTCTCCCAGGACAGCACCTCCAGCTTCACCATTACTGTCTCCTATGACAGCACCTCCAGCTTCACCATTACTGTCTCCCAGGACAGCACCTCCAGCAGCTTCACCATTACTGTCTCCCGTGACAGCACCTCCAGCTTCACCATTACTGTCTCCCAGGACAGCACCTCCAGCTTCACCATTACTGTCTCCCAGGACAGCACCTCCAGCTTCACCATTACTGTCTCCCAGGACAGCACTTCCAGCTTTACCATTACTGTCTCCCAGGACAGCACCTCCAGCTTCACCATTACTGTCTCCCAGGACAGCACTATCAGCCCCACATTTACTGACTACCAGGACATCACCTCCAGCCTTACAGTTTCTGACTACATGGCCAGTATCAAGGGCAGTACCATTCAGCCCAGACTTTTTATGTTCTCATCTGTTGTAGAAAGCTTCCAGGTTGTCTATGAAAGCAGCTTTGATGTTGTCCTCTTTTAATACCCTTGTGATTTTAGTCCACAGATTTATCTCATTTGGGCATACCCAAAAACACTTCCCTGTTTTAATACTGCTTGTAGCTAGTTCTTGGATATCTGCACAAGGGGCGTGACACCAATTTCCACAAAAATGGCAATTTATCCATGTGGAAGCCCGTTTGTTTGATTGACTGCAGACTACACAGAGCTTCATAATGATTTGAATGGTTGATTTACTGTAATTCTACTAGCAACCTCTTGAATATTCTATTAATAACCTCCTTAAATGAAGCTCTAGCTATTTGTATATCTATTTCTAACTGTACTTGTATATTGGACAGCTTATCGTGTACGTTCCTGATTTATATTTATTGTTTGTGTTTGATAAGGGCGCCTACAACCCCATCCATTTACAGTCTGCTTTATTGTCCAACGAATCCGTTTGAAACCGGTCAAGGGTTCGACCAGTCAGGGGTTCGGAACCAGTCTGATCTGATCAGTGGGTCACTTATTTAAAACATACTGGTCGGTGATTTGGGCTAACACATGAAGGATCTACTGGAAATTATCTACCCGAGTAATATGTGATTTGATTGATACAAAAGTATAACTTGCATGTTGAAGAACCGGTGACTGCTGGCAGCTCCTACAGTGACGAACGGTCGAGCCTCAACCCTTGTTTATCAATCGCTGTATCTAGCTTTTCTAGGTTTTTTTCGTCTCCACCACAATAAATGCTATATTATCACTATAGTTGACTGGTGGAAATTTTGGAGGAAGGGCGCTTTTTCTGTAGTAATAATTGCTTCTCGTTGTGTATATTGCGACCGCTGGTAACTACAGGTTATATGAGATTCACAGTATGCGTCTGGTATTTCAAGAAAAAAGAAACTAATGAAAGTCACTCCACTCCACTAAGTACCATTATAATACTGGTTAGTTGCTACTACAACACTGTATTCTGCTATTCACTGGTATCACTAGATTATATGCGAGTACACTAGCAGGCCAGGAAGATTATTAAAACAGCTGATCTCTGTGATAAGATTCTGGCGACTTCTGGCACCTGCCTCTATAGGCTTATCACTTCATTTACAAATTCACCTGTTTTCAAATGACACTTTAGCCTTTATCATCTATATACTAGGGAGCCACTGTAGTATACACTATACACTATGTATACACAATGTTATCAGGGAGACTTTCTTTCCTCTGACAAAGAAAAGTTCTATTATTATTATTTTGCACACGGCACACAGGCCTATGATTCCCTTCTGGCAGTAAACTCTGCTAGGTACTGCACACTAATTCTCCTTTTTTGACTCAGTATATAATGTTTTCCGCCCAAGATTGGTTCCAGGCGCTAGAGGGATGTATCGTATAGGATTGATGGCACAAATTAAAGTTCTAGCACGTAAGAGCGACCGTGAAAACACGAGAAAACTCGGAGCACAACGAGGCACGCTGACACGCAAAACAACCTCAAAACTGCAACAAATAGGTGAGTATAAGGAGGATTTAGACTCATACAATTGTACTCAACGTGTACCTCTGATACACGTTAAATACAATCAACACACTGTACACAGAATCTTAATTTTTAAAGGGGTGGACGAGTAAGCCAGCGGAAGGCCTCGGTCAGATGACCTCAAGCTCCCGTGGCGGGTCATCAAGTGACTAAGACCATCGTCAGGAAACACTTGTCTCGTTTCCTGACGAATCTTGCTTAACCTAACCCAACACAGTGTGTTTATCAGACAAGATGCACATGCAGCAGCGAGGTACCAGAGGTCTAGCATGCTGGTATTTTTGGTCGGTGGCCAGAATGAATGTCGTATATCAGTGGTATTGCAACACCTGGGTATCTTGTAGACGTTTCTCCCTCCAGTGGCTTTATCAATATATTACATGGACATAATATGAAGACTAGAAATTTGTACAGCAGACAGTGGAAGACGATGTAAATAACTTAGAAAGGCACAATACATTGACTGAACAATACACAAATAACCCGCACATAGAGAGAATCTTTTGACGACATTTCGGTCTGAGTTGGACCATATACAAGACAAGGTAATCAGTCCCTTAGCCTAGGCTGAGGGACTGATTGCCTCATTATAGATGTTGCACATGTGTCTAATTCATCAGAATGAGTCCCAGGCCGCTGGCTTGTTAATTGGGCTTAAAAACTGATGATAAATCAAAGAGTCATTAGGCTGCATGTCACCTGTTCACCACCCGTCAAGAGTACTTCAATATCTATAAAGTAAACTCACAGTGCATATACGCTGAGAGCTATGCAACTCTCGATGTCTACAGCCTGTGACTGCCGGTACAAGCTCTACTTTAAATTAAGCCACTGGCCTAGCCGTCAATGCTCTAGGGCCACTCATCTTGACAGTCAAACACCAGAGAATCTAACAGAATCCCAGTGTGGAACTGTTGGCATCTCCATCTAGCGCCTTGCTGCCCATTTACTGCCCCCACCAGCTGGGTACGCATGGGAAAATGTGGAATGTGATATACGCCACAAAATGAGTAATTATAACGTGTGTGGGAGTGTTCCAAACCCTGTCCGTGATGGGGGTGGTGGTGCTGTTGTTGCTGTTATTATTGTTGTTCCTGCTGCTATTACTGCTGTTTCTGATGTTGCTGCTGTTAAAGTTGCTGCTCTTACTGCTATTGTTGCTGTTGCTGTTGCTATTACTGCTACTGCTGTTACTGTTGCCGTTCTTACTGCTATTGTTGCTGCTGCTGTTACTGCTGTTGCTATTGCTGCTCTTGATGCTATTATTGTTGCAGTTGTTGTTGCTATTACTGCTGTTGCTGCTATTACTGTTGTTGCTGCTGCTATTACTGCTGTTTCTGTTGCTGTTACTTCTATTGTTGTTTCTGCTGCTGTTGCTGTTATTACTGCTGTTGCTGTTACCTACCATTATTGGTGTCGTAAAAGACTTCCCCCTGACAACTGCAAGTCGTTACCGCTGCGAGTTATTATTCCGACTCTCCCAGAACGATTACATCTCCTGTGACAAAGACCCCACGACCCCTCCAGCGACCACACCACCTGACACGACCCCACCCCCTCAGACAACCCCAGGCAATAACCACACCTCAGATAACGACCTCAGGCAACGACCATGTCTTGGGGGTTCGTCATGAGATATTTGAATAAGAAATACACACATTGGATGTCTTGGAGACGTATAATTAAATGTCTTGAGGGGTAGCCCAGACCTTCCTGGCGGGAAAACAAAATGAACGCTGTGGCCTACGGCTCACATGTGAGGATCTCGTGACGTCACAGTTAGAAGGGACCCTTACTATAAATAGCTGGGATTATTTAAGTGCTCTACACAAGTACACATTAACACTACTGTCGAGATGAATGGTTTGAAAAACCGACAAGTTGAAGATTGAGACACTTATGCAGCATATGGGAATCTTTATTCAGGAAACGTTTCGCCACACAGTGGCTTCATCAGTCCAATACAAAGAGGAAGGCGTAAGGAGAGGAGGAGTATGAGGTAATCAGTCCCTCAGCCTGGAGTCGATGTGTTCAGTCCATCAATCTTGTAGAATGTACAGCATAGGGCCGTAGGCGTGGCTTATATACTGTAGAGATGTGAGGTGAAGCATCATGGTATCTTGTTACAAAGAATTCTTCAACACTTGTTCAAACCTTTGGACGAAGACCTACTTCGACTAGTGGATGGTACCACTATGACCCCGCCTCCGCCTGCTTCACCTCACATCTCTACAGTATATAAGCCACGTCTACGGCCCTATGCTGTACATTCTACAAGATTGATGGACTGAACACATCGACTCCAGGCTGAGGGACTGATTACCTCATACTCCTCCTCTCCTTACGCCTTCCTCTTTGTATTGGATTGATGAAGCCACTGTGTGGCGAAACGTTTCCTTAATAAAGATTCCCATATGCTGCATAAGTGTCTCAATCTTCAACACTACTGTCAACCAAACTCCTCAGACAACGACCCCAGGCAACGATCACACCACTTCATGCTACGCGCACACCATCCCAGGCAACGACTACACCCTCTGGCAAAGACCACACAATCCCAGGCAATGATCACACCACCTCAAGCAATGATCACACAACCCTAAGCAATGATCACACCACCTCAAGCAATGATCACACCACCCCAAGCAATGATCACACCACCTCAAGCAATGATCACACCACCCTAAGCAATGATCACACCACCTCAAGCAATGATCACACCACCTCAAGCAATGATCACACCACCCCAAGCAATGATCACACCACCCCAAACAATGATCACACCACCCCAAGCAATGATCACACCACCCCAAGCATTGATCACACCACCCCAAGCAATGATCACACCACCCCAAGCAATGATCACACCACCCCAAGCAATGATCACACCACCCCAAGCAATGATCACACCACCCCAAGCAATGATCACACCACCTCAAGCAATGATCACACCACCCCAAGCAATGATCACACCACCCCAAGCAATGATCACACCACCCCAAGCAATGATCACACTACCCCAAGCAGTGATCACACCACCCCAAGCAATGATCACACCACCCCAAGCAATGATCACACCACCCCAAGCAATGATCACACCACCCCAAACAATGATCACACCACCCCAAGCAGTGATCACACCACCCCAGGCAATGATCACACCACCCCAAGCAATGATCCCACCACCCCAAGCAATGATCACACCACCCCAAGCAATGATCACACCACCCCAAGCAATGATCACACCACCCCAAGCAATGATCACACCACCTCAAGCAATGATCACACCACCCCAAGCAATGATCACACCACCCCAAGCAATGATCACACCACCCCAAGCAGTGATCACACCACCCCAGGCAACGATCACACCACCCCAAGCAATGATCCCACCACCCCAAGCAATGATCACACCACCCCAAGCAATGATCACACCACCCCAAGCAACGATCACACCACCCCAAGCAATGATCACACCACCCCAAGCAATGATCACACCACCCCAAGCAATGATCACACCACTCCAAGCAATGATCACACCACCCCAAGCAATGATCACACCACCCCAGGCAACGATCACACCACCCCAAGCAGTGATCACACCACCCCAGGCAACGATCACACCACCCCAAGCAGTGATCACACCGCCCCAAGCAATGATCACACCACCCCAAGCAATGATCACACCACCCCAAGCAATGATCACACCACCCCAAGCAATGATCACACCACCCCAAGCAGTGATCACACCACCCCAAGCAGTGATCACACCACCCCAGGCAACGATCACACCACCCCAAGCAACGATCACACCACCCCAAGCAATGATCACACCACCCCAGGCAACGATCACACCGCCCCAGGCAACGACCACACCCTCAGACATCACACCACGCTAGGCGACGATTACACCAGACAACAATCACACCACCCTAGGCGACGATCACACCAGATAACAACAACACAACCCCAAGCTTTGTTAAAAGTACTTCTGGCAGTTTGGCAGACACACAGACAATGATCAGTCTAAGTATGTGGTCAGTCTTATGGTCACTTTCTGGAACACTAAGTGCTTCATTGTCCACTTGTTGAGGAATATAGAGATAGTGAAGTAATCTTTGAGTTATGCCAACGTATCTTATTAATGAAAATAAGATACCGGACATATTAAGCAAACATCCCAAATTTGCTTGAAACAAATAAGACACAATCTGTCGATACAAATCCAGGTGTACTGATAATCATTGTGTGACCTAGTCCTTAGTCCTCTTGGGTATCCATATGTTCTTGCTCTACCGTCCACATGATGGATATGACGTGCACAATAATCTAGCCACTACAGTCCACAGTATGGGTATAAGGTACACAATAAACTAGCCACTTCAGTCCACAAGATGGATATAAGGTACACAAATTAGCCACTACAGTCCCAGGATGGGTATATGATACACAATAAACCAGCCACTACAAGGCACAGTATGGATATAAGGTACACAAATTAGCCACTACAGTCCCAGGATGGGTATAAGGTACGCAATAAACTAGCCACTACAGTCCACAGGATGGGTATAAGGTACACAATAAACTAGCCACTACCGTCCACAGATTGGGTATAAGGTACACGAACTATCCACTACCGTCTACAGGATGGGTATAAGGTACACAATAAACTAGCCACTACCGTCCACAGGATGGATATAAGGTACACAATAAACTAGCCACTACCGTCCACAGGATGGATATAAGGTACACAATAAACTAGCCACTACCGCCCACAGGATCGATATAAGGTACACAAGCCACTACCGTCCACAGGATGGATATAAGGTACACAATAAATAGCCACTACTGTCCACAAGATGGATATATGGTACACAATAAACTAGCCACTACCGTCCACAGGATGGATATAAGGTACACAATAAACTAGCCACTACCGTCCACAGGATGGATATAAGGTACACAATAAACTAGCCACTACCGTCCACAGGATGGATATAAGGTACACAATAAACTAGCCACTACCGTCCACAGGATGGATATAAGGTACACAATAAATAGCCACTACCGTCCACAAGATGGATATTTGGTACATAATAAACTAGCCACTACCGTCCACAGGATGGATATAAGGTACACAATAAATAGCCACTACCGTCCACAAGATGGATATATGGTACACAATAAACTAGCCACTACCGTCCACAGGATGGATATAAGGTACACAATAAATAGCCACTACCGTCCACAAGATGGATATATGGTACACAATAAACTAGCCACTACCGTCCACAGGATGGATATAAGGTACACAATAAACTAGCCACTACCGTCCACAGGATGGATATAAGGTACACAATAAACTAGCCACTACCGTCCACAGGATGGATATAAGGTACACAATAAACTAGCCACTACCGTGACAGCACCTAGTGATAGCAGGTAGAGGATCCTTGTTGATGTAAATAGTTAAGAAACTGACACGTTTCTCCAGCCAGTGACTTCTTCACTCCAGTACAGAGAAGAACGTGTCTGACAGATGGGAACGTGTCTGACAGATGGGAACGTGTCTGACAGATGGGAAAGTGTCTGACAGATGGAGAAGTGTCTGACAAATGGGAAAGTGTCTGAGATGGGAACGTGTCTGACAGATGGGAACGTGTCTGACAGATGGGAACGTGTCTTACAGATGGGAACGTGTCTGACAGATGGAGAAGTGTCTGACAAATGGCAAAGTGTCTGACAGATGGGAACGTGTCTGACAGAGAAGTGTCTGACAAATGGGAAAGTGTCTGACAGATGGGAACGTGTCTGACAGATGGGAACGTGTATGACAGATGGGAACGTGTCTGACAGATGGGAACGTGTATGGCAGATGGGAACGTGTATGGCAGATGGGAACGTGTCTGACAAATGGGAACGTGTCTGACAGATGGGAACGTGTCTGACAGATGGGAACGTGTCTGACAGATGGGAACGTGTCTGGCAGATGGGAACGTGTCTGACAAATGGGAAAGTGTCTGACAGATTGGAACATGTCTGACAGATGGGAACGTGCCTGACAGATGGGAACGTGTCTGACAGATGGGAACATGTCTGACAAATGGGAAAGTGTCTGACAGATGGGAACGTGTCTGACAGATGGGAACGTGTGTGACAGATGGGAACGTGTCTGACAGATAGAGAAGTGTCTGACAAATGGGTACGTGTCTGACAGATGGGAACGTGTCTGACTGATGGGAACGTGTCTGACAGATGGGAACGTGTCTGACAAATTGGAACGTGACTGACAGATGGGAACGTGTC
>NC_091326.1:15383666-15386166 GCF_038502225.1 Cherax quadricarinatus | reverse complement strand
GGAGGGTACCGTGCACTCCTTGCCCATCCCTTCCCATGCTCCCTCATAACCTTGTGGAGGGTACCGTGCACTCCTTGCCCATCCCTTCCCATGCTCCCTCATAACCTTGTGGAGGGTACCGTGCACTCCTTGCCCATCCCTTCCCATGCTCCCTCATAACCTTGTGCGCTTGCTCTCCCTCTGTGGGTTTCTAGCTCTCTTGCAGTGCTCCCCTTCCTTTGTATTTGACTGGCTCGTCTTCCTTATTTCCCACTTCTACCACTACCACTACTACTACCTCTTCTTCTACTACTACATCTACTGATGAAGTTAGACACATGTGCGGCGTCTGGTTGTCTTTGTTGTGGACGTTTCGCCATCCAGTGGCTGGCTGGATGGCGAAACGTCTACGGTGGGGATGCCCGGGTGTTGTGCATGTGTCATTTCATCCTGTCGGTATTATATACAATTCTTGTACTACTACTACTACTACTACTACCACTACTACTACCTCCACCTCTTCCTGCCTATATATAGCCGTCCTGCTCCTCCTCTGTTAGTGTGACTTTGTCAATGGTCCAAGTCGGACCGAAACGTCGTCGTAAGCTTCTGTCTTTTATGTGCGGGTTATTTGTGTATCGTTCCAGTCACGGTATTGTGCCTTTTTGTTATTTACTTGTGGAGGGTACCGTGCACTCCTTGCCCATCCCTTCCCATGCTCCCTCATAACCTTGTGGAGGGTACCGTGCACTCCTTGCCCATCCCTTCCCATGCTCCCTCATAACCTTGTGGAGGGTACCGTGCACTCCTTGCCCATCCCTTCCCATGCTCCCTCATAACCTTGTGGAGGGTACCGTGCACTCCTTGCCCATCCCTTCCCATGCTCCCTCATAACCTTGTGGAGGGTACCGTGCACTCCTTGCCCATCCCTTCCCATGCTCCCTCATAACCTTGTGGAGGGTACCGTGCACTCCTTGCCCATCCCTTCCCATGCTCCCTCATAACCTTGTGGAGGGTACCGTGCACTCCTTGCCCATCCCTTCCCATGCTCCCTCATAACCTTGTGGAGGGTACCGTGCACTCCTTGCCCATCCCTTCCCATGCTCCCTCATAACCTTGTGGAGGGTACCGTGCACTCCTTGCCCATCCCTTCCCATGCTTCCTCATAACCTTGTGGAGGGTACCGTGCACTCCTTGCCCATCCCCTCCCCGGCAATCAGGTGATCACATTTCCAGATTGGCTGGCATCATGTTGAAAAATAAGATATTCTTTCTTCACTGAGTGGCCGTCAAGTGTGTTATTAACTTGACACTCGACCATCACATCTCTAACACCTAACTTCACTTGACACTCTACCATCACATCTCTAACACCCAGCTTCACTTGACACTCGACCATCACATCTCTAACACCTAGCTTCACTTGACACTCTACCATCACATCTCTAACACCCAGCTTCACTTGACACTCGACCATCACATCTCTAACACACAGCTTCACTTGACACTCGACCATCACATCTCTAACACCCAGCTTCACTTGACACTCGACCATCACATCTCTAACACACAGCTTCACTTGACACTCGACCATCACATCTCTAACACTTAGCTTCACTTGACACTCTACCATCACATCTCTAACACCCAGCTTCACTTGACACTCGACCATCACATCTCTAACACCCAGCTTCACTTGACACTCGACCATTACATCTCTAACACCTAGCTTCACTTGACACTCGACCCTCACATCTCTAACACCCAGCTTCACTTGACACTCGACCATCACATCTCTAACACCCAGCTTCACTTGACACTCGACCATCACATCTCTAACACCCAGCTTCACTTGACACTCTACCATCACATCTCTAACACCCAGCTTCACTTGACACTCGACCACCACATCTCTAACACCCAGCTTCACTTGACACTCGACCATCACATCTCTAACACCCAGCTTCACTTGACACTCGACCACCACATCTCTAACACCCAGCTTCACTTGACACTCGACCATCACATCTCTAACACCCAGCTTTACTTGACACCGACCATCACATCTCTAACACCCAGCTTCACTTGACACTCGACCACCACATCTCTAATACCCAGCTGCACTTGACACTCGACCACCACATCGCTAACACCCAACTTCACTTGACACTCTACCATCACATCTCTAACACCCAGCTTCACTTGACACTCTACCATCACATCTCTAACACCCAGCTTCACTTGACACTCGACCATCACATCTCTAACAACCAGCTTCACTTGACACTCTACCATCACATCTCTAACACCCAGCTTCACTTGACACTCTACCACCACATCTCTAACACCCAGCTTCACTTGACACTCGACCATCACATCTCTAACACCCAGCTTCACTTGACACTCGACCACCACATCTCTAACACCTACCTTCACTTGACACTCGGCCATCACATCTCTAACACCCAGCTTCACTTGACACTCGACCACCACACCTCTAACACCCAGCTTCACTGGACAC
>NC_091326.1:15331166-15381166 GCF_038502225.1 Cherax quadricarinatus | reverse complement strand
GTTACTACTACTACTTTTCTTACTACTACTACTTCTGTTACTACTACTACTACTTCTGTTACTACTACTACTACTTCTATTACTACTACTACATCTGTTACTACTACTACTACTTACGTTACTACTACTACTTATATTACTACTACTACATCTGTTACTACTACTTCTACTACTTCTGTTACTACTACTACTTCTGTTACTACTACTACTTCTGTTACTACTACTACTTCTGTTACTACTACTACTTATGTTACTACTACTACTTATGTTACTACTACTACTACTACTACTACTACTACTTATGTTACTACTACTACTTCTATTACTACTACTACTTCTGTTACTACTACTACTTCTGTTACTACTACTACTACTTCGACTTCTGTTACTATTACTACTACTTATGCTACTACTACTACTTCTATTACTACTACTACTTCTGTTACTACTCCTACTTCTGTTACTACTAGTACTACTTATGTTACTACGACTACTACTACTACTACGTATGTTACTTCTACTACTACTTCTATTACTACTACTACTACTTATGTTACTACTACTACTACTACTACTACTTATGTTACTACTACTACTACTTCTGTTACTACTAGTACTACTTATGTTACTACGACTACTACTACTACTACGTATGTTACTTCTACTACTACTTCTATTACTACTACTACTACTTATGTTACTACTACTACTACTACTACTTATGTTACTACTACTACTACTACTACTCCTATTACTACTACTACTACTTCTGTTACTACTGCTACTACTTATGTTACTACTACTACTTATGTTACTACTACTACTTCTATTACTACTACTACTTCTGTTACTACTACTACTACTTATGTTACTACTACTACTACTACTTATGTTACTACTACTACTAATGTTACTACTACTTCTGTTACTACTACTACTTCTGTTACTACTACTACTACTTATGTTACTACTACTACTTCTATTACTACTACTACTACTTCTGTTACTACTACTACTACTTATGTTACTACTACTACTACTTATGTTACTACTACTACTTCTGTTACTACTACTACTACTTCTGTTACTACTACTACTACTTATGTTACTACTTCTACTTATGTTACTACTACTACTTCTATTACTACTACTACTTCTGTTACTACTACTAGTACTTATGTTACTACTACTACTTCTGTTACTACTACTACTACTTCTGTAACTACTACTACTTCTGCTACTAATACTTCTACTTATGTTACTACTACAACCTCTGTTGCTACTACTACTTTTGTTGCTACTACTACTTCTGTTGCTACTACTACTTATGTTGCTACTACTACTTCTGTTACTACTACTTATGTTACTACTACTACTTATGTTACTACTATTACTACTTCTGTTACTACTACTACTTCTGTTACTACTACTACTACTACTACAGCTACTACTACTACTAATGTTACTAGTACTACTACTTCTATTACTACTACTACTTGTTACTACTACTACTACTTCTGTTACTACTACTACTACTGTTACTACTACTACTACTTATGTTACTACTACTACTACTTATGTTACTACTACTACTACTTATGTTACTACTACTATTACTTCTGTTTCTACTACTACTTCTGTTACTACTACTACTACTTCTGTTACTACTACTACTTCTGTTACTACTACTACTTTTGTTACTACTACTACTACTACTTATGTTACTACTACTACTACTTCTGTTACTACTACTACTTCTATTACTACTACTACTTCTGTTACTACTACTACTACTACTTTTGTTACTGCTACTACTTCTGTTACTACTACTACTACTTCTGTTACTACTACTACTACTTCTGTTACTACTACTACTACTACTTTTGTTACTACTACTACTTCTGTTACTACTACTACTACTTCTATTACTACTACTACATCCTTTACTACTACTACTACTTATGTTACTACTACTACTACTTATGTTACTACTACTACTTCTATTACTACTACTACATCTGTTACTACTTCTACTACTTCTGTTACTACTACTACTACTTATGTTACTACTACTACTTATGTTACTACTACTACTTCTTTTACTACTACTACATCTGTTACTACTTCTTCTACTACTTCTGTTACTACTACTACTACTTTTGTTACTACTACTACTTCTGTTACTACTACTACTACTACTACTTTTGTTACTACTACTATTACTATTACTACTACTACTACTTCTGTTACTACTACTACTACTACTACTACTACTTCTGTTACTACTACTACTACTTATGTTACTACTACTACTACTTCAGTTAATACTACTACTACTTATGTTACTACTACTACTACTACTACTTATGTTACTACTACTACTTCTATTACTACTACTTCTGTTACTACTACTACTACTTCTGTTACTACTACTACTACTTATGTTACTACTACTACTAATGTTGCTACTACTTCTATTACTACTACTACTTCTGTTACTACTGCTAGTACTTGTGTTACTACTACTACTTCTGTTACTACTACTACTTCTGCTACTAATACTTCTACTTATGTTACTACTAGTACTTCTGTTGCTACTACTACTTCTGTTGCTACTACTACTTCTGTTGCTACTACTACTTCTGTTGCTACTACTACTTCTGTTACTACTACTACTTCTGTTACTACTACTACTTATGTTACTACTACTACTTCTGTTGCTACTACTACTTCTGTTGCTACTACTACTTCTGTTGCTACTACTACTTCTGTTGCTACTACTACTTCTATTGCTACTACTACTACTACTTCTGTTACTACTACTACTTCTGTTACTACTACTTCTGTTACTACTACTACATCTGTTGCTACTACTACTTCTGTTACTACTACTACTTCTGTTGCTACTACTACTTCTGTTACTACTACTACTTATGTTACTACTACTACTTCTGTTGCTACTACTACTTCTGTTACTACTACTACTTCTGTTACTACTACTACTTCTGTTACTACTACTACTTCTGTTGCTACTACTACTTCTGTTACTACTACTACTTCTGTTGCTACTACTACTTCTGTTGCTACTACTACTTCTGTTGCTACTACTACTTCTGTTGCTACTACTACTTCTGTTGCTACTACTACTTCTGTTACTACTACTACTTCTGTTACTACTACTACTTCTGTTACTACTTCTGTTGCTACTACTACTTCTGTTGCTACTACTACTTCTGTTGCTACTACTACTTCTGTTGCTACTACTACTTCTGTTGCTACTACTACTTCTGTTGCTACTACTACTTCTGTTACTACTACTACTTATGTTACTACTACTACTTCTGTTGCTACTACTACTTCTGTTACTACTACTACTTATGTTACTACTACTACTTCTGTTACTACTACTACTTCTGTTACTACTACTACTTCTGTTACTACTACTACTTCTGTTGCTACTACTACTTATGTTGCTACTACTACTTATGTTGCTACTACTAGTTATGTTACTACTACTACTTCTGTTGCTACTACTACTTCTGTTACTACTACTACTTCTGTTACTACTACTACTTCTGTTACTACTACTACTTCTGTTGCTACTACTAATTCTGTTACTACTGTTGCTACTCTATAAAAAAAATAAACAAAACCCATAAGTCACTTCTTCTCTAAATTTAATTTTTTTTAACCATAATTATGGTAAGTTTAGTGGAAACTTGACGTTTCCCCCAAAATGACGGAAAACCTCAATAAACATGAATATGTCGCAAAAAATATTCGTTGAGAAGTGCTAAAACCGTACGGGTGATTCAGAACCTTAGTGGTGAACTCTGGGTGGTGGTCTGGGTGGTGGTGTGGGTGGTGGTCTGGGTGGTGGTGTGGGTGGTGGTGTGGGTGGTAGTCTAGGTGATGGTGTGGGTGGTAGTGTGGGTGGTAGTGTGGGTGGTAGTGTGGGTGGTAGTGTGGGTGATGATGTGGGTGGTGGTGTGGGTGGTAGTGTGGGTGATGGTGTGGGTGGTAGTGTGGGTGGTAGTGTGGGTGATGATGTGGGTGGTGGTGTGGGTGGTAGTGTGGGTGGTAGTGTGGGTGGTAGTGTGGGTGATGGTGTGGTTGGTAGTGTGGGTGATGGTGTGGTTGGTAGTGTGGGTGATGATGTGGGTGGTAGTGTGGGTGATGGTGTGGTTGGTAGTGTGGGTGGTAGTGTGGGTGGTAGTGTGGGTGGTAGTGTGGGTGGTAGTGTGGGTGATGATGTGGGTGGTGGTGTGGGTGGTAGTGTGGGTGGTAATGTGGGTGGTAGTGTGGGTGATGGTGTGGTTGGTAGTGTGGGTGGTAGTGTGGGTGGTAGTGTGGGTGATGATGTGGGTGGTGGTGTGGGTGGTAGTGTGGGTGATGATGTGGGTGGTGGTGTGGGTGGTAGTGTGGGTGATGATGTGGGTGGTGGTGTGGGTGGTAGTGTGGGTGGTAGTGTGGGTGATGATGTGGGTGGTGGTGTGGGTGGTAGTGTGGGTGATGGTGTGGGTGGTAGTGTGGGTGGTAGTGTGGGTGATGATGTGGGTGGTGGTGTGGGTGGTAGTGTGGGTGGTAGTGTGGGTGATGATGTGGGTGGTGATGTGGGTGGTAGTGTGGGTGATGGTGTGGGTGGTAGTGTGGGTGGTAGTGTGGGTGATGATGTGGGTGGTGGTGTGGGTGGTAGTGTGGGTGATGATGTGGGTGGTGGTGTGGGTGGTAGTGTGGGTGGTAGTGTGGGTGGTGGTGTGGGTGATGATGTGGGTGGTAGTGTGGGTGATGGTGTGGGTGGTAGTGTGGGTGGTAGTGTGGGTGATGATGTGGGTGGTGGTGTGGGTGGTAGTGTGGGTGGTAGTGTGGGTGGTGGTGTGGGTGGTAGTGTGGGTGGTAGTGTGGGTAGTAGTGTGGGTGGTAGTGTGGGTAGTAATGTGGGTAGTAGTGTGGGTGGTAGTGTGGGTGGTAGTGTGGGTAGTAGTGTGGGTGGTAGTGTGGGTGGTAGTGTGGGTAGTAGTGTGGGTGGTAGTGTGGGTAGTAGTGTGGGTGGTAGTGTGGGTGGTAGTGTGGGTAGTAGTGTGGGTGGTAGTGTGGGTAGTAGTGTGGGTAGTAGTGTGGGTGGTAGTGTGGGTAGTAGTGTGGGTGGTAGTGTGGGTAGTAGTGTGGGTAGTAGTGTGGGTGGTAGTGTGGGTGGTAGTGTGGGTAGTAGTGTGGGTGGTAGTGTGGGTAGTAGTGTGGGTAGTAGTGTGGGTGGGTGAGTGTGAGTATTGGCTCACCATAGCTACCGTGTACAGTGTTACACAATTACCCGCAGCTGTCCCACCAGCTGGTTGTGAAGGAACATGCTGGTAGGAGGTGGGATGGAGAGAGTGGAGGGAGGAAGGTAGGTGTTGTTGTAGCTATGTTGTGTGAAGCTGGTAGCGTGATGGAATAATTACGAGACATGGAGGCCAGCTAGACGTTTACTGTAGGAATAGATCAAATGTCACATGAGTTGCATCTGTGTGCATTTACCTAATATTTTATTGGTGATTCTTCCATATTATTTGTCTGTAATTCTTCGATATTATAACCTGATTCTGGCAGTCACCGCGTCACACAACACAGTGAACGTTTGATGCTGCGAGTGGATACTGCCGGATCAGCCGGGCTGTGGCTCGTACGTCGGACTGCGTGCGGCCAGCAGTAACAGCCTAGTTGATCAGGCCCTGATCCATCGGGAGGCCTGGTCGTGGACCGGGCCCCGGGGGCGTTGATCCCCGGAATAACCTCCAGGTAACCTCCAGGTAGTACTCCCATGTACTCACCTATATGTGGTTGAGTCTCAGCTCCCGGCCCCACCTCTCAGCTACTAGATCTCTGGGTATATCTCCTCTCGAGGGAGGTTCGTTGATGCTGTGAGGGGCTCCTCTTGATCTTAGGAATTAAACCTGTGTTCTAATTCCTTCACTCGAGCCTGAATACCTTCCATTCCCCCAGGCGCTATATGACTCCTTTGTGTTTAGTGCTCCTCCATACTGCCAACGCAGTATACAGTCTGGGAATATCTGGTGTTTCCTCGTCTACCAGAACTGAGAGTCTTCTGAAGGATAGGTTAACAATGAACAGAGAGATGCTGTGTTGTATTTCTACCTCCGGCCTGTTACGAGCAGTTAAAAACATCGACACAATACCGTGACTGGAACAATAAACAAATAACCCGCACATAGGAGACAGAAACCATGACGAAGTTTCGGTCCGACTTGGACCATGTGCGAGTTATTTGTGTAATGTTACAAGCAGTCTTAGTTAAAAAAAAATAGCAGAATGGGTGGGATTTGAACCCATGGTGAGTAAGTCGTGAAACTCCATACCGACGCGTTAACCACTGGTCCAGCTGGCTGCGATATTATACACCATAGGAAGGTTAAAATGGGCTACCACTGTGACCACAAATGCAAGTTTTTACAGATGAATCTTCCCCACAGCGTGGCTGTGATGAACTCTAGCTGAGGTCCCCTTAAAGCCGCCATCATGACTCACGAAATCTTAGTAAAAAGATTACAAACCAACCACGGAACGGCCAGGAATTTTACGACTCACTCGCCGTGGGCTCAACCCCCCACCCGTTCCCTGGTTTGTTTACAATAGTATTAGTACGATCTCGTGAGTCAGTCATAGTAAGACTAGTCATGTGTGAGGGGGAAAAGAGGGGTGCTGCGTCACTGCTGCGTTGGTGAGGGTGCTGCGTTGGTGGGGGTGCTGCGTCACTGCGTCACTGCTGGATTGGTGGGGGTGCTGCGTCACTGCTGCGTTCGTGAGTGGTGGGTTGCGTCACTGCTGTGCATTGGTGGGTTGCGTCGCTACTGTGCGTTGGTGGGTGGTGAGTTGCGTCACTGGTGCGTCTCCTCAGCTGCGTCATGAAAACACACTTAAAGGCGAAGCTTTGTTATGACTGACTGTCAGCGCTATCATCCTCAACCTCCTCCTCCTCCTCCTCCTCCTCCTCCTCGTCTCTACCACCTGATGCACCAGCTGTACCATTGGGGAAATTTTTATAATCCTGTTTTACATTTCTCTGACCTTTCCGCCTTTCCCATTTCTTATTTTTCCTCTTCTACTTTATTTTCCTCCTTGTTTTATAGCGGGTGAGGATTCCGGAATAATTATTAGGTGAAGGACCACATTATTAGGTATCCCTGAAGAACCACATTATTAGGTATCCCTGAAGAACCACATTATTAGGTATCCCTGAAGGATCACATTATTAGGTATCCCTGAAGGATCACATTATTAGGTATCCCTGAAGGACCACATTATTAGGTATCCCTGAAGGACCACATTATTAGGTATCCCTGAAGGATCACATTATTAGGTATCCCTGAAGGATCACATTATTAGGTATCCCTGAAGAACCAAATTATTAGGTATCCCTGAAGGACCACATTATTAGGTATCCCTGAAGAACCACATTATTAGGTATCCCTGAAGGATCACATTATTAGGTATCCCTGAAGAACCATATTATTAGGTATCCCTGAACGACCACATCATTAGGTATCCTTGAAGAGTCACATTATAGAAGACCCATGTATCTATACAAGAGACGGGTCGCTGTACAAGAGACGGGTCGCTATACAAGAGACGGGTCGCTGTACAAGAGACGGGTCGCTGTACAAGAGACGGGTCGCTGTACAAGAGACGGGTCGCTGTACAAGAGACGGGTCGCTGTACAAGAGACGGGTCGCTGTACAAGAGACGGGTCGCTATACAAGAGACGGGTCGCTGTACAAGAGACGGGTCGCTGTACAAGAGACGGGTCGCTATACAAGAGACGGGTCGCTATACAAGAGACGGGTCGCTGTACAAGAGACGGGTCGCTATACAAGAGACGGGTCGCTATACAAGAGACGGGTCGCTGTACAAGAGACGGGTCGCTATACAAGAGACAGGTCGCTGTACAAGAGACGGGTCGCTATACAAGAGATGGGTCGCTGTACAAGAGACGGGTCGCTATACAAGAGACGGGTCGCTGTACAAGAGACGGGTCGCTATACAAGAGACAGGTCGCTGTACAAGAGACGGGTCGCTATACAAGAGACGGGTCGCTGTACAAGAGACGGGTCGCTATACAAGAGACGGGTCGCTGTACAAGAGACGGGTCGCTATACAAGAGACAGGTCGCTGTACAAGAGACGGGTCGCTATACAAGAGATGGGTCGCTGTACAAGAGATGGGTCGCTGTACAAGAGACGGGTCGCTATACAAGAGACAGGTCGCTGTACAAGAGACGGGTCGCTATACAAGAGACGGGTCGCTGTACAAGAGATGGGTCGCTGTACAAGAGACGGGTCGCTATACAAGAGACGGGTCGCTGTACAAGAGACGGGTTGCTGTACAAGAGACGGGTCGCTGTACAAGAGACGGGTCGCTGTACAAGAGACGGGTCGCTATACAAGAGACGGGTCGCTGTACAAGAGACGGGTCGCTATACAAGAGACGGGTCGCTGTACAAAAGACGGGTCACTGTACAAGAGACGGGTCGCTGTACAAGAGATGGGTTGCTGTACAAGAGACGGGTCGCTGTACAAGAGACGGGTCGCTGTACAAGAGATGGGTCGCTGTACAAGAGACGGGTTGCTGTACAAGAGACGGGTCGCTATACAAGAGACGGGTTGCTGTACAAGAGACGGGTCGCTGTACAAGAGACGGGTTGCTGTACAAGAGACGGGTCGCTGTACAGGAGACGGGTCGCTGTACAAGAGACGGGTCGCTATACAAGAGACGGGTCGCTGTACAAGAGACGGGTCGCTATACAAGAGACGGGTCGCTGTACAAGAGACGGGTCACTGTACAAGAGACGGGTCACTGTACAAGAGATGGGTCGCTGTACAAGAGACGGGTCGCTGTACAAGAGATGGGTCGCTATACAAGAGACGGGTCGCTGTACAAGAGACGGGTCGCTGTACAAGAGACGGGTTGCTATACAAGAGACGGGTCGCTGTACAAGAGATGGGTCGCTGTACAAGAGATGGGTCGCTGTACAAGAGACGGGTCGCTATACAAGAGACGGGTCGCTGTACAAGAGACGGGTCGCTATACAAGAGACGGGTCGCTGTACAAGAGACGGGTCGCTGTACAGGAGACGGGTCGCTATACAAGAGACGGGTTGCTGTACAAGAGACGGGTCGCTGTACAAGAGACGGGTCGCTGTACAAGAGACGGGTCGCTATACAAGAGATGGGTCGCTGTACAAGAGACGGGTCGCTGTACAAGAGACTGGTCGCTATACAAGAGACGGGTCGCTATACAAGAGACGGGTCACTATACAAGAGATGGGTCGCTGTACAAGAGCCGGATCGCTGTACAAGAGACAGGTCACTATACAAGATGTCAAGTGGGTTTTTGATAACGTGGATGGGGTAAGAATACTCACGTAGGCTGGTAGTACGTATAATATAACGGAAGTATGGGTAGCGCCAACAGCCGACCTGCCTCTCTCTGCTCCCCATCTTCGACTCACTCTCAAAGTGCCTACGGGTGATGGGTGTTTGAAATCCTGCTATGGTCAGCAGCAATATGAATAATCAGTCAGTGATTCACGCAGACGGTTGGTAGTGAGTCATCTACTGGTACACTGGTTACTGGTAACTGGTACTACTACTGAGAAAAAGACAGATCGCTATACAAGAGACGGGTCGCTATGCAAGAGACAGATCGCTAGACACTGCAGTCTCGTGTGAGAGATTAGAGTTAACTAATATAATAATAATATATCTTTATTACAAGTACATGTACAAGGTATACAGTCCTGGCTGACATCAATGACATACTACTATATTCAATGCCCCTTGTTATATGCTGAGCATTTCCGGCAAATTAGGTCAGTTTTGTCCCAGGATGTGTCCCACGCCAGTCGACTGACGCCCAGGAACCCACTTTTACTGATGGGTGAACACGGAGAACCGTTGTAAGGAAACTCGCCCAATGTTTCTACCCTTCGCCGGGAATCGAACCCGGACCCTCAGCGTGTGAAGTGAGAACTTTTGCCACCAGGCCACGGGCCACCGATTTTCTATTATCAGGCTCTTTAGGTGCTCATTTTGTCAATTTTATGCCTTCAAATAGGACTTTGAAGAGTAGGGTGGGCAAACATCGGTTATATTTCAGTGTTGTTAGTTTGAGTGAAGAGTGGAGTGTTGTCAGTAGGTGGGCTGCTGAGGTAGCAGCGAGTTATGTGTGAGTGGGAGGAATGATGCAGTGGACGAGTGGGGTTATTTTCTCATTTACTGTTCAGTTTACATGAGCCGTTATCCAGTCTTAGCTCATTTACAAGCGAAAACCTGTTATCCTGTTTCACCTCATTTACAGGCTAAGCGCTGTTATCCTACTTCACTTCATTTACAAGCTAAAAGCTGTTATTCATTTACAGGCTAAGCGCTGTTATCCTACTTCACTTCATTTACAAGCTAAAAGCTGTTATCCTACCTCACCTTACTGACACACTACTTTCTGTGCTCAGCCTTATATAAGGTGCAGTATTAGACACAGGTGCAACATCTGGGTATCTTTACTGTAGAAGTTTCGCCATCCAGTAGCTTTATAAATACAAATTCAAAGATAAAATGTGAAAAGAGTAAAAATGTATACAAGAGATGAGGTAATCAGTCCCTAGTCTTGGAGTCTTCAAGACTACGGCGCTCTCCACCAACTCCAAGGCTGAGGGACTGACTACCTCATCTTCTGTATACATTTCTGCTCTCTTCACATTTTGTCCTTGAATTTGTATTTATAAAGCCACTGGATGGCGGAACGTCTACAGTAAAGATACCCAGATGTTGCACATGTGTCTAATTCATCATCTTACTGGTATTGTATACCAAACATGTACCACATAAGGTGTAGCAATACCCTTCCTGGATACCATCCACAGAGGTCGACTACCATCCAGGTACTGTATCTAATGATAAGACACAGGGGAAACAGGTATCTTTATTCCGAAACATTTTGCCTACACAGTAGGCTTCTTCAGTCGAATATAGAGGAGGCAGCAGAAGCAGTGGGGCTGGAAAGACGATGTAATCAGTCCATCACCCTGGAAGACTTAGTTTAGAGGTGGTCAGTCCCTCAGCCTGGAGAAGAGTTCTGCTCCATAGTCTGGAATAATGTGAAGGTGAAGTAACAGAATACAGACTTATATACTGTCAAAATCGAGACAGAGAAAATCTTGATGACAGAAGAGGCGGAGCCCAATAGTAGAAGTAAGAATATAATAACTGAGATGCAGTGTACCAAACCTACAGGGCAGGTCCTTCTCAAATCTAACCTTTCTCACTTGTAACCAGTGGTTAGTAAAGTTGTCGAAGGTGTCCTCTGTACCAAGATACCACTGTGTTGTTGTACCTGACACTGTAAATATGATAATGGTATACAATACCGACAACTTGATTTTCTGCAGCATTTGACTTCTGACAGTATATAAGTTTCCATTCTGTTGCTTCAACTTCACATTGTTCCAGACTATGGAACAGAACTCTCCAGGCTGAGGGACTGATCACCTCAAAACTACGTCTTCAAGGGTGATCGACTGATTACATCGTCTTTACACCCCCACTGCTTCTGCTGCCTCCTCTGTACTCAACTGAAGAAGCCTACTGTGTAGGCGAAACGTTTCTGACTTAAGATGCCTGTAGCATGTGCCTTACTTATCAACTTGTTGATACTGTATACCAGGTTATACTCACTGCACCTACTTGCTGTTAGGTGAACAGTGGCAACAGGTGTCAAGAAACAAGCCCAACATTTCCATTAGTGCCGAGATCGAACCACGGTCACTCAGCTGTGAGCCGAGGGTGCTACCACTTGAGCCATAAGTCAATCTTTAAGGGGGAGTGAGGAGGACATATGTTATTTGGGAGAGGGTGGGTTAAAGTGGAGGCTGAGTGGGTTATTTGCGAGAGGGGTGGGCAGAGGCCTCTGTGTTGGGGGATGGAGGGGAGGGGTGAGAGGATAGGACTGGGGGATGGGAGGAGAGTGAGGGGAAAAGAGGAAGGTGAGGATGAAACATGAGGAAAGATGATTGGGAAGGAGGGGACGGGTGAGGAAGAAAAGAGGGGAGGAGTGAGGGAGAAAGGCGGAGAAGAGTGGGGGAAAAAAGAGGGAACCGGTTTAACCAGGCAAGGTAAGAACAATCTGGAGAGGGCAGGGTGGGTGAGGTGTGGTCATGAGTGGCTCAGGGCTGGGTGGGTAAGGTGTGGCCATCGGTGGGTCAAGGCTTCGTGGGTGAGGTGTGGTCAGGGGTGGGTCAGGGTTGGGTGGGTAAGGTGTGGTCATGTGTGGGTCAGGGCTTCGTGGGTGAGGTGTGGTCATGGGTGGGTCAGGGATGGGTGGGACAGGACAGGGTAGGGAAAGGCAAGGTGGGGCAGGGCATTGTGGGGCAAGGCAGGGTGGAACAGGACAGGGTGGGGCAAGGCAGGGTGGGACAGGACAGGGTGGGGCAAGGCAGGGTGGGGCAAGGCAGGGTGGGACAGGACAGGGCAGGGCAAGGCAGGTGGGGCAGGACAGGGTGGGGCAGGCAGGGTCGGACAGGACAGGGTGGGGCAGGGCCGGGTGGGGCAAGGCAGGGTGGGACAGGACAAGGTGGGACATGGCAGGTGGGGCAGGACAGGGTTGAGCAAGGCAGGGTGGGGCAGGACAGGGTGGGGCAGGCAGGGTGGGACAGGACAGGGTGGGGTAAGGCAGAGTGGGGCAGGCAGGGTGGGGCCGGACATTGTGGGGCAAGGCAGGGTGGGACAGGACAGGGTGGGGCAAGGCAGGTGGGGCAAGACAGGGTTGGTAAAGGCAGGTGGGGCAGGACGAGGTGGGGCAAGGCAGGGTGGGACAGGACAGGGTGGGGCAAGGCAGGTGGGGCAGGACAGGGTGGGTCAAGGCAGGTGGGGCAGAATAGGGTGGGGCAAGGCAGGGTGGGGCAGGACATTGTGCGGCAAGGCAGGGTGGGGCAAGGCAAGTGGGGCAGGACAGGGTGGGGCAAGGCAAGGTGGGGCAGGATAGGGTGGGGCAAGGCAGGATGGGGCAGGACAGGGTGGGGAAAGGCAGGGTGGGGTAGGCAGGGCGGGGCAAGGCAGGGTGGGGCAGGACAGGGTGGGGCAAGGCAGGGTGGGGCAGAATATGGTGGGGCAGGCAGGGTGGGGCAGGACAGGGTAGGGCAAGGCAGGGTGGGGCAGGACAGGGTGGGGCAGGCAGGGTGGGACAGGACAGGGTTGGCAAGGCAGGGTAGGGCTAGGCAGGGTGGGGCAGGACAGGGTGGAGCAAGGCAGGGTGGAGCAGGACAGGGTGGGACAAGGCAGGGTGGGACAGGACAGGGTGGAACATGGCAGGTGGGGCAGGGCAGGGTGGGGCAAGGCAGGGTCGGGCAAGGCAGGGTGGGACAGGAGAGAGTGGGGGCAAGGCAGGGTGGGACAGGACAGGGCGGGGCAAGACAGGTGGGGCAGGACAGTGTGGGGCAGCCAGGGTGGGACAGGACGGGGTGGGGCAAGGCAGGGTGGGAAAGGACAAGGTGGGACATGGCAGGTGGGGCAGGACAGGGTTGAACAAGGCAGGGTGGGGCAGGACAGGGTGGGGCAAGGCAGGTGGAGCAGGACAGGGTGGGGCAAAGCAGGTGGGGCAGAACAGAGTGGGGCAAGGCAGGGTGGGGCAGGGCATTGTGGGGCAAGGCAGGGTGGGGCAGGACAGGGTGGGGCAAGGCAGGTGGGGCAGGACAGGGTGGGGCAAGGCAGGGTGGGGCAGGACAGGGTGGGGCAAGGCAGGGTGGGGTAAGGCAGGGTATGGCAGGACAGGGTGGGGCAAGGCAGGGTCGGGCAAGGCAGGGTGGGGTAAGGCAGGGTAGGGCAAGGCAGGGTGGGGCAGTCAGGGTGGGGCAAGGCAGGGTTTGGCAGGGCATTGTTGGGCAAGGCAGGGTGGGGCAGGACAGGGTGGGGCAAGGCAGGGTGGGGCAGGACAGTGTGGGACATGGCATGTGGGGCAGGACAGGGTGGGGCAAGGCAGGGTGGGGCAAGGCAGGGTGGGGCAGGATAGGGTGGGGCAGGCAGGGTGGGGCAAGGCAGGGTGGGGCAGGACAGGGTGGGGCAAGGCAGGTGGGGCAGGACAGGGTGGGGTAAGGCAGGGTGGGGCAGGACAGGGTGGGGCAAGGCAGGGTGGGGAAAGGCAGGGTGGGGCAGGACAGGGTGGGGCAAGGCAGGGTCGGGCAAGGCAGGGTGGGGTAAGGCAGGGTAGGGCAAGGCAGGGTTTGGCAGGACATTGTTGGGCAAGGCAGGGTGGGGCAGGACAGGGTGGGGCAAGGCAGGGTGGGGCAGGACAGTGTGGGACATGGCATGTGGGGCAGGACAGGGTGGGGCAAGGCAGGGTGGGGCAGGACAGGGTGGGGCAGGCAGGGTGGGGCAAGGTACGGCGGGGCAGGACAGGGTGGGGCAAGGCAGGGTGGGGCAGGACAGAGTGGGACATAGCATATGGGGCAGGACAGGGTGGGGCAAGGCAGTGAGGCAAGACAGGGTGGGGCAGGACAGGGTGGGGCAAGGCAGGGTGGGGCAAGGCAGGGTTGGGCAAAGCAGGGTGAGGCAGGACCTTGTTGGGAAAGGCAGGGTGGGGCAGGACAGGGTGGGACATGGCAGGTGGGGCAGGACAGGGAGGGGCAAGGCAGGATGGGGCAAGGCAGGGTGGGGCAAGGCAGGGTGGGGCAAGGCAGGGTGGGACAGGACAGGGTGGGGCAGGCAGGGTGGGACAGGACAGGGTGGGGCTAGGCAGGGTAGGGAAAGGCAGGGTGGGAGTGAGATTTCCCCAACCATGGTATCGAGCGCCACACCACGCAAGGTCACATGGCCTCCTCCCCCTTCCTTCCCCTCCCCAAACTTCCCCTCCCCACACTTCCCCTCCCCATCCTTCCCCACGCAGGCACACCACACCTCTTCCCTCCTGGTGGGACCCTACTTCCTTCCTGACAGTACCTCACTCCTTCCTGACAGTACCTGGAGGTTACCTGGAGGTTATTCCGGGGATCAACGCCCCCGCGGCCCGGTCCATGACCAGGCCTCCCGATGGATCAGGGCCTGATCAACTAGGCTGTTACTGCTGGCCGCACGCAGTCCAACGTACGAGCCACAGCCCGGCTGATCCGGCACTGACTTTAGGTATCTGTCCAGCTCTCTCTTGAAGGCAGCCAGGGGTTTATTGGCAATTCCCCTAATGCTTGATGGGAGGCTGTTGAACAGTTTTGGGCCTCGGACACTTATGGTGTTTTCTCTTAGTGTACCAATGGCGCCCCTACTTTTTATTGGCGGCATTTTGCATCGCCTGCCCAGTCTTTTGCTTTCGTAGGGAGTGATTTCTGTGTGCAGATTTGGGACCATTCCTTCCAAGATTTTCCAAGTGTAGATTATGATATATCTCTCCCTCCTGCGTTCCAACGAGTACAAGTCAAGTGCTTCCAAGCGTTCCCAGTAGTTAAGGTGCTTGACAGAACTTATACGTGCAGTAAAGGATCTCTGTACACTCTCTAGATCTGCGATTTCACCTGCTTTGAATGGAGATGTTAATGTACAGCAGTATTCCAGCCTAGAGAGAACAAGTGATTTGAAAAGGATCATCATGGGCTTGGCATTTCTCATTTTGAAAGTTCTCATTATCCATCCTATCATTTTCTTTGCACGTGCGATCGTGGCACTGTTGTGATCCTTGAAAGTGAGATCCTCAGACATTACTACTCCCAGGTCCCTTACATTATTTTTCCGCTCTATTGTATGGCCGGAGTCAGTAGTATACTCTGTTCTAGTTATTATCTCCTCCAGTTTTCCATAACGGAGTAGTTGGAATTTGTCCTCATTGAACATCATATTGTTTACCGTTGCCCACTGGAAAACTTTGTTTATATCTTCTTGGAGGTTAACCGCGTCCTCAGCAGATGACAGCCTCATGCAGATCCTAGTATCATCCGCAAAGGATGATACGGTGCTGTGGTGTATATCTCTGTTTATGTCTGATATGAGGATAAGGAATAAGATGGGGGCGAGTACTGTGCCTTGTGGAACAGAGCTCTTCACTATGGCAGCCTCCGATTTAACTCTGCTGACCACTACTCTTTGTGTTCGATTTGTTAGGAAGTTGAAGATCCATCTCCCCACTTTCCCAGTTATTCACTCCTTCCTGACAGTACCTCACTCCTTCCTGACAGTACCTCACTCCTTCCTGACAGTACCTCACTCCTTCCTGACGGTACCTCACTCTTTCCTGAGAGTACCTCACTCCTTCCTGACAGTACCTCACGCCTTCCTGACAGTACCTCACCCCTTCCTGACAGCACCTCACTCCTTCCTAACAGTACCTCACTCCTTCCTGACAGTACCTCACTCATTGACAGTACCTCACTCCTTCCTGACAATACCTCACTTCTTCCTGACACTACCTCACTCCTTCCTGACAGTACCTCACTCCTTCCTGAGAGTACCTCACTCCTTCCTAGTAGTACCTCACTCCTTCCTGACAGTACCTCACTCCTTCCTGAGAGTACCTCACTCCTTCCTGACAGTACCTCACTCCTTCCTGAGAGTACCTCACTCCTTCCTGGTAGTACCTCACTCCTTCCTAGTAGTACCTCACTCCTTCCTGGTAGTACCTCACTCCTTCCTGGTAGTACCTCACTCCTTCTTAGTAGTACCTCACTCCTTCCTGGTAGTACCTCACTCATTCCTAGTAATACCTCACTCCTTCCCGGTAGTACCTCACTCCTTCCTGATAGTACCTCACTCCTTCACTGCCTGGTGTGGAACCCAACTATTCTTCACGTCCTGATGGAGGGCCCAACTCTTCCTTCCTGTTTGGGCCACACATCTTCATGGTTAGGCCCCACATCGTCATGGTGGGGGCCCCACACGTTCTGGTCTTGGGGGGCGCCCCCACACGTTCCGGTCATGGGGGGCGCCCCCACATCTTCCGGTCATGGTGGGGCCCCCACACGTTCCGGTCATGGTGGGGCCCGCACACGTTCCGATCACGGTGGGGCCCCCACACCTTCCTGGTGAAGGCTCATCTCCAGATGATTGTCAATTTTCTTCTAAACTTGGAAATCAGAGTTTGAAATTTCTGCTGAGAAATATAAGATGAAAGAAGGAATCTCTCTCTCTCTCTCTCTCTCTCTCTCTCTCTCTCTCTCTCTCTCTCTCTCTCTCTCTCTCTCTCTCTCTCTCTCTCTCTCTCTCTCTCTCACACACACACTCTCTCTCTCTCACACACACACACACACACACACACACTGCTAAGAAGTTACGTGAAGATAAATTTTATATATTTCAAGGTTCCCTACAAAGTGGCTAGTTTATTGTGTACGTTATATCCATCCTGTGGACGGTACTGGCTAGTTTATTGTGTACGTTATATCCATCCTGTGGACGGTAGTGGCTAGTTTATTGTGTACGTTATATCCATCCTGTGGACGGTACTGGCTAGTTTATTGTGTACGTTATATCCATCCTGTGGACGGTACTGGCTAGTTTATTGTGTACGTTATATCCATCCTGTGGACGGTAGTGGCTAGTTTATTGTGTACGTTATATCCATCCTGTGGACGGTACTGGCTAGTTTATTGTGTACGTTATATCCATCCTGTGGACGGTACTGGCTAGTTTATTGTGTACGTTATATCCATCCTGTGGACGGTAGTGGCTAGTTTATTGTGTACGTTATATCCATCCTGTGGACGGTAGTGGCTAGTTTATTGTGTACCTTATATCCATTCTGTGGACGGTAGTGGCTAGTTTATTGTATACCTTATATCCATCCTGTGGACGGTAGTGGCTAGTTTATTGTGTACCTTATATCCATCCTGTGGACGGTAGTGGCTAGTTTATTGTGTACCTTATATCCATCCTGTGGACGGTAGTGGCTAGTTTATTGTGTACCTTATATCCATCCTGTGGGCGGTAGTGGCTAGTTTATTGTGTACCTTATATCCATCCTGTGGACGGTAGTGGCTAGTTTATTGTATACCTTATATCCATCCTGTGGACGGTAGTGGCTAGTTTATTGTGTACCTTATATCCATCCTGTGGACGGTAGTGGCTAGTTTATTGTGTATCTTTTATCCATCCTGTGGACGGTAGTGGTTAGTTTATTGTGTACCTTATATCCATCTTGTCGACGGTAGTGGCTAGTTTATTGTGTACCTTATATCCATCCTGTGGACTGTAGTGATTAGTTTATTGTGCATCTTGGACTGTCTGGCAAGAACACACGAAAGGTCTAGGAACTATGTCCCAAAAGGGTTAACAGGATTTAAATAACTTGGAAAATGTGATCAAGTTGCATCGAAATAACGCAGGCGGTTAAATATGACTGGAAACTTAAAATAAATGCATTAATTCTGACAGTTTGAATATAAGAAAATAGTTAGACAAACCTTACTAGACATACCCACGGGGTTTTTAAAAGAATAAGTGTAACAGTAATGCTGCCCACTTTGGATATTTTTTTTTTTAAGCTTTCACCACAGGATGATAATTTGGTAGACAAATGGAAGGTGATACACACATTGGGGCAATATTTACATAAGGTGACCACAGGCCACAGGAGCGTTGACCCCCGTGGCCTCAGGTCACGCCGGTTGTTTCGTTGACGAAGTGTTGTAAAAATATTGATAAAATCTATCAAGGGGAAAGTTGATTAAACACTTAGTGAGTAAAAAAACTGTTAAACAATTGAATTTCGGTCTATAAATGCGTGTGAAAGAAATTTACTATTTTTTGACAGTCATGGAAATTGATCAGGAAAGAAATGGATGGGCAGATTGCATTCACCTAGACTTTAAGAAAAATATTGTTAAAGTTCCCCATGAAAGACTAATTTGTAAACTGCAGAATTTGGGAGGAATGAAAGACAAATATATTGAATTAAAGACTTTCTGTTTAGGAAGACAATGCGAATAGTTGTACGAGGAAAATTGTTCTCCCGGAGAGATGCCATCAGTGAGGTGCCACTTTAATATATTTTTAAATTTATATAAATGACTTAATAAAAGGAATAAAAGTCTACATCAGTATATTTGGTGATGCAAAACTTTTAGTTAAATAATACATATGACCGTCAATCTCTTCAGGAAGGCGAGTCCATAACAGCCAGGTCCCAATACTCTGTCTCCTCTGAGAGGTTAGAGAAGTCCATTACAGAGGATCAAATCTCCACCTTACCTGTGTAAACAAAACAAATCTAATCTATAGGATGACGTGGATATATTGAGCAAATGGAGTGATAGAAGGATAATGGAATTCACTGTAGATAAATGCCATGCAATGGAAATGGGAGATAAATCAGGCCACGTAAAGAGTGTAGAGCATATAGACTGTGTGATATAATATAGAAAGTATCAGAGAGAGAGAGAGAGAGAGAGAGAAGTACCTAGAAGATAATAACATTCAACCTACCACTGAAGATACGCTACACTGGAGAATTATGAAATATTTTTCAAATATATGGACAGAGAATTTAAAAAAAGTTGTTTAGGCCAAAAGTGGAATATACAGCAGTTGTTGATGTCCTTAAAAAAAAACACACTGATAATTTCGGAAAGGTCCAAAAAAAAAAAATGCTACAGAATGGCTAGCGGAGTTAAAAAATGACTTACAATAAAAGAGTTAGAAAGTAAAGAGGTCCAGGCTGGCTGATAGTAGCAAAAAGAGGAGACCTGATGTAAATATTAAAGGTTATGAAGATATCTTAGTACCTGCAACAGGTATAACAAGGAGTCGTAGTTGTAAATTGAGGAAATAATTTAACCCAAGGGATACCAGACCATTTTTCTTCGCAGAGTGGTTTACCAGTGGAATAATTTGAAAAGGGATGTAGTAGGTGCTGTAATCAATAGAAAATTAAAAAAATATATATGTGATGAACAAATTATTGAGATGGGACACCACGAGCATAGCTTTGCTCCTGTACTTACAAATATGTAACTGCAAATAGGTAACTACGTGTGTTTGAAAGATGTATTAACCGAGAATACGGAAGCAACACCGGATAACAAAAGAAGGAACAGACTAGCAGAGACTTGATAACATCAGCTCAACAGGTGAATAAAGTGAAGACTCTTCTAAACGAAATGATCTCTCATAACATGTCTCCTTGAATGTTGAGAGAGAGCATTGATGCACTGTGTGAGAGCATTGATGCACTGTGTGAGAGCATTGATGCACTGTGTGAGAGCATTGATGCACTGTGTGAGAGCATTGATGCACTGTGTGAACTTCTAGTGAAAATCTACAGTTTTTTAACAGAAGGTGCCTTCGGGGAAGGTGCAAAACAGAAAATGATGTCCCGATAATCAAACAAGACAATAAACAGGCAGCAAAGTTACACTGTACTTAATATTTAAGGAGAGGTGTGGTGTAGCGTGCCTGAAGATGTATAGTACCATCAACTACAGCCAACATGAGTTGTAAAATAGCAAATTTCATCTTACAAACCTACTGGAATTATATGACAGGGTTACAGAGATCAGATAGGAAGGAGATGGTTGAGGGGTGGCATATTTTTGAGCTGTAAGAAAATGGTTAACACTATAGCTAACCAGAGATTAGTTAACAGAGAGGAAGAGAGGGAAGGGATAACAAGACACCTTGCTGTTTCAAGGAATACCTGAGGGATATTTTGGATATATTCTGATAAGTATATCAAAGCAGCAGTGTATACACACTTGGAGGGAAGTGTATCTATTTTAATACGTATCCACTTATTGCCTTAATCCCTGTGTTGAAGAATAAACTAGTCCTGACTGGTGACGTACAGGTAACATGCAGCCTTATTTGACCCTCGTATAGTCGATACCATTTAACCTAATAAACCAACCTGAGGAAAAGAAGATAGAGAGAAATGATCCAAGAGAAGTTGTTGGTCTGGACATATTGTCGAGTGAAGAATTTTACACATAGTGAAGAATTGGAATCGTGAAGGCAGCATAGAGGCTGGACCATGCGTGCTTTCAGAGGCTTATCTGACAGACCTAGACCACTTCGGCCTATCGAAACATAAGGGGTGAGCCCAGGAGCCAAACTGAGGATCTTAATTTAGTAATACTTATGTTGAGACGTCAGTTAATTTTGTTCTAATGCAGCCGAAGGTCAAGGCCACGGTGAGTCTTAGAGAGAGAAAGATGAATGTGAGTCTATGAGTGAGACTGTGAGAATGAGTGCGTGAGAAAAAATGTGAGTGTATGAGTGAGAGTGAGTGTATTTTAATACTGTATGTTACAGTCTGACAGTATATAAGTTTCGCTGTATTAAGTCGCAAAAAATGCAATTACATGACTTACGAAATCGTAATGACACGATTGCAAACAAACCATATGACGGGCGGGGATTGAACTCGCACTCGCCACGAGTTCAGTCCCCCGCCAACATGGTTCGCAATTACATGTCTTGTAAGTGTCAGCCATAATATGTCTTATAAAAACGAACCTGACGTTAAAATCGACGAAAATAAATGACAATTGCAGTGGTTAAATAAACCAGTCAAAACATTCTTCAGAGTATAGAAGTGAGTGAACCTTGATTTATTGATCAAAAAGAAAAAATGGACACTGTAAACTTACTGTATGCTAGGCAGGTGCTACTGATTTATGCTAGGCAGGTGCTACTGATCTATGCTAGGCAGATGCTACTGATCTATGCTAGGCAGATGCTACTGACCTATGCTAGGCAGATGCTACTGATCTGTGCTAGGCAGATGCTACTGATATGTGCTAGGCAGATGCTACTGATCTATGCTACGCAGTTGCTACTGATCTATGCTAGGCAGATGCTACTGATCTGTGCTAGGCAGATGCTACGCAGTTGCTACTGATCTATGCTAGGCAGATGCTACTGATCTGTGCTAGGCAGCTGCTACTGATCTATGCTAGGCAGCTGCTACTGATCTATGCTAGGCAGCTGCTACTGATCTATGCTAGGCAGATGCTACTGATCTATGCTAGGCAGCTGCTACAGATCTATGCTAGGCAGATGCTACTGATCTATCCTAGGCAGATGCTACTGATCTATGCTAGGCAGATGCTACTGACCTATGCTAGGCAGATGCTACTGATCTGTGCTAGGCAGATGCTACTGATCTGTGCAAGGCAGATGCTACTGATCTATGCTAGGCAGCTGCTACTGATCTATGCTAGGCAGATGCTACTGATCTATGCTAGGGAGATGCTACTGACCCACGTTAGGCAGATGCTACTGACCCATGCTAGGCAACTACTACTGATCCACGCTAGGCAACTACTACTGATCCATGCTAGGCAACTGCTACTGATCCATGGTAGGCAGATGCTACTGACCCATGCTAGGCAACTGCTACTTATCCATGCTAGGCAGTTGCTACTGATCTGTGCTACGCAGATGCTACTGACCCATGCTAGGCAACTGCTACTTATCCATGCTAGGCAGTTGCTACTGATCTGTGCTAGGCACAGGCTACTGACCCATGCTAGGCAGATGCTACTCATCTGTGCTAGGCAGATGCTACTCATCTGTGCTAGGCAGATGCTACTGACCCATGCTAGGCTAATGCTACTGGTCTATGCCAGGCAGATGCTATTGATCTGTGCTAGGCATCTACTACTTATCTGTGCTAGGCAAATGCAACTGATCTATGCTAGGCAGACGCTACTGATCTATGCTAGGCATATGCTGCTGATCTATGCTAGGCAGATGCTACTGATCTGTGCTAGGCAGATGCTACTGATCTATGCTAGGCAAATGCTACTGATTTTTGCTAGGCAGATGCTACTGATCTATGCTAGGCAGCTGCTACAGATCTATGCTAGGCAGATGCTACTGATCTATCCTAGGCAGATGCTACTGATCTATGCTAGGCAGGTGCTACTGACCTATGTTAGGCAGATGCTACTGATCTGTGCTAGGCAGATGCTACTGATATATGCTAGGCAGATGCTACTGATCTATGCTAGGCAAATGCTACTGATCCCTGCTAGGCAGCTGCTGCTGATCTATGCTAGGTAGATGCTACTGATCTGTGCAAGGCAGATGCTACTGATCTATGCTAGGCAGCTGCTACTGATCTATGCTAGGCAGATGCTACTGATCTATGCTAGGGAGATGCTACTGACCCACGCTAGGCAGATGCTACTGACCCATGCTAGGCAACTACTACTGATCCATGCTAGGCAACTACTACTGATCCATGCTAGGCAACTGCTACTGATCCATGGTAGGCAGATGCTACTGACCCATGCTAGGCAACTGCTACTTATCCATGCTAGGCAGTTGCTACTGATCTGTGCTAGGCACAGGCTACTGACCCATGCTAGGCAGATGCTACTCACCTGTGCTAGGCAGATGCTACTCATCTGTGCTAGGCAGATGCTACTGACCCATGCTAGGCTAATGCTACTGGTCTATGCCAGGCAGATGCTATTGGTCTGTGCTAGGCATCTACTACTTATCTGTGCTAGGCAAATGCAACTGATCTATGCTAGGCAGACGCTACTGATCTATGCTAGGCATATGCTGCTGATCTATGCTAGGCAGATGCTACTGATCTGTGCTAGGCAGATGCTACTGATCTATGCTAGGCAAATGCTACTGATTTTTGCTAGGCAGATGCTACTGATCTATGCTAGGCAGCTGCTACTGATCTATGCTAGGCAGATGCTACTGATCTATGCTAGGGAGATGCTACTGACCCACGCTAGGCAGATGCTACTGACCCATGCTAGGCAACTACTACTGATCCATGCTAGGCAACTACTACTGATCCATGCTAGGCAACTGCTACTGATCCATGGTAGGCAGATGCTACTGACCCATGCTAGGCAACTGCTACTTATCCATGCTAGGCAGTTGCTACTGATCTGTGCTAGGCACAGGCTACTGACCCATGCTAGGCAGATGCTACTCATCTGTGCAAGGCAGATGCTACTGACCCATGCTAGGCTAATGCTACTGGTCTATGCCAGGCAGATGCTATTGATCTGTGCTAGGCATCTACTACTTATCTGTGCTAGGCAAATGCAACTGATCTATGCTAGGCAGACGCTACTGATCTATGCTAGGCATATGCTGCTGATCTATGATAGGCAGATGCTACTGATCTGTGCTAGGCAGATGCTACTGATCTATGCTAGGCAAATGCTACTGATTTTTGCTAGGCAGATGCTACTGATCTATGCTAGGCAGGTGCTACTGACCTATGTTAGGCAGATGCTACTGATCTGTGCTAGGCAGATGCTACTGATATATGCTAGGCAGATGCTACTGATCTATGCTAGGCAAATGCTACTGATCCCTGCTAGGCAGCTGCTGCTGATCTATGCTAGGTAGATGCTACTGATCTGTGCAAGGCAGATGCTACTGATCTATGCTAGGCAGCTGCTACTGATCTATGCTAGGCAGATGCTACTGATCTATGCTAGGGAGATGCTACTGACCCACGCTAGGCAGATGCTACTGACCCATGCTAGGCAACTACTACTGATCCATGCTAGGCAACTACTACTGATCCATGCTAGGCAACTGCTACTGATCCATGGTAGGCAGATGCTACTGACCCATGCTAGGCAACTGCTACTTATCCATGCTAGGCAGTTGCTACTGATCTGTGCTAGGCACAGGCTACTGACCCATGCTAGGCAGATGCTACTCACCTGTGCTAGGCAGATGCTACTCATCTGTGCTAGGCAGATGCTACTGACCCATGCTAGGCTAATGCTACTGGTCTATGCCAGGCAGATGCTATTGGTCTGTGCTAGGCATCTACTACTTATCTGTGCTAGGCAAATGCAACTGATCTATGCTAGGCAGACGCTACTGATCTATGCTAGGCATATGCTGCTGATCTATGCTAGGCAGATGCTACTGATCTGTGCTAGGCAGATGCTACTGATCTATGCTAGGCAAATGCTACTGATTTTTGCTAGGCAGATGCTACTGATCTATGCTAGGCAGCTGCTACTGATCTATGCTAGGCAGATGCTACTGATCTATGCTAGGGAGATGCTACTGACCCACGCTAGGCAGATGCTACTGACCCATGCTAGGCAACTACTACTGATCCATGCTAGGCAACTACTACTGATCCATGCTAGGCAACTGCTACTGATCCATGGTAGGCAGATGCTACTGACCCATGCTAGGCAACTGCTACTTATCCATGCTAGGCAGTTGCTACTGATCTGTGCTAGGCACAGGCTACTGACCCATGCTAGGCAGATGCTACTCATCTGTGCAAGGCAGATGCTACTGACCCATGCTAGGCTAATGCTACTGGTCTATGCCAGGCAGATGCTATTGATCTGTGCTAGGCATCTACTACTTATCTGTGCTAGGCAAATGCAACTGATCTATGCTAGGAAGACGCTACTGATCTATGCTAGGCATATGCTGCTGATCTATGATAGGCAGATGCTACTGATCTGTGCTAGGCAGATGCTACTGATCTATGCTAGGCAAATGCTACTGATTTTTGCTAGGCAGATGCTACTGATCTATGCTAGGCAGGTGCTACTGACCTATGTTAGGCAGATGCTACTGATCTGTGCTAGGCAGATGCTACTGATATATGCTAGGCAGATGCTACTGATCTATGCTAGGCAAATGCTACTGATCCCTGCTAGGCAGCTGCTGCTGATCTATGCTAGGTAGATGCTACTGATCTGTGCAAGGCAGATGCTACTGATCTATGCTAGGCAGCTGCTACTGATCTATGCTAGGCAGATGCTACTGATCTATGCTAGGGAGATGCTACTGACCCACGCTAGGCAGATGCTACTGACCCATGCTAGGCAACTACTACTGATCCATGCTAGGCAACTACTACTGATCCATGCTAGGCAACTGCTACTGATCCATGGTAGGCAGATGCTACTGACCCATGCTAGGCAACTGCTACTTATCCATGCTAGGCAGTTGCTACTGATCTGTGCTAGGCACAGGCTACTGACCCATGCTAGGCAGATGCTACTCACCTGTGCTAGGCAGATGCTACTCATCTGTGCTAGGCAGATGCTACTGACCCATGCTAGGCTAATGCTACTGGTCTATGCCAGGCAGATGCTATTGGTCTGTGCTAGGCATCTACCTCTTATCTGTGCTAGGCAAATGCAACTGATCTATGCTAGGCAGACGCTACTGATCTATGCTAGGCATATGCTGCTGATCTATGCTAGGCAGATGCTACTGATCTGTGCTAGGCAGATGCTACTGATCTATGCTAGGCAAATGCTACTGATTTTTGCTAGGCAGATGCTACTGATCTATGCTAGGCAGCTGCTACTGATCTATGCTAGGCAGATGCTACTGATCTATGCTAGGGAGATGCTACTGACTCACGCTAGGCAGATGCTACTGACCCATGCTAGGCAACTACTACTGATCCATGCTAGGCAACTACTACTGATCCATGCTAGGCAACTGCTACTGATCCATGGTAGGCAGATGCTACTGACCCATGCTAGGCAACTGCTACTTATCCATGCTAGGCAGTTGCTACTGATCTGTGCTAGGCACAGGCTACTGACCCATGCTAGGCAGATGCTACTCATCTGTGCAAGGCAGATGCTACTGACCCATGCTAGGCTAATGCTACTGGTCTATGCCAGGCAGATGCTATTGATCTGTGCTAGGCATCTACTACTTATCTGTGCTAGGCAAATGCAACTGATCTATGCTAGGCAGACGCTACTAATCTATGCTAGGCATATGCTGCTGATCTATGATAGGCAGATGCTACTGATCTGTGCTAGGCAGATGATACTGATCTATGCTAGGCAAATGCTACTGATTTTTGCTAGGCAGATGCTACTGATCTATGCTAGGCAGGTGCTACTGACCTATGTTAGGCAGATGCTACTGATCTGTGCTAGGCAGATGCTACTGATATATGCTAGGCAGATGCTACTGATCTATGCTAGGCAAATGCTACTGATCCCTGCTAGGCAGCTGCTGCTGATCTATGCTAGGTAGATGCTACTGATCTGTGCAAGGCAGATGCTACTGATCTATGCTAGGCAGCTGCTACTGATCTATGCTAGGCAGATGCTACTGATCTATGCTAGGGAGATGCTACTGACCCACGCTAGGCAGATGCTACTGACCCATGCTAGGCAACTACTACTGATCCATGCTAGGCAACTACTACTGATCCATGCTAGGCAACTGCTACTGATCCATGGTAGGCAGATGCTACTGACCCATGCTAGGCAACTGCTACTTATCCATGCTAGGCAGTTGCTACTGATCTGTGCTAGGCACAGGCTACTGACCCATGCTAGGCAGATGCTACTCACCTGTGCTAGGCAGATGCTACTCATCTGTGCTAGGCAGATGCTACTGACCCATGCTAGGCTAATGCTACTGGTCTATGCCAGGCAGATGCTATTGGTCTGTGCTAGGCATCTACTACTTATCTGTGCTAGGCAAATGCAACTGATCTATGCTAGGCAGACGCTACTGATCTATGCTAGGCATATGCTGCTGATCTATGCTAGGCAGATGCTACTGATCTGTGCTAGGCAGATGCTACTGATCTATGCTAGGCAAATGCTACTGATTTTTGCTAGGCAGATGCTACTGATCTATGCTAGGCAGCTGCTACTGATCTATGCTAGGCAGATGCTACTGATCTATGCTAGGGAGATGCTACTGACCCACGCTAGGCAGATGCTACTGACCCATGCTAGGCAACTACTACTGATCCATGCTAGGCAACTACTACTGATCCATGCTAGGCAACTGCTACTGATCCATGGTAGGCAGATGCTACTGACCCATGCTAGGCAACTGCTACTTATCCATGCTAGGCAGTTGCTACTGATCTGTGCTAGGCACAGGCTACTGACCCATGCTAGGCAGATGCTACTCATCTGTGCAAGGCATATGCTACTGACCCATGCTAGGCTAATGCTACTGGTCTATGCCAGGCAGATGCTATTGATCTGTGCTAGGCATCTACTACTTATCTGTGCTAGGCAAATGCAACTGATCTATGCTAGGCAGACGCTACTGATCTATGCTAGGCATATGCTGCTGATCTATGATAGGCAGATGCTACTGATCTGTGCTAGGCAGATGCTACTGATCTATGCTAGGCAAATGCTACTGATTTTTGCTAGGCAGATGCTACTGATCTATGCTAGGCATATGCTGCTGATCTATGCTAGGCAGATGCTGCTGATCTATGCTAGGTAGATGCTACTGATCTGTGCAAGGCAGATGCTACTGATCTATGCTAGGCAGCTGCTACTGATCTGTGCTAGGCAGATGCTACTGATCTATGCTAGGGAGATGCTACTGACCCACGCTAGGCAGATGCTACTGACCCATGCTAGGCAACTACTACTGATCCATGCTAGGCAACTACTACTGATCCATGCTAGGCAACTGCTACTGATCCATGGTAGGCAGATGCTACTGACCCATGCTAGGCAACTGCTACTTATCCATGCTAGGCAGTTGCTACTGATCTGTGCTAGGCACAGGCTACTGACCCATGCTAGGCAGATGCTACTCACCTGTGCTAGGCAGATGCTACTCATCTGTGCTAGGCAGATGCTACTGACCCATGCTAGGCTAATGCTACTGGTCTATGCCAGGCAGATGCTATTGGTCTGTGCTAGGCATCTACTACTTATCTGTGCTAGGCAAATGCAACTGATCTATGCTAGGCAGACGCTACTGATCTATGCTAGGCATATGCTGCTGATCTATGCTAGGCAGATGCTACTGATCTGTGCTAGGCAGATGCTACTGATCTATGCTAGGCAAATGCTACTGATTTTTGCTAGGCAGATGCTACTGATCTATGCTAGGCAGCTGCTACTGATCTATGCTAGGCAGATGCTACTGATCTATGCTAGGGAGATGCTACTGACCCACGCTAGGCAGATGCTACTGACCCATGCTAGGCAACTACTACTGATCCATGCTAGGCAACTACTACTGATCCATGCTAGGCAACTGCTACTGATCCATGGTAGGCAGATGCTACTGACCCATGCTAGGCAACTGCTACTTATCCATGCTAGGCAGTTGCTACTGATCTGTGCTAGGCACAGGCTACTGACCCATGCTAGGCAGATGCTACTCATCTGTGCAAGGCAGATGCTACTGACCCATGCTAGGCTAATGCTACTGGTCTATGCCAGGCAGATGCTATTGATCTGTGCTAGGCATCTACTACTTATCTGTGCTAGGCAAATGCAACTGATCTATGCTAGGCAGACGCTACTGATCTATGCTAGGCATATGCTGCTGATCTATGATAGGCAGATGCTACTGATCTGTGCTAGGCAGATGCTACTGATCTATGCTAGGCAAATGCTACTGATTTTTGCTAGGCAGATGCTACTGATCTATGCTAGGCATATGCTGCTGATCTATGCTAGGCAGATGCTACTGATCTATGCTAGGCAGATGCTACTGATCTATGCTAGGCAGATGCTACTGATCTATGCTAGGCAGATGCTTAAATATACATTAACCTAACCTATTATCTCGATATATCTCGAGCGTTCAGAAATGAACCATGTTGAAATCTGCTGAAGAAATAACCCAGGTTCTAACTGAAGCTAGTGACTGACACGTATTGCATCAGAATATTCTCAGTTCAGCTTTATAAAGGTGAAGCTGAGGTGGGTTTTGGCTCTCAAGCTGCGGGAGTGAAAGAAATTAGTTAGTTAATGGTATTGGTGGGAGGATGTCACATACCGTGACGCAGATCGTGACTTGTTACGTAAGAGGTGGGAGTGTGTGGGAGGAGTGAGCTGGTGGTAGTCATGATGTTGTGGGTGGGTGTAAACCAGTGTGGCTGGTGTTAAGTTGTTGGTGTTGTGGGTGGGTGTAGACCAGTGTGGCTGGTGTTAAGTTGTTGGTGTTGTGGGTGTGTGTAGACCAAGGTGGCTGGTGTTAAGTTGTTGGTGTTGTGGGTGCGTGTAGACCAGTGTGGTTGGTGTTAAGTTGTTGGTGTTGTGGGTGTGTGTAGACTAAGGTGGCTGGTGTTGAGTTGTTGGTGTTGTGGGTAGGTGTAGACCAGGGTGGCTGGTGTTAAGTTGTTGGTCTTGTGGGTGGGTGTAGACCAAGGTGGCTGGTGTTAAGTTGTTGGTGTTGTGGGTGCGTGTAGACCAGTGTGGCTGGTGTTGAGTTGTTGGTGTTGTGGGTGTGTCTAGACTAAGGTGGCTGGTGTTGAGTTGTTGGTGTTGTGGGTAGGTGTAGACCAGTGTGGCTGGTGTTAAGTTGTTGGTGTTGTGGGTGTGTGTAGACCAAGGTGGCTGGTGTTAAGTTGTTGGTGTTGTGGGTGCGTGTAGACCAGTGTGGCTGGTGTTAAGTTGTTGGTGTTGTGGGTGTGTGTAGACTAAGGTGGCTGGTGTTGAGTTGTTGGTGTTGTGGGTAGGTGTAGACCAGGGTGGCTGGTGTTAAGTTGTTGGTCTTGTGGGTGGGTGTAGACCAGTGTGGCTGGTGTTAAGTTGTTGGTGTTGTGGGTGTGTGTAGACCAAGGTGGCTGGTGTTAAGTTGTTGGTGTTGTGGGTGCGTGTAGACCAGTGTGGCTGGTGTTAAGTTGTTGATGTTGTGGGTGTGTGTAGACTAAGGTGGCTGGTGTTGAGTTGTTGGTGTTGTGGGTAGGTGTAGACCAGGGTGGCTGGTGTTAAGTTGTTGGTGTTGTGGGTGGGTGTAGACCAGGGTGGCTGGTGTAAGTGATTGGTGTTGTGGGTGTTGAACACCATTGTGGGTGGGTATAGACCAGGGTGCCTGGTATTAAACTGTTGGTGTTGTGGGTGTGTGTAGATCAGGGTGCCTGGTATTAAACTGTTGGTGTTGTGTGTGTGTGTGAAGACCAGGGTGCCTGGTATTAAACTGTTGGTGTTGTGGGTGTGTGTAGACCAGGGTGCCTGGTATTAAACTGTTGGTGTTGTGGGTGTGTGTAGACCAGGGTGCCTGGTATTAAACTGTTGGTGTTGTGTGGGTGTGTAGACCAGGGTAGCTGGTGCAAGTCACTGTCCTAGCTTGGTATTTGTGTTGTTCAACACTGTTTAAACGTGGTAATAAACAAACCATTGGCCTGGACTTTTTTTGGACTCACTCGCCACGGGGTTCAACCCCCACCCCGTTCCGTGAATTGTTTACATAGCGATGGAAATACTATATGCGCACATACACACACACACACACACACACACACACACACACACCTACCTGTGCTTACATTCTAGTTATAAGTGACAGTATTGACTCATATCCGACCCTGGTCGTTCACACACCTGGACCACCTTCAAGATGCAGATACCAGCATCCTCCTCCCCCCACACACACACACATACCAACTAGCATATCATGATATCCCAGAGAGTGATGCTCTTGGATGCTGCTTCACGACCTCTCACCGTCATTCTTAAATATAACAGTGATGCATATTTCCTCAAGTATCTGGTTATGTTATCTTGGGTTCAGGTATGCTCTGGATACAGCTGTTTTTCAACTCAGGTTTCGCTCTGTGCAGAGCTTTATAATGGTACCCGCTCTCTGTAGAGCTTTATCATGGAACCCGCTCTCTGTAGAGCTTTATCATGGCACCCGCTCTCTGTAGAGCTTTATCATGGCACCCGCTCTCTGTAGAGCTTTATCAAGTCGTGTTTCGTGTCATTTTTGCTCTGTGTAGAGCATGTTTGGCTTTTTATAAAGTTTTAGCCTATTATTTTTATCTCTGTAGAGCTTTATCGTGTCATGTTTGGCTCTGTGTAGAGCTTTATTATGTCATATTTGTCTCTGTATAGAGCTCTATCGTGTTTGGTTCTCCGTAGAGCTTTATCATGTCATGTTTTTTTCTGTATAGAGCTTTATCATGTCATGTTTGGTTTTGTGTAGAGCTTTATCGTGTCATGTTTGGCTTCGTATAGAGCTTTATCATGTCATGTTTGGTTCTGTATAGAGCTTTACCATGTCATGTTTGGTTCTTTGTAGAGCTTTATCATATGTTTGGCTCTGTGTAGAGCTTTATCAGGTCATGTTTGGCTCTATGTAAAACTGTATCATGTCATGTTTCTCTCTGTGTAGAGCTTTATCTTCATGTTTGGCTCTGTGTAGAGCTGTACCATGTCATGTTTGCCTCTGACCTCGGCCGCTTTGCACCAACATTAATAAAAATTAATTTATGTATAAACATTTTTATTCACATACACATTCATAAAACACAGCCACTAATGTTATGCAAAATAAATGCGCCCTTCTGATTCATTGTGTTATGCAAATATGTGTGACTTGTACGAACTCCAGTTGGACCCCCGTATCCGCGGGAGATAAGTTACGAGGCAGCTGATACCCGAAACCGCGGATACGGCGGTCCTACTGTGTTATATGAAGGGTCAGGAATGACTGAGATTCCTGGGGGCTACGTTAAAAATTTTCGTAGGTGCATTGGCCGCAGAGTTTGTTCAGCTGATGTGAGCGTCTGGTGTTAGACTGGGCACTGTGCTCACCCCGAGGTCTTTCTCTTTGAGTGAGGTCTGCACTCTCTGTCCCATGAGTTTATACTCTTTGTCCGGTCTTCGCACCCTTTCCAAATCTTCATAACTTTGTATTTTTTGAGGTTGAATTCAAGCAGCAACTTATTCGACCAATCTTGCAGTTTGTCTAGATCCATTTTTATCATTTCTATGTCTTCATCTGTATTTTATTCTCCTCATTAGTTTTACATAATCGACAAACAGGGATACAAATGATTATATTCCATCTGGTATGTCATTTTACATAGCCTAGAAACAGTACTGGTTCTAATACCAGTTCTTGTGGAACTCACGCGAGTTACTCTTCCCATTCTGACTTTTCTTTCTGACATTTACTCTGTTTCCTTCTCCTAAGGTACTCCTTGATACAGCGGAGTACATTCCCTGTTATTCATGCCTTCACCTCAAGTTGCTGCCTCAGCTGCTTGTAGCGTACAGTATCAAATGTTTTCCTTACGTCTACGAAAAAGAATCCATCCAACCCTCTCTCTCGTGTCTCACATCTGTTACTTTGTCATAGAACTTCAATAGATTTACCATCTTAGAACCCGTCCTGGTAACTGTTTATGAAACCACTCCTTTTCAAGTACTCAACATTTTCCTTTGAATATTCTCCATTTCCTTGCAAGGTATGCATGTCAGAGACACTAGTCTGCAGTTCAACGTTTCCCGGCTGTCTCCTTTCTTAAATATAAAGATTACATATTACAGATCATAACTAGTGGTTCAGACTTTGCTTCCATACCCTCTCGCAGAACCCAAGGTGACACCTTATCTAGTCCCGTTGTCTATGATGTACTTCTATACAATTTCATTAAAAGTTTATTGATCTCTGCTCTTGTACTCTACTTGTCGGCGTACCCTGTCATATATTATTTTTGGTATTGTTCTTGTACTCACTTAATTTTCGTTGCGGGGGTCGATTCATAGCTCCTGGCCCCGGAATGAATGCTTGTGTGTGTGTGTGTGTGTGTGTGTGTGTGTGTGTGTGTGTGTGTGTGTGTGTGTGTGTGTGTGTGTGTAAATACCAAAGTTACTGAAACTTAACAAATCTGTATAAAAGATTAATTAACACTGCAGACGGGACATCACAACCATAACATTCTTGTTATGGGTACAGCTGAGTAATCACGTATAGATTATTCTAAATTTCAAGACGTTATTTTAGCATATCAACGTGCATCTAGTCATTAATTTACAAGGTTTCCATGAATTGAATAAACTTACAGCGACGTGTACTTAACAACATATAAGAATATTAGAAAGAACGCCTCGATAAGCAGCATGGTGCCCAGTCAACATTCTGAGGGCGCGTTGTAATGTGTGCTGTGCACACCCACGTCAGAGATAGCGAGTGCGTCCCAGGCTAGGTTGTATATTGCTATATGACTGTGCCTTGTGCTTCTTATGTGTTCAATTAGACATGATGGAGAGCGTCGTAAGGTGTAACCAAGTACACATTCTCAGCGAGATAGTTCCCATTTAGTGTTTCTGCTGATAACAGTGTAGCCTACGAGATCTTAACACTTCAACTTTTCACTCTTCAATGTTTACACTGCTAATGTTGTGGCCCCTAGAGTTCACTTAGACTTTGCTTCAACTATCTCAATTATAGTAGATAGTCCTGAGTCGGGATAGTAGTAGATTGTGCTTCTGTGTCGAGTATGAGGTATTACTGACAAGTTTGGCCAAAAAAAAAATGTGTAGAGACAATTTTATTTTTGGCGACTTTTTCAGTTTGGGTGGAGCATTGTCAAGCCATGTATAGTGTAATGTTACAAGATATTTAATACATGTAAAGTCATGGATAAAAGGTTACAAGTTGAAGAGGTCAGTCAGGCTTACATGTCATTAATGGCTGTGAAGGACGTGGGCGGCGGCATCACCTGTGCTTATTATTGAGTTTTGTTGTTTAAGGTAACTTTGGCAAGTGGCTTTGGCAATAGTAAATATCTTTTGATTCTTCTCTATAGCGTTGGAGGTTTGTATGATTGCTTTTAAAAAACAATGCTTTCTAGAATTGTTGTCTTACTTTTTTATAGTTCTATGAATGCCCAGTTCGTGAGGTGTACGTGTTTCTTCGTGTATAACACGAAGAGACACGTACACCTCACGAACTCATGTGCAGGGAGTGTATAGCGTCCATGCTGTTTCAGCGATATAGTTTATCATATCCCTCACAAAGGATCTACCTCGGTGTTGTGCTGGTGACTGGAGTTTGGTCTGCTCAATACAAGTATGATATTAGATGCAATAACCACGTTGGTTTTGCTTTGTATCAGATCCCGGGGTATGGTGTTGGCTACCCTTCCTGTAAGCTGGTGCGTTTGGTTGATATCTGTGTTTACACTATGGTTATTTAGTGTATCATGTGTTTTAAACCTTTAGTCTAAGATAAAAAGTGAGAGGGAAAGTTGAGTTTTGTGACTCTCGGTAACAGCGTTGCACTAGTCCTTAAGAAACTCCGGGCTACGTATTCTGTAAGCCTTGAGGAAGATACCAATCAGGACTTCCAGAATATGAAGCTTTAAAAGTGAAATTTAATATTAGATATTCTCGTTTAATTCTTTGATATTTTAAGTATATGTGCGTATTGTGCATTTTCCACGTTGCAGTTAAATATTATGTAGATTGCAGAGGTGGGAGGGCGAGCCTGGCTGAGAACGAGAGAAAGAGAGAGAGAGAGAGAGCCTGATAGTTTGTTTATTCCCTACGTCTGTAAGCTCATAATTATGCATATCTTTAGTAATAACATTCTTCCCCCGTGTGCACATACAAAAGCAGAAAGGAGAGGCACAAAGCTTCCCATAAAAAAACATTGGTCTCAACCTTGAGAAGGTTCCGAGCTCCTTTTGGAATTCATTTGTGGCTGCACTTAAGCATCTCTTGACACACTGAGGAGAGAACAATAAGTCGCTGGAACACTGCAGCTCACCAGGGAATTTAAATACTCCCAGACATGTTACATTTTTTGTTAAGGATGTTAGCGGCGCCTTTATGCAAACTATTACTCATGTTTCAACACATTTAATGCATTAGCATTAATGTATCTCCCGGTTAGTTACTACAAATAATAATAAGTCAATATTTTGCGGTGGCTAAGCCATCTAGGAAAGGTATCCCGTGTTCTATAAGCCCAGCTCTTTCTACCTCGGTTGAAGAATGTGGATTCTTCAGTCCAAAGAGAGAAGAACGGTGAAAGATGAGGAGAATGAGGTAATCAGTCTCTCTGCCTGGAGTCGATGTGCTCAGTCCATCAGTTCTTCGACTTCTCGGTTTTCTAAACCATTTATATCACCTCTGCCTCAGTGCACACAAAAACAATAATACAGAGAGTAGATAAAGTTTCTAATGCGGTTCAATATCAGCGATGAAGAGATGAAACTAATCAAAAGAGGCATTAACAAGTTAAGAGGCATTAACAAGTTAAGAGGCATTAACAAGTTAAGAGGCATTAACAAGTTAAGAGGCATTTACAGGATGGAATCTAAAGCCCCACTTTCTTTAAAAAATGTAAATTGGCATCTACACAATTCAGAATTAATTCGAACATTCCACTAAAAAACAGAAGCTTTGAAAGTTTTAAGCCAATCAGAAATGCCAGTATATAAGCACCAATCTTCCTGCCAGTGCTTCAGCTTCCTGGAGATGATGACCATCATTCTGTGTATGTAAATCTTACTCTAGCAGAGTTGAGGGTTAAATGTATATAATCTCCATAGATAGATAATATAGTCTAAAGAGTATTTCAGCTGTGTGTCTACTATGTCATCTTAATGATGGTCAAAAAAAGTATATGTTCACATTCTGAATTCTGAGAATTAACAGTAATAGACTTGTGTGCACCAAGTCTACCTTTTCTGTTAAACACTTTCTTCTCTGTAAATATATTTCCTCAGAATCCGTAGATCACATGAATTACAGATCTCTCTCTCTCTCTCTCTCTCTCTCTCTCTCTCTCTCTCTCTCTCTCTCTCTCTCTCTCTCTCTCTCTCTCTCTCTCTCTCTCTCTCTCTCTTCCTGCATCGCTGTATTCAACTGTTTGAGCCTGTAGCGCAGGCAAACCTTTACGTCCACTAAAGATTTCTAGTGTTGCACAAGGGTTTTACTTATCAACTTATTGGCATTGTATACCACTTTATATGATCAAGAGTTGTGTGGAAAATTAAATTTACCTGGATGTAACTCATAAGATACATACCAATAATGGTAACAAAGATAATTATTCTTTATCAAGGTTACAGAGACAAGTAGGAATTTTAGGACACCTAGGTCGCAAAAAATGTCCTCCTTCGATACCTACGATAATCTATCTCTCCACAAGTCACTCTGGACCTATATTAATTTCAAATGAAATATACATCACCAGGAATTCTGGTAAAAAATATTAATATAAATATGTGGACTGTATGTTAAATTTAAAATGTGAATACATATACATTGAAGGAGAATTTATAATAATAATAAGACTCACCAATTAGTTTGGAGATTACGGTGTGTCATACAAACCCCCTTGCCTAAATTATGAAGAAAATACTGGCCAGAATTTCAACACAAAATAGACATTACTTAGCTGGGGTTCCAAAGCTGTCCTGTCCATCTGCTTAATGCTCACGTTATGCAGGACTGCAAATCCAACAATTTCGGATCCTATTTGAGAGGTTTTAAGCCCAATATAACCCCTAGAGCGACGAAAACTTATGCACATTTCACTAATGTGTCTTTACCACATTCAAAACAATGGCGTCTCCTCCCCAGCGATGCTCACCCATCGCTGGTTCTTTATTTATTTACAAATTAATTTTTATTACCTACAATATATTACACTGATTTACATACAAAATACACTTTATTTTTGGAGAATATACAGTATTTTCCACAAGTTGTATATCTCTCAGCGTATGTATGTACCAGAAAATGCATATCTCTCAGTGTTATGCACCAGAAGATGTATATCTCTCAATGCATTTACCAGAAGTTGTGTCTCTCAGCGAATGTACCAGAAGATGCGCATCTCTCACTGTATGTACCAGAGACTGCACATCTCTTGGTATATATACACTAAAAACAACAACTTTAATCCATCCCAAATTTATACATTGCAGTATTCTTGAATGTTACGTGTATAGGTTAGTATGAGGATAAATTATTATTATTATAATCAAGGGGGAAGCGCTAAACCCGGAGGATTATACAGCACCTGGGGGGTGGATGTGGAAGGCATTCAGGCTTAATTCGGGGAACTGGAGCACAGATCCAATTCCCTAAATCAAGAGCCCCTCACCAACATCAAGGAACCTTCCTTGAGGGGTATGAGGACAAAGTTTGGAGTATGAGGACAAACGTTGGAGTAAGAACAGATATGAAGTTGCAGAGCTGGCTTTTATAGAGCTTCATAAAGCTCTAAGAAGAGCGAAACATTGTCCGAAACACGCTTGTTCTACAATTGTACAACGTGTATCTTCATGCACAAACATGAGAGAGAGAGAGAGAGAGAGAGAGAGAGACGGGGGTGGGGTAGAGAGAGAAGAGCCTCGTCACTCCAGGAAGCAGCAAGACTTGAGACGCGAGGGTCCAGTGTCTACCATTGATAGTGGAGAGTTGGTTCCGCTTTAAAGGTTGAGTGGGGAAGCCTAGCCAGTAGGAGGCACCCATCCATTGATTCATGATACACAGGTGGTGAGTGATCACTGGCTAATAGACATATATGAGTGTGACATATCTGAGCTTCCTGGCCAGTGGAACCCCGTCTACTGAATGATGAATCACACTGATTCATGATCTAATGATTATAATCATAACCATAATTTTTAAAGGGGTGGAGGGGTAAGCCAGCGGAAGACCTCGGTCAAATGACCAAACGCTCCAGTTGCGGATCATCATATGCCTAAGACCCGCGTCAGGAAACACTTGTCTTCTTTCCTGACAAACATTACTTAACCTCGAAAGATCTGTAAGTAGTTGCCTGATTATTTTCCTTTATTATTTTATGTTTTATTTTCCCTTCAAAGTTTCGTTTGTATTTCGTTCATCATTCGGTCTCATTCAAACTGTCAACGCTTGTGTATAATAACTAGGCAAAATTCATGAAGCTATTGGCATGGGCAGGTGCCCCATGGCCCAAGTTGTAGCACTCATCCCAAGACTCGTGGAATGGCTCCCATAAATTTCAAAATAATAATAATAATAATAATAATAATAATAATAATAATAATAATAATAATAATAATAATGTTGATTTATTACAAGTACATGTACAAGGTATACGGCCCTAGCTGACATCAATGACATATTACTATATAGAAAACCGCTTGTTATACAGAGCATTTCGGGCAAATTAGATCAGTTTTGTCCCAGGATGCGACTCACACCAGTCGACTAACACCCAGGTACCCATTTTACTGATGGGGGAACATAGACAACCGGTGTAAGGAAACACGCCCTATGTTCCTCACCAGGAATCGAACCCAGACGCTCGCCGTGTGAAGCGAGAATTTTAGCCACCAGGGCACGGGGCCACCGTAAAAAGCCGTAAAAACCTCTGCTGCTTAGCTTCTAACGCTCAGAAAAGATGTCTCTTGCTTCAACGACGGTGGGAGTGAAACTGGCGCGTAGATGCACATTTGTCACTTTTTGCATGTAAAACATCGTGAAATTTTCATTACCATTAACTCACATTTGACATATTTCAGTATGCCTCTTCTGAACGGCTTCAATATTTAATGGTTGATGCATCTTACGGATGGGATAGCACCCATTTGTGTGTGGATAAACCTGTCAATATACCAGATTACTTAAAACAACGAGGAATCGTTGGAATCAATGAGACAACTGGAAAATGCCTCAGCACTGTTGCGTTTTTTTCGAGAAAGCAAGTTCCGTGGCCTCCATGAGTCCCAGTCTGACGCATTAAGTAAATGGTGATGCTGATATACATTCAATAAATAAAAGGCCTTTTCTGATCGTCTTTAAAATGTTAACGTTTATGCATTTCATAAGAAGGAAGACACTGTATAAGTTTAGACTATGTTTGTGTGCAAATTTGAAATTTTGATAAAATAGTTAAAAAATCTGAAATCGTTGGATTCAAATCAGTTACTAGAGAATGTGTTTTCTTATAGGCTTCAAACTTTCAGCATTGTTCCAGGCTATGGGACTGACCATCAAAACTATGTATCCGAGGGTGATGAACTGATTTCATCGAATTTACAGTTCTACTGCTTGTGCTGCTTCCTCTGTGTTCTACTGAAGAAGTTGCGTTGTAGGCGAAAGTTTTCGGAATAAAGTTACCCAGGTGCCCTGTGGCCTGGTGGCTGAAGCTCTTGCTTCACACGGCGAGGATCTGGGCTCAATTCCTGGCGAGGGTGAAAACATTGAGCGCGTTTCTTTACACCGGTTGTATATGTTCCCCATCAGTAAAATGGGTATCTAAGTGTTATTTGACTGGTGTGGGTCGCATCCTGGGACAAAACTGACCTAATTTGCCCGAAATGCTGAGCATAACAAGCGGCTTTCTATATAGTAGTATGTCATTGATGTCAGCTTGTACATGTACTTGTAGTAAATAAGGATATTAATAATAATAATACCAAACTGATGCACATGTGTCTCATTTATCAACTTGTCGGTATTGTACAAAATTATATCCATAAGTCATAGTGTCTGACTTTATTACATTATCGTAGGTTAAATATACATAATGTACTCTTATGTACACCTAATATCTGTGTGCTCTTAATATCATTGTAAAAAAATGTATTTTATGTACCCAAAAGTTAAATAAAACAAAATTACGTAAGTACTTAAACTTTAAACGCCGGTAAATCTTATTTAGAGAAAAGTTTGGATTATTTTTTGGTCTTTGTTGGTCCTATACTGCGTTTTATATGGAAGAAATTGAATATTGAAATGATGGCTGTCATCCGATAATTTCTGAGTGGCTGACTGAATTGACTTTGTCCTTCAACGCTGAGGACGCGATAATTGATTTCGCCCTTCAACCTGAGGACGCAATAATTGATTTCGCCCTTCAACGCTGAGGACACGATAATTGACTTTGTCCTTCAACGCTGAGGACGCGATAATTGATTTCGCCCTTCAACCTGAGGACGCAATAATTGATTTCGCCCTTCAACCTGAGGACGCAATAATTGATTTCGCCCTTCAACCTGAGGACGCAATAATTGATTTCGCCCTTCAACGCTGAGGATGCGATAATTGATTTCGTCCTTCAACGCTGAGGACGCGATAATTGACTTTGTCCTTCAACGCTGAGGACGCGATAATTGACTTTGTCCTTCAACGCTGAGGACACGATAATTGATTTCGTCCTTCAACGCTGAGGACGCGATAATTGATTTCGTCCTTCAACGCTGAGGACACGATAATTGATTTCGTCCTTCAACGCTGAGGACGCGATAATGCAAATTGTGTGTAGCAGCATACTGGTAGCTTCGTCTTGTGCCTAACAATGTTTTGTTATGCAAACTACATTATTTTTGTACTGCATGGGAAGAAATAAAAAAAATTAATTTTTGAATATGAATGTGCTGGTGTATTTTATGATACTGATCTGTGTGAGATAACAAGCGGAAGCTGCTTCAGTATACCTTCACAGCTGGTGCTTCATAGTGGTAAATTGAGTCGCCTCTATATTCGACTGAGGAAGCTTACTCTGTCAGCGAAACCTTTCGAAAATAAAAACATCTAAATGTTGAAAATTCGTCTTACACATCTACTTGTTCATATATCATTATTATAATGAAGCAGCAGCCAATATGATGAAGAAAAATCAAGATTTTTTTAATTAGCTTAGAGCTGTATATGTCCTAATGTGCTGTTTTTCTTGGGGAAATTGGGACATTAGTGTCGATATGATAACTCATGAATTCCACTTCTGATTCACTTCAAATCTTCAACGCTAATATTTAACTGCATTAGAAACTTGTGCCGCACTCAGCACTATTCCTTTCACGTGTATTGACGTACGTGGGGGTTATGCAAGACGAGGATACCTTTCTCGGCTTACGCAGCGACCGAAGTACATCCAGTTATTTTTAAGATTATTAGTAGTAATAGTGACAGTAGTAGTCGTAGTAGTAGTGATAGCTGTAGTACCGGTGGTAGTAGTAATTGCAATAGTAGTAGTGGTAGTAGAAGTACTAGTAGTAATAGTAGTGGTGGTGGTAGTAGTAATAGTATTGATGGTAATAATAGTAGTAGTAGTACAGTAGAAGCAGCAGCAGTAGTATGTATAATAAACAGTCACAATACCTGAGGAACTGCTGTTGCTGCAAACACCACCAGTTAAGGAAAGATAAAAATATATTTAGAAATTAGAATTATTTAATATTCTGGAAGATAAACAGTATGTTAGACATGGTTGACAGGGGTTGTAGACTCTCCTGCAAGAACACTGGACGCCCCTGAAGGGTCTTTCTCTGTTAATCTTGACACAACAATTTTCTAATTTAAACTCTGTGAATACTGTCTTCCCGCTGAGCTTCGCATTTCTCAGGCATCATTCATATTCTCTCTCTCTCTCTCTCTCTCTCTCTCTCTCTCTCTCTCTCTCTCTCTCTCTCTCTCTCTCGATATAGATATAGATATATGCTGTATATCGTGGTGATTACCCATAATATTGATCGTAGTTTATTTAGTGTCTTATAACCATTGAAAATTGATGAAAATGTTGAGAAACGGTGAGTATTATTAAGCACAGTAGACGGTAGTACATTGAGATATTTGGCCAATCTGTTTATTATTATTATTATTATTATTATTATTATTATTATTATTATTATTATTATTATTATTATTATTATTATTATTAAACAAAGCTGGATTCACCAGTAGTGTGTTGCTACTCTATTCTATATGATGGTTACACAGTGGGAATAAAAGCTAGCTATGTTTTCCCTGTTATACTCCATCTCGAATGATGGGGAGTTTTTCAGGTTTCTCTCTCATCGAGTATTACACTCTTCTTAAGAGGAGGTTGGAGGGAAGGCTCATATCCTACTCACTGTTGCCTAGTTATGACTCCTGATTTCCCATTTTCGACTTCTTGATGCCTCGTTGTGCTTGGGACCAGGAACGTTCACGAGCACTTGGTTATGCTCCTCAATCTGCTTCGCGTTCTTTGTCAGGTCAAGGTTGTCCTCCTTAATGGGAGAGCTGCTGAGCATTCGTAAGAAGCTCCCGGAAGTCCCGGTGATAAAATCGGCAACAGTCTTCTCATCCCATGATGCAGCGGTCTCAGCAATCTTGATTCATTTGGGGATACAGCATTGGGATACCAAGTAGCTTTGATGTGTTTTCCGCTGAGACAAGAACAGTAGGCTAGTTCACTCTCCCTTGACCGCTGAGGTCGGGGGACAAACCAAACACAAAGCTTCTCAACCTCACAGCTGTCGATACACTTCCCTTTTTAAGGGTGAATGCAGGTTTAGTAAAAGCCTAGTGGTCTTTTGTTATGCCTTTCACGTGTTGGCATCTCTCCTGTAAAGTTCTTGCAACCAACTTGTATCATTTCATTATCTATCGATGATGGGGGTAAGAGAGTGCGTCCAAGTCTCAAGTTGCTATCACGAGTCAAGTTTTGGTGGCATCTGGTGCTGCTGGAAATGGCTCCCATCTATTCTTATGACTACTTCCGTTTCAAAGTGTGTTATCAAAGAGCAAGAAAAATACATTTTGGATCTCTTATTTATTTTTCAGCGCCCTTATGCCTTCACTGCGCCTTCTCTCCTCAGGGAAAAGCTTCACCTTCCCCAGACAACACACGCTGAAGTTTTGACTGAAACGGACTTGATGAATAAGATATACGGTATGTGCAACACCTGGGTATCTTACCTCACGCCTTATTAATCAACCTGTCGGCAGTGTATACCTTTGATCTAATAATGAAAGGCCTCAAGTTGATTGCCTGATCGATGGGGTTGTTGCAGACCAACGTGCGCACTACACAGCCTGGCTGATCATGAGTCACCTTCCACGCGGTTTTCCTATATCATTAACTTCCCTCTGCTTTGCAATGCTGAATTTGTGTAACCTGCACGGGTTTAGAGCATTTTTACTGTAACTGGAAAGGTACATTATCTCTCCTCTCTCCCTCTCCAAGAACCTCTCCTCCTCCCCTCACATATCCTCTTCTTCTCTCCCTCTCCGCTGTGATATGGTGGGTTAGGGAATGCTTGGCTAAGGTAGGGAGAGTCAGGGAAGGATGGGCTAAGGTAGCAGGGTGAGTTAATGAAGCTCGAGCTAAGGTAGGGTTGGTTAGGGAAGGTTGAACTAGGGTAGGATTGGTTAGCGAACTTTGAGCTAAAGTAAGGTAGGTTGGGGATATTTGGGCTAAAGTAGGGAGGGTTGGGTTTAGGTAGGGTGGTTTAGGGGAGGTTGGGCTACGGTAGACAGGGTTAGGTTAAGGTAGGGAGGATTAGGTTAACCATTCCCTTAGCTAACCGAAGCAAAGTTCCATCCCATTGAAAAATCAATCACCACCTGGTTCCCTACGACAATTTACCAATTAAAATATCCTTCACTTTACCCAGATGGATAACAGACTCGTTTCAACGTTGATAAGACACATGCAACAATTAGGTATCTTTATTCCGCAATGTTTCGCGTAAACAGTACGGTTAGGTTAGGTAAGGTTTTTCAGGAAACAGAACAGGTGCTTCCTGACGCGGGGATTAGATGATGACCCGCCACTGGAGCTTTTGGTCATTTGACCGAGGCCTTTTGCTGGCTTACTGGTCCACCCCTTAAGAAAGTTTGGTTATTATAACCGTTTTTAAACAGTAGGCTTCTTCAGTCAATTACTGAGGTGGAAAATATGGAGACAACAGAGCCATTTGAGAGATATAAATGATGTGACCAGATGATGTGATCAGATGATGTGACTAGATGATGTGACCAGATGATGTGATCAGATGTGACCAGATGATGTTATTGGATGTGACCAGATGATGTGATCAGATGATGTGATCAGATGATGTGATCAGATGATGTGACCGGATGATGTGACCAGATGATGTGATCAGATGATGTGACTAGATGATGTGACCAGATGATGTGATCAGATGTGACCAGATGATGTGATCAGATGTGACCAGATGATGTTATTGGATGTGACCAGATGATGTGATCAGATGATGTGATCAGATGATGCGATCAGATGATGTGACCAGATGATGTGATCAGATGATGTGATCAGATGATGTGACCAGATGATGTGATCAGATGATGTAACCAGATGTGATCAGATAATGTGACCAGATGATGTGATCAGATGATGTGACCAGATGGTGTGACCAGATGATGTGACCAGATGATGTGATCAGATGATGTGACCAGATGTGCCCAGATGATGTGATCAGATGATGGGATCAGATGTGACCAGATGATGTGATCAGATGATGTGATCAGATGATGTGACCAGATGATGTGATCAGATGATGTGACCAGATGATGTGATCAGATGATGTGACCAGATGATGTGATCAGATGATGTGATCAGATGATGTGACCAGATGATGTGATCAGATGATGTAATCAGATGATGTGATCAGATGATGTGACCAGATTATGTGATCAGATGATGTGACCAGATGATGTGATCAGATTATGTGATCAGATGATGTGACCAGATGATGTGACCAGATGATGTGATCAGATGATGTAACCAGATGATGTGATCAGATGATGTGACCAGATGATGTGACCAGATGATGTGATCAGATGATGCGACCAGATGTGACCAGATGATGTGATCAGATGATGTAACCAGATGATGTGATCAGATGATGTGACCAGATGATGTGATCAGATGATGTGATCAGATGTGATCAGATGTGACCAGATGATGTGACCAGATGATGTGATCAGATGATGTGATCAGATGAAGTGATCAGATGTGACCAGATGATGTGACCAGATGATGTGATCAGATGATGTGACCAGATGATGTGATCAGATGATGTGATCAGATGATGTGACCAGATGATGTGACCAGATGTGACCAGATGATGTGATCAGATGATGTGACCAGATGATGTGATCAGATGATGTGATCAGATGATGTAACCAGATGACGTGATCAGATGATGTGACCAGATGATGTGATCAGATGATGTGATCAGATGATGTGACCAGATGATGTGATCAGATGATGTGACCAGATGATGTGACCAGATGATGTGACCAGATGATGTGATCTGATGATGTAACCAGATGATGTGATCAGATGATGTGACCAGATGATGTGATCAGATGATGTGATCAGATGATGTGACCAGATGATGTGATCAGATGATGTGACCAGATGATGTGACCAGATGATGTGATCAGATGATGTGATCAGATGAAGTGATCAGATGTGACCAGATGATGTGATCAGATGATGTGACCAAATGATGTGAACAGATGTGATCAGATGTGACCAGATGACGTGATCAGATGTGACCATATGATGTGATCAGATAATGTGATCAGATGATGTGACCAGATGATGTGATCAGATGATGTGATCAGATGATGTGACCAGATGATGTGATCAGATGTGATCAGATGATGTGACCAGATGATGTGATCAGATGATGTGATCAGATGTGACCAGATGATGTGATCAAATGATTTGACCAGATGATGTGATCAGATGTGACCAGATGATGTGATCAGATGATGTGGCCAGATGTGATCAGATGATGTGATCAGATGATGTGACCAGATGATGTGACCAGATGATGTGACCAGAGGATGTGATCAGATGATGTAACTAGATGATGTGACCAGATGATGTGATCAGGTGATGTGACCAGATGATGTGATCAGATGATGTGGCTAGTTGATGTGATCAGATGATGTGATCAGAGGATGTGATCAGATGATGTGACCAGGTGATGTGATCAGATATGATTAGTTGTGATCAACATTAATTGCCTTGGCCTAGCTGGGTTCACCTAAATTCTAAATAGGCTGCAGCACAGTAACTAGCTCAAGCTGAAGATGGATGTCTGTGTCTCAACTGACCCGGCAATGTACAGTAACATGACGGGAGCAACAACATCTGGGCCCAGAGCCAGACACTTGTGTGGAGGCTGGCCAAGGTACGCCAGGCGTTTGCGAGTTGTTGTTTTTTTACGCCTGTCTAGCAGCTGCAGCTATCATTAAGAGGAGCGCCTTGATGATGGATAAGGGATCTTTACCCATGGAATTGGAGCTACCCTATTGCTTCCTCGAATTAAGCCTCATTACAGGACAAGTGTTTCCTGACGCGGATCTTAGTCATGTGACGACCCGCCGTTGGAGATTTTGGTCATCTGACCGAGTCCCCCCGCTGGCTTCCGGTCTCCCAGGCGCTGTGCGTATGAGTCCTGTGGGTTTAGCGCTGCTTAATAATAATAATAATAATACATAGGTGACTTGAGGTGGCTCGTGGCCTGGTAGTTAGCTCTCGCTTCACACCCTGAGGGGTCCGGGTTCGATTCCTCCGCAAGGGCAAAACATTGGGCGTGTTTTCTTACACCTGTTGTCCAGTGTTCACCCATCAGTAAAATGGGTACCTGGGTATTAGTGGACTGGTGTGGGTCGCATCCTGCGACAAAATTGACCTAATCTGCTCGAAAATACTCAGCATAACAAGGGGCTTTCTGTATACTAGTATATCACTGATGTCAGCTAGGACTGTATACCTTGTACTTGTAGTAATTAAGATATTATTATTATTATTATTATTATTATTATTATTATTATTATTATTATTATTATTATTATTAATGGTTGCAACTATCGTAATATTTTGTACAATATAGTCGTATTAGTTCGATTTTTTTGTTATGGTAAGCCAGTACAGACTTATTTTCACCATATGTAATTAATTTATATTTTAGTTTGAAAAACTAAGTATTTTTATGATGCTAATAATAGACACAGAAGACTGACTTAGTACGTTGACGTGACCTGGAACTTCTTTATATTTTTTTCAAAATTATATTAAGTCTTCGTGACTCTTGGGATGAAAATAATTTAAAAAAATATAAGCATGGGTTTATTCACTTTGAATTTTGTTGAGGTTAAGAAAAGATCGAGTGAGTGAAGGAGTGAACGAGTGAGTGAGCGAGTGGGTGAGCGAGTGAACGAGTGAGTGAGTGAACGAGTGAGTGAATGAGTAAGTGAGTGAACGAGTGAGTGAACGAGTGAGCGAGTGAGTGAGCGAGTGAGTGAACGAGTGAGTGAGCGAGTGAGTGAGCGAGTGAGTGAACGAGTGAACCAGTGAGTGAACGAGTGAGCGAGTGAGTGAACGAGTGAGCGAGTGAGTGAGTGAGCTAGTGTTGACCAGACGTGTTGAACCAGGTGTTGACCCACACGGGAACACTTGTCACATACAGGTTGCTTAGTTAATTGGTTTTAAAGCCTATTTACTATCTATGACACGAGGGTCATTAAGAGGCACGTAAGTCCCCAGTCATCTAATAACATCTTCATTTTTCCACTATAATCTACCTTATCCATAATTACTATCGCATTTGCTTTCTCTGTTTCGTAAGATAAAGTCCAGGATCTGTCCTTAATTCATGGTATAATTTAACAAATCTTTGAGGACAATTGTGTTGTAGAGGTGTGAGCTTTATTCATAAGTTAAGGAAAGATCTTAGACTTAACCTTACGAAACAGACAAGTAAATGTCTTAGTAATTATGGACAAGGTAGATTATAGTGGAAAAATGAACATGTTATTAGAAGACGCGGGAACTGACGTGCCTCTTAAGGCTGCATGTCACATGTTCACCATCACTCAAGAATAATCTCTAAAGTAAGAATTAAAGTAAACTGTCAGTGTATATACGCTGAGACATACACATCTCGGTTTGTATATACACTGAGACATGCACCTCTCGGTGTGTATATACACTGAGACATGCACCTCTTGGTGTGTATATACACTGAGACATGCACCTCTCGGTGTGTATATACACTGAGACATGCACCTCTCAGTGTGTATATACACTGAGACATACACATCTCGGTGTGTATATACACTGAGACATACACATCTCAGTGTGTATATACGCTGAGACATACACATCTCGGTGTGTATATACACTGAGACATACACATCTCAGTGTGTATATACACTGAGACATACACATCTCAGTGTGTATATACGCTGAGACATACACATCTCGGTGTGTATATACACTGAGATATACACCTATCGGTGTGTATATACACCTCTCGGTATGTATATACACTGAGATATACACCTCTCGGTTTGTATATACACTGAGACATGCACCTCTCGGTGTGTATATACACTGAGACATACACATCTCGGTGTGTATATACACTGAGATATACACCTATCGGTGTGTATATACACCTCTCGGTATGTATATACACTGAGATATACACCTTTCGGTGTGTATATACACTGAGACATACACCTCTCGGTGTGTATATACACTGAGATATACACCTCTCAGTATGTATATACACTGAGATATACACCTCTCGGTGTGTATATACACTGAGATATACACCTCTCAGTATGTATATACACTGAGATATACACCTCTCAGTATGTATATACACTGAGATATACACCTCTCGGTGTGTATATACACTGAGATATACACCTCTCAGTATGTATATACACTGAGATATACACCTCTCAGTATGTATATACACTGAGATATACACCTCTCAGTATGTATATACACTGAGATATACACCTCTCAGTGTGTATATACACTGAGATATACACCTCTCAGTATGTATATACACTGAGAATATATACCTTTCAGTATGTATATACACTGAGATATATACCTTTCAATATGTATATACACTGAGATATATACCTTTCAATATGTATATACAATGAGATATACCTTTCAGTATGTATATACACTGAGAATATATACCTTTCAGTATGTATATACACTGAGATATACCTCTCAGTATGTATATACGCTGAGATATACACCTCTCAGTATGTATATACAGTGAGATATACACCTCTCAGTATGTATATACAGTGAGATATACACCTTTCGGTGTGTATATATCTTACATGTTTTCCCTGTGCTAGATAGCATTCCTTGTTCACTAATTTTCCTTGTTATGATTAAATTCAAGTTTTTATTAAGACATTAATTATTTTAATGAATAATTTGTACATGTAAAATGTATATTTTTTAGTATTTATGTATACGAAATGTGTAAATATATCCTCCAGATACTTGGATCAGAAGCCGTTATTAAGACCCCACTAGAAGGGCAGACATATAGCAGCCTACCCTCATTTTACTCCTTTAATATCTTTACGAGTTCTCCATTATTTGTTTCTTAACGTTAAGTTACGTTAACTTATACAAACGTATCTTTAACGATAAATAAAATTACAAGAGTAAGAGGTACACGTCCAGCAAGGCGGCAGTGACGAGCCATGAACATACTTCTACATGGGTATCCAGGGAATAGCA
>NC_091326.1:15228666-15326166 GCF_038502225.1 Cherax quadricarinatus | reverse complement strand
AATCTGTGGCGTGTTTGAAGTGATGTAACTTGTTTAATATCATGTAAGGTTCTGTGTAAGTTAGCCGTCAAGGTTCTTGATAATGACGATATTCGGTACCAGAAACCTTAGTGCAAGTATCGCATTTACTTCAAAACATCAGTTTGTAAAAGAAATTCTTAATTTTAGCCTTAATAAAACCATACAATACAGCACAACCCGCGCTCAGTGGTCATTAAAGAGCCAATTTAACTTCACTCCCCAGGAGACAAGTGTTGGGTTTCCAGCTGACGCAGCCTAGCTCAACCCTCTGTGCAAAAAGACACTTGTTAAGGGGAACGTTTCGCCACGAGTGGCTTCATTAGTGCTAATAGAGTATTAATTAAGAGATCAAGTAGTATTAAGAGATTAAGCCACTCATCCCGAGCTGTACACAAGTGTCTTCTTCCACAGGTTGTCAGTATTGTCATACCATTTACAACCTGGGGTTTACCTGGAGTCACTTCTGGAGGTCACTGACCCCGCGGCCGGTATAATGGTATAATGTGGAATCATAGTACCTTCACTTAGGTATAATGTGGAATCACAGTGCCTGCACTCAGGTATAATGTGGAATCACAGTGCCTGCACTCAGGTATAATGTGGAATCATAGTGACTACACTCAGGTATAATATGCAATCAAAATACTTGCACTCAGGTATAATGTGGAATCATAATGCCTGCACTCAGGTATAATGTGGAATCATAGTACCTTCACTCAGGTATAATGTGGAATCATAATACTTGCACTCAGGTATAATGCGGAATCATAGTGCCTACACTCAGGTATAATGTGGAATCATAGTGACTACACTCAGGTATAATATGCAATCAAAATACTTGCACTCAGGTATAATGCGGAATCATAGTGCCTACACTCAGGTATAATGTGGAATCATAGTACCTTCACTCAGGTATAATGTGGAATCATAGTGCCTGCACTCAGGTATAATGTGGAATCATAGTACCTTCACTCAGGTATAATGTGGAATCATAATACTTGCACTCAGGTATAATGCGGAATCATAGTGCCTACACTCAGGTATAATGTGGAATCATAGTACCTTCACTCAGGTATAATGTGGAATCATAGTGTCTGCACTCAGGTATAATGTGGAATCATAGTGCCTGCACTCAGGTATAATGTGGAATCATAGTACATTCACTCAGGTATAATGTGGAATCATAGTGCCTGCACTCAGGTATAATGTGGAATCATAGTGCCTACACTCAGGTATAATGTGGAATCATAGTGCCTACACTCAGGTATAATGTGGAATCATAGTGACTACACTCAGGTATAATGTGGAATCATAGTGACTACACTCAGGTATAATGTGGAATCATAGTGCCTACACTCAGGTATAATGTGGAATCATAGTGCCTGCACTCAGGTATAATGTGTAATCATAGTGACTACACTCAGGTATAATGTGGAATCATAGTACCTTCACTCAGGTATAATGTAGAATAATAGTGCCTACACTCGTGTATAATGTGGAATCATAGTGTCTGCACTCAGGCATAATGTGGAAAAAAGTAGTGCCTACACTCAAGCATAATGTGGAATCACAGTGCCTGCACTCAGGTATAATGTGGAATCACAGTGCCTGCACTCAGGTATAATGTGGAATCATAGTGCCTGCACTCAGGTATAATGTGGAATCATAGTGACTACACTCAGGTATAATGTGGAATCATAGTGCCTGCACTCAGGTATAATGTGGAATCATAGTGCCTACACTCAGGTATAATGTGGAATCATAGTGCCTGCACTCAGGTATAATGTGGAATCATAGTGCCTGCACTCAGGTATAATGTGTAATCATAGTGACTACACTCAGGTATAATGTGGAATCATAGTGCCTACACTCAGGTATAATGTGGAATAATAGTGCCTACACTCAGGTATAATGTTGAATCATAGTACCTTCACTCAGGTACAATGTGGAATCATAGTGCCTACACTCAGGTATAATGTGTAATCATAGAACCTTCACTCAGGTATAATGTGGAATTATAATACTTGCACTTAGATATAATGTGGAATCATAGTGCCTACACCTGGGAGTGATCATGTCGGAGGATCTCACCTTCAAGGACCATAACATTGTATCAATCGCATCTGCTAGAAAAATGACAGGATGGATAATGAGAACCTTCAAAACGAGGGATGCCAAGCCCATGATGACACTCTTCAGGTCACTTGTTCTATCTAGGCTGGAATATTGCTGCACACTAACAGCACCTTTCAAGACAGGTGAAATTGCTGACCTAGAAAATGTACAGAGAACCTTCACGGCGCGCATAACGGAGATAAAACACCTCAATTACTGGGAGCGCTTGAGGTTCCTGAACCTGTATTCCCTGGAACGCAGGCGGGAGAGATACATGATTATATACACCTGGAAAATCCTAGAGGGACTAGTACCGAACTTGCACACGAAAATCACTCACTACGAAAGCAAAAGACTTGGCAGACGATGCAACATCCCCCCAATGAAAAGCAGGGGTGTCACTAGCACGTTAAGAGACCATACAATAAGTGTCAGGGGCCCGAGACTGTTCAACTGCCTCCCAGCATACATAAGGGGGATTACCAACAGACCCCTGGCAGTCTTCAAGCTGGCACTGGACAAGCACCTAAAGTCGGTTCCTGATCAGCCGGGCTGTGGCTCGTACGTTGGTTTGCGTGCAGCCAGCAGTAACAGCCTAGTTGATCAGGCTCTGATCCACCAGGAGGCCTGGTCACAGACCGGGCCGCGGGGGCGTTGACCCCCGGAACTCTCTCCAGGTAAACTCCAGGTAAACACTCGGGTATAATGTGGAATCATAGTGCCTGCACTCAGGTATAATGTGGAATCATAGTGCCTACACTCAGGTATAATGTGGAATCATAGTGCCTACACTCAGGTATAATGTGGAATCATAGTACCTTCACTCAGGTATAATGTGGAATCATAGTGCCTACACTCAGGTATAATGTGGAATCATAGTGCCTACACTCGGGTATAATGTGGAATCATAGTGCCTACACTCGGGTATAATGTGGAATCATAGTACTTACACTCAGGTATAATGTGGAATCATAGTGCCTACACTCAGGTATAATGTGGAATCATAGTGCCTACACTCAGGTATAATGTGGAATCATAGTGCCTGCACTCAGGTATAATGTGGAATCATAGTGCCTACACTCAGGTATAATGTGGAATCATAGTGCCTACACTCGGGTATAATGTGGAATCATAGTACCTACACTCAGGTATAATGTGGAATCATAGTGCCTACACTCAGGTATAATGTGGAATCATAGTACCTACACTCAGGTATAATGTGGAATCATAGTGCCTACACTCGGGTATAATGTGGAATCATAGTACCTACACTCAGGTATAATGTGGAATCACAGTGCCTACACTCAGGTATAATGTGGAATCATAGTGCCTACACTCGGGTATAATGTGGAATCATAGTGCCTACACTCGGGTATAATGTGGAATCATAGTACCTACACTCAGGTATAATGTGGAATCATAGTGCCTACACTCAGGTATAATGTGGAATCATAGTGCCTACACTCAGGTATAATGTGGAATCATAGTGCCTACACTCGGGTATAATGTGGAATCATAGTGACTACACTCAGGTATAATGTGGAATCATAGTGCCTACACTCAGGTATAATGTGGAATCATAGTGCCTACACTCAGGTATAATGTGGAATCATAGTGCCTACACTCAGGTATAATGTGGAATCATAGTACCTTCATTCAGGTATAATGTGGAAAAAAGTAGTGCCTATACTCAAGCATAATGTGGAATCATAGTGCCTTCACTCAGGTATAATGTGGAATCACAGTGCCTGCACTCAGGTATAATGTGGAATCATAGTGCCTGCACTCAGGTATAATGTGGAATCATAGTGACTACACTCAGGTATAATGTGGAATCATAGTGCCTACTCAGGTATAATGTGGAATCATAGTGCCTGCACTCAGGTATAATGTGGAATCATAGTGCCTACACTCATGTATAATGTGGAATCATAGTGCCTGCACTCAGGTATAATGTGGATTCATAGTGCCTGCACTCAGGTATAATGTGGAATCATAGTGCCTACACTCAGGTATAATGTAGAATCATAGTGCCTGCACTCAGGTATAATGTGGATTCATAGTGCCTGCACTCAGGTATAATGTGGAATCATAGTACCTTCACTCAGGTATAATGTGGAATCATAGTGCCTAAACTCAGGTGTAATGTGGAATCATAGTGCCTACACTCAGGTATAATGTGGAATCATAGTGCCTACACTCAGGTATAATGTGGAATCATAGTGCCTACACTCGGGTATAATATGGAATCATAGTACCTTCACTCAGGTTTAATGTGAAATCATAATACTTGCACTCAGGTATAATGCAGAATCATAGTGCCTACACTCAGGTATAATGTGGAATCATAGTGCCTACACTCAGGTATAATGTGGAATCATAGTGCCTACACTCAGGTATAATGTGGAATCATAGTGCCTGCACTCAGGTATAATGTGTAATCATAGTGCCTACACTCAGGTATAATGTGTAATCACAGTACCTTCACTCAGGTATAATGTGTAATCATAGTACCTTCATTCAGGTATAATGTGGAATCATAATACTTGCACTCAGGTATAATGTGTAATCATAGTACCTGCACTCAGGTATAATGTGGAATCACAGTGCCTGCACTCAGGTATAATGTGGAATCATAGTACCTTCACTCAGGTATAATGTGGAATCATAGTGCCTACACTCAGGTATAATGTGGAATCATAGTGCCTGCACTCAGGTATAATGTGGAATCGTAATACCTGCACTCAGGTATAATGTGGAATCGTAATACCTGCACTCAGGTATAATGTGGAATCATAGTGCCTGCACTCAGGTATAATATGGAATCATAATACCTGCACTCAGGTATAATATGGAATCATAATACCTGCACTCAGGTATAATGTGGAATCATAGTGCCTGCACTCAGGTATAATATGGAATCATAATACCTGCACTCAGGTATAATATGGAATCATAATACCTGCACTCAGGTATAATGTGGAATCATAGTGCCTGCACTCAGGTATAATATGGAATCGTACTACCTGCACTCAGGTATAATGTGCAATCATAATACCTGCACTCAGGTATAATGTGGAATCATAATACCTGCACTCAGGTATAATGTGGAATCATAATACCTGCACTCAGGTATAATGTGGAATCATAATACCTGCACTCAGGTATAATGTGGAATCATAATACCTGCACTCAGGTATAATGTGGAATCATAATACTTGCACTCAGGTATAATGTGGAATCATAATACTTGCACTCAGGTATAATGTGGAATCATAATACTTGCACTCAGGTATAATGTGGAATCATAATACTTGCACTCAGGTATAATGTGGAATCATAATACTTGCACTCAGGTATAATGTGGAATCATAATACTTGCACTCAGGTATAATGTGGAATCATAATACTTGCACTCAGGTATAATGTGGAATCATAACGCTTACACTCATATATAATACTGAAAGTTATAGACGCCTTTGATCTTCCTCTTACTGACACATCAACTTCTTAAGTTCTTCCTCGAGAACTTGTACATCTCTCTTTGTGCTGGTACTATATAGATTTATGGGCAGTTATGTTTAATCCAAGGAAAGGAAGAGTAGCTCCAATTCTTTGGATCTGGAGTCCCTCACCAGTATCAAGGTAATCCAATCCCCGCCTCCTCTTCCTTGAAGGGTGGATTACGTAAAGCATACATACTATTTTTGTCCCGAAACGTGAAGTTCGATTAGGGTGATTTGCAACATGTCGATGGCTAACCTGTCCTGACTCACGAAATCGTAATGACGCGATTGCAAGCAAACCATACCACGGGCGGGGATAGAACCCACGATCAGAGTCTCAAAACTTCAGACCGTCGCGTTAGCCACTGGACCAGCTAGCCACAATAAGATTCGTCCAACTAGGTATATTTCTACACCATGTTGCTAGCTGGTCCAGTGGCTAAGGCGACGTTCTGAAGTTTTGAGACTGATCGTGGGTTGTATCCCCGCCCATGGTATGATTTTTTTTTTTTACCTGTCCTCTAAATAGAGCGCTCGTTTTCGAACACGTTACATTACCATCATCAAAAATAAATAGTGATTCTAGAAGCGGTTAGGTTGGGTTCACCTTTGTCGCTGACATTGAGTTCTCTATAACCTCTAGTGTGGGAACATTTGGGCACATTTGCTTATTATGTTTAAAATGAATTGTTATTAGTTTTTAATCAGGGAAGCGAATTAGTCAAAGCATGACAAAAGAAATTCAGTGAACTGATGTTCTTTAAATCGTGAAATTCTGTGTAAGTTGATATACAAACAGGTCTAGATGTTATGAATGATGACTGGCTTCAAAGTGAAATACTTAGTGCTTATTCTCTGACATGACATGGTCTAAGCTTAGTGCTGCCTAGAACTCATTTATAGGACGTGTGTGTGTAAAGCTAAACTGGTACCTAACAAAAATAATTTATTCTAGTGTCTGTTGATTTATATATTATTATTGTATTAAAAAGGGAACGCTAACCTCACGTGGGTTATTCATCTCTTTTGATTTATGTAATTAAATATTTTCTTCCATCCCTTTGCAATGAAGTGGTTTGAAAACGTACTAGGTTATAAAATTCATGATGAGGTTGTGGGTCTGGAAGACGCAGCAAGATGAGTGAAGGGGCTCGGGTAGAGTCGTCCTCTGATAGCCTCAAGCACGACACTTTGCACGTGAGTGCAAGTGAGCCCCGCCTCGACTCTCTTCAAGTTACAGTCACTCAACCACTCAACTGTCTCAAGAAGAATTCTCCCAACTTAGAATGCCTAAGTGGCAGCCCGCGAAGCCACACTAAGAAAGCCGCCGTAGGAATTTCACTAGCTCGGGCCTTCAGGAAAGTCTTCAGAAGTCGAACGCCCTCGCCTAGTACAGATGAGAGGGACGAATATGCTAATTCTGAATCAGAAGAGATTAAGTTTGAGGTGTCGAGTGACTCAGAGTGTCAGGATGGGTTACAGGTGTACAAGTCACTACCTGACACTGAAAACGGTATTGAAGACACCGAGTTAACTACACTGTGTAAACTGAACAATAATAGTGTCATATCTAGAGAAGACAAGTGCAACAGCAACAAGAAGGACTTTTTGTTCGCTCACAATCCAGGTTTGGGAAAGTCTCAGACTTACTCGGCTCTATCAGAGGCCTTACAGCATGCTTTCTTAGAAGGTATGGTATGTAGTGGAGCCGAAGATATTAGTCTGTTCTCCACCGAAGACCTCTACAGCCAGGGCAGCAAGAGCGACAATGATACAGGTTTCAGCAGAAGCACAGAAAGTTCTCTCATTGAGAAGGACGGAAAGAGTACCAACTGTATGCTGTCGGAGCTGAGAGAAACCTTGAAGAAGAACTTAGAAACCCCGCTCCACACACACTCCCTGCTAGTGCCCACTCTTTCCAACAGACCGAGAACTAACTCGGAACCCTCAGACGCAGGCACAGACGACGACAGCAGCTCTCAGCACAGCCAGGAGGAAAAAAACGAGTTTCATTGCTTACTTGAAGTTGAACATAAGAACCTCTTTGGGAACTTGTTCAGTTCGCGACGCTCTTCCCTGGCGCCTCCGACAGACGACTCCAAGACGGAAGAGACAACGCTGCATCCGAGTCCAAAGCTCAAGGCTAAAGATGTCTTGGCTACACCCGAGGGCAAGGGGCACAAGAAGCTGGGGGACAGATTAAGCAAAGTGGCAGAGGTAAGGAAGCACAGCTTAGGTAGTATATAACGACACAGGTATTACATACCCGCAGGTAAGAGTGTATGGGTAAGTATTTCCCTGGTACTTAAGATGCTTAATTTTTACAGTTTTTTTTTCTTGGGAAACTATGCATGTCGTTAGACGGGCTGTTAAATATTGTTTGGTTCGATCGAGGAAAATTATTACATTCATGGGGTTGGGGGAAAAGAGCCAAATCCATACGGTCAGGGTGTATAAAGACACAATTGCAGTATAATACGATCCTGTACTGACAATGTTTCGCCCACACAGTGGGCTTTATCAAGTCACATTAAGCCACACTACGGGTGGGGCTTGAACTCGCGGTTAGAGAGTCGTAAAACTCCAGACCGACGCATTGCTGTGTATTTGTGTCTTGACTCAACGTCTTGGTATTTTATGCCATTTCTTTTCACCCACCATAAGTGGGATACCAGGCATTTAGGTTCGATCCAACGAACGGAAGTATAGGTTTAATTACAAGAGCCCCTCACCACTATCTACCTTCATTATTCCTCGAGTGACCCTTAATGGGTTACTCGAGGAATAATGAAGGTGGAACTTTAGAAATCACAATTATACATATGGGGAAGCGCTAAATCTGTAAGGGTCATACGATGCCTGTAGTTTCAGAAATGAATTGCATAATATGTACTTTATCAAGGACATAAGACTGATGAGTGTGCTCTACTGAGGTCCTTGAAAGGACTGTACGTGCAGCCACCTCTTTCTTTCGTTGTGAGTGATTTTTGTATGCAGATTCGTGACCAGTCCCTTTAGAATGTTCTAGGTTTAAATTATGATGTATCTCTCTCGCCTGTGTTCCAAGGAGTATAGATTACTTACCTACTTGGAGATCGTTCCGATTGTCAACGCCCTCGCGGCCCACTCCTTGACTTCAAACATTCACACTCACAGTAATTTAGATGCAAGCTTATACTGTAGATGAATGGTTCAGAGAACCGACATGTTGATAAATTTGACACATGTGCAACTCTTGGGTATCTTTATTGAGGAAACGTTTCGCCACACAGTGGCTTCATCAGTCCATACGTAGGAGAAACTTGAACAACAGGAGGAGAATGAGGTAATCAGTCCCTCAACCTTGAGTCGATGTGTTCAGTCCATCAATCTTGATTGATGGACTGAACACATCGACTCAAGGTTGAGGGACTGATTACCTCATTCTCCTCCTGTTGTTCAAGTTTCTCCTACGTATGGACTGATGAAGCCACTGTGTGGCGAAACGTTTCCTCAATAAAGATACCCAAGAGTTGCACATGTGTCAAATTTATGAAGCTTATACTGACAGGGAAGGTTGTACATTTTCTAGATCTGCAATTTTGTCCGCTGTTAGTGTACAGCTAAATTAAAGCATGGAGAGAATAAGTGGCTTAAAGAGAATCGTCATTGGGTTTCGTTATCTATCCTATTCTTCTAGCGGATGTGGTAACACGGTTGTATACCTGAAAGTAAGATCCTCTGACAGTATCACTCCTAAGTCCTTCATGTTAGGTTATCGAACTATTGAATGGTCTGTTAGCTGTAACTAAAATTTGTTATCGTTGAACACTCGGTCTTCTAATGAAAGATTCTTTATGCCTGGAGTTTACCTGGAGAGAGTTCCGGGGGTCAACGCCCCCGCGGCCCGGTTTGTGACCAGGCCTCCTGTTGGATCAGAGCCTGATCAACCAGGCTGTTGCTGCTGGCTGCATGCAAACCAACGAACGAGCCACAGCCCGGCTGGTCAGGAACCGACTTTAGGTGCTTGTCCAGTGCCAGCTTGAAGACTGCCAGGGGTCTGTTGGTAATCCCCCTTATGTATGCTGGGAGGCAGTTGAACAGTCTCGGGCCCCTGACACTTATTGTATGGTCTCTTAACGTGCTAGTGACACCCCTGCTTTTCATTGGGGGGATGTTGCATCGTCTGCCAAGTCTTTTGCTTTCGTAGTGAGTGATTTTCGTGTGCAAGTTCGGTACTAGTCCCTCTAGGATTTTCCAGGTGTATATAATCATGTATCTCTCCCGCCTGCGTTCCAGGGAATACAAATTCAGGAACCTCAAGCGCTCCCAGTAATTGAGGTGTTTTATCTCCGTTATGCGCGCCGTGAAGGTTCTCTGTACATTTTCTAGGTCAGCAATTTCACCTGCCTTGAAAGGTGCTGTTAGTGTGCAGCAATATTCCAGCCTAGATAGAACAAGTGACCTGAAGAGTGTCATCATGGGCTTGACCTCCCTAGTTGAATGAATATGTCATTGGATGAATATGTCATACTCTGTATGCTTTCTAATGCATTTATAATAATAATAATAATTCTGTTCATTATACATATACATGGCAAAATATGTAGAAATCCCAGCATACACAGCGTTTACCATAAAAACTCCACAATTATATACATATACTGTGGAGTTTTTATGTTTATGGATTTAGTACAAGGTATTGACAAGTTAGAAATAATAGTCAAGATACCACTTATAAGATTATTCACCGAGTTAAAAAAAATAATTAACAAGTAGGAAAAGTTAGATGGTACTTTATGAAGTTACAAAACAAAGTTAGTTGGTAATTAGTTTCATGTTTCGACGGATTTTGCCCTAGTTGTCATAGCCTGGTTGATCAGGCTCTGATCCACCAGGAGGCCTAGTCACAGACCGGGCCGCGGGGGCGTTGACCCCGGAACTCTCTCCAGGTAAACCTGAGCGACTATTTTATGGACCCCATTGGAAATAAGCCACTCTGACTTTTTTTTTTTTTTTTGGGGGGGGGGGCTGTCCTAAGTACTTTACACATGTTGCTATGTATGTTAATCTATGTAACTGTATTTGTGTATACCTGAATAAACTTTCTAATAATCTCATGCTCAGTGTGAGCGGTAGAGGTTCTTGTCCTCGAGGACGCCATCATGATACCTTGATGAGTTCGGAGTTTTTCTGCTCCCAGAGCCTAGCCATGGGCCAGGCTCGTCTGTTGCTTGCCTGATCAACCAAACTGCTGCTGCTGCTGATGGCCTGCTGACCCACATATCCATCACAGTCTGGGTTATCGGTCAGTGGATATAGCTCTGACCAGGCTCCTGGTGGGACATTCACGGCTGGTGGCTCCTTTATACCGTCTCAAGATGAGGAACTGACCATCCTGCCGAAGACGGACATTTTCGTGCTGTGGTTCTCTCCGATAACACTTGTGCTGACCTTCCTCCGTAAGGTCTTGTGCTTGCTTGGGGTTAAGTTTATTTAGGCATAGGTACACATAAGTACAGTTATACATAGTGTAAATTATCCAGGATAACCCAAAAATTTCAGACAAAGCAACTTGTATCATCGAGGTCCTTGGCCCTTGACCCTGACTCAGTGGGGAAGGGTTTTCTACCCTATCGATCGCCTTGAAAGCCTGGTCCACACTTGGGTCTTCCAGTGGAGGTCGGGATGCACTGGAAATATAAGTCATTATACTTCAATTTGAAGGAGGTTTCTCCTGGGGCTCCGGGAGGCAAGACTCGATACAACGTAACTTTTTAGTGGCTTTATAAATCCCCAACAAGAAGACGGGGAGAGGTTCAAATGGCAGGTTAGTAAGTAAATAAGTTTATTAAGGTTCAGGTACACATAAATATAATTATCATACCTAGTAACATATGTGTAAATTACATAGAATAACCCAAAAAGTCATCCACTTATTTCCATTGGAACTATTTTTTTCTTAGCTTTAATTTGAATGCACTGGATAAGTTGCATATTTTTCCAATTCGTCTTTTGAATTATTCGACATTTTTTGCCATTTAGTTTTCGTAGAATTTTTTGTAAATGTTCAAAGGAACACGGGGATTATCAAAAAGGTATTAGTTTCTAGTGATTCTCCTTTTCCAGGAGAATTGTTACATTGTAGTGTTCTCAAGATGTATGAAAGATATTCATATCTGGGTTGTATAGGGTCTTGAATAATGGCATAATGTATTACCTTTAATTAAATCATAAGAAATAAGTCATTCTGTCAGACTTTTTTTTGGGTTATGCTAGGTAATTTTCATGTTACTATGTATGATAACTATACTTTTGTATACCTGTACTTAGATAAACTTATGAACTAAGGAACACTGCAGAAGGCCTTCTTGCACATACTTCTCGCTTTATTTTCTTTTTTTAATGTCCAAGTTGAATCGTAATGTCATCATAAGTTTCACTCTCCTAAATGTAGGTTATTTGTGTATTGTTCCAACTATGGTATTGTAACTATTCTCTACTGGCCCATGCTAGGTAGGTCTAATTCACACTTGCCCACAACCACTTGTGTAACTGTTCAACCTATATTTAAAGCTATGTAAAGTTCTTTACCTCAGTGATGATACCTAGGGGTTTGTTCCACTCATCTACAACTACATTGCCAAACCAGTACTTCCTAGTATACTTTTAAATCTAAATTTCTCCAACTTGAATCCATTATTGGGAGTCCTGTTTTGGTTAAATATTTTCAACTTTATGTATTTCCCCATTATTTATTCCTGTTTTCCATTTGCACACTTCAGTCATATCTTCCCTAATTTTACACTTTTCCAAGAGTGCAGGTTCAATGCCTTCAGCCTGTTTTCATAGGAAAGGCTTCTAATACATGAAATCAACTTTATCATCCTTCTCTTTCCTTTTTTGGATGCATTTACATGTACGTATGTCCATTTTGTCATAGAGACCAAAGATATACAGTACAGTGGACCCCCGGTTAACGATATTTTTTCACTCCAGAAGTATGTTCAGGTGCCAGTACTGACCGAATTTGTTCCCATAAGAAATATTGTGAAGTAGATTAGTCCATTTCAGACCCCCAAAATACACTTACATAATTGGTCACATTCGGAGGTAATCGTTATGCGGGGGTCCACTGTATATAAAGTTGAAATATTGCCTAAGGACCTCTGTTATTTACTTTATATGAAATCAGAAATTACACATATTAACTTATTGCAAGCACTTTTACATTGTTGCTCTAGCATTAAATTTCTACTAACCAGAACTCTTAGAACTTTTTTGCCATTTATTAAGATTGTTCTGATAGCTGGGTAATTATTGGTTTGACGTTAACTGTTGAAGTGGATCCCCAGACACAGACATATGAGGTATGAGTAAATGAGGGGAAAAGAAAAGTATTAACAGCAGAATCATTTGGTATTGGCCTCGGCTTACACACTAAAGGACCAAAGTTTGATCCCCAAACAAGTGGAAACATTGGACATGTTTCTTTACACCTGCTGTCCCTGTTCACCTAGCAGTACCTACCTGAATATTAGCTGACTGGTGTAGGTTACATCCTGGGGAAGAGAAGGGGACCCGGTGGCCTGGTGGCTAAAGCTCCCGCTTCACACACGGAGGGCCCGGGTTCGATTCCCGGCGGGTGGAAACATTCGACACGTTTCCTTACACCTGTTGTCCTGTTCACCTAGCAGCAAATAGGTACCTGGGTGTTAGTCGACTGGTGTGGGTCGCATCCTGGGGGACAAGATTAAGGACCCCAATGGAAATAAGTTAGACAGTCCTCGATGACGCACTGACTTTCTTGGGTTATCCTGGGTGGCTAACCCTCCGGGGTTAAAAATCCGAACAAAATCTTATCTTATCTTCTTAACAAGCCAGTCTGTTGACCTGGATCTCTTGGGTTATCCTGGGTTACTAATCCTTTGGGTAAATAACCCAATGAAAAATCTTCTAGATTGCAGAGCATAATAACAGTCCTAGACAGTATCCCTTCAATCTTAACTGGTTTTGTTGATATAGTATATGTGAGATATAAATTTAAATTTTTTGACCACGATTAAACCTAGGAATTTCCCCTTGCCCTTTTCCCATTTTCTTTTTTTTTTTTTACTTCATTTCAGATTATTCTCTCTATCCATTCTGTAGTATGTGTTATAAAGCACTGTCTAATGATAATAGTGTTCACTAAATGTTAACTTTGGCTTGTCATTTACATTATTATTATTATAATTCATGGAAATGTAAGTTTATTTAGGCACAGGTACACATAAGTACAATTATCACAGATACCATAAATTACCTGCCTAGGATAAATAATAAAAGTTAGACACAGTGACTTATTTCCATTGCGGTCCTGTAGGGGTCATTCAGTAAGTAAGTAAGTAAAGTAAGTAAATTTATTCAGGTATACACAATACAGTTACATAGAATTATCATACATAGCAGCATATGTGTAGAGAACCTAGGATAACCCAAAAAAGTCAGTCAGTCAGGTTTGATTTGAGGAGAAAGAACATAACATGAAACCCTTGAATCAGAAGCCATTGACTAGCATCAAGGCATTGTTTCTATTGGCTTTGTATGTTTACATCTCATGACAGAGATACAGTACTTCATTTTCATCTTTCAGAATCCTTGAAGAATTTCTAGAATAATAATACATCAAACTGTTTACAAAGAAGTAACTATCTTAGGGACTTAGAAAGCTACGAGAAAGCTCACATATATGTGGGGTTGGCACTGACAGGATAAGTTTAAGTAGCCCATTGTGTAACATGCTAAACCTCAATATCATGATGTCACACTGGTTATTATTTAGGGTCTTGATTGGAATAACCTGTGTGCCTGTATATAATACATATATGGTCTGTTGTTTCAAATTCCTTGATGGGGAGGTGCCTTGATGCCTGTGAATGTCTCTTGATCCAAGAAATTAGAGCTACTTCCTGCAGATTAAACCTAATTGCCTCTTATTCCTAAGCTGCTGTGTGACCCTTATAGGTTTAGCATTTCCCATGAATTTAATACTGTAATTTGGTTTGAAATATGTATACAGTAGGGCCGCACTTATACGACAGGTTAAGTTCCAGGCACAGCCAGAAAGCAGAATGTCATTTTTTTCCACTCATGAATGTATATAAGTGCCAGATAACAAGTTTGCACTAACATATATTAAGTTAGCAATAGAACTGTATTATACATATGAACATTTACAGACACATTGTTAGATGGCAGTACAGAATATTAATAATGAATAACTGGCATTATTTGGAATTAGTGTGTATAGCCTAATTTCCTTTCAATTGCAAAAGTCTTTGTGGTATCAGGCTCTAATTAGGCAATCTTACATTTAACTGTGAGTAATGATCTGAATTTTCCCCTTTCCCATTGTCAACCAAATCAGCAGTTGCTACAGAATGTACATATAATACATACATTCCAATATTGCTTATGGAATTTGGCAAAAATCCATTTTTTATTATTATTACTTTCACAGAAAACATTAATTGAAATTTGAATATAGCCACAGCACCCACTATTCAATATCCAATTGTAGTAGGCTTGCCGGTCTTGTCCCAGCCTGGGTCTTTTCCAGATGGTGACCTAGCGAATACCCAGTTGTCCCAGTTTAAGATAATTGCATATAGTCGTAGTTGTTAATTAATTCAACTTTGTTGTAGATTCTTTATTTTTTGTTGTACATTCATCACTGTTTAATGTCTTTCAGGGATATATGTAAAACCTGTTTTACCTCAAATAGTCACAGATTTTAATGTCTCCTTTTCCAATCTTATTCAAAGTTCATTGCTGTTTCCTATAAGAGACAGTGTGCATATATGTACCCCAATTTGAAGTTGCTCAGAATAAGGTCATCCTGGGTAGTCTTGGTATTTACCTTTGTAACTGAAGCCTAAAATGAAAGCCTGCCTACTAGTACTGTACTAGAACCAAGTTATTATTATATCGTAGAAAAGCCCTAATACAATACAAGTTTATTTTAACATGATACATTGTTTATACAGAAATAATTGACTGTTGAATGCCAATAGTTATTCAGAGCATTTCAGCAAGCTTAGCCTACAAGGGCATGTCATTGTACATGATTATAAGAAAATAGTAAGTTTATAGGTATTATTTTTTGCACATTTTATGACATTAGCTGACAATTTAGGTAATCATTTTGTACATTAGTAGTGGTCATATAGTGCCTGGTTGATGAGAAGTACCTGTACTGTACTCTGGTTTTATCTGAGGATGGGGAGGGTAGCTGCAGTACATTTCATGAAACCTTTCACCATCAAGTCACCCCCTTGCAAGAAACTAAACTAAAAGATAATGAGTGAGCATAAATCTTGAGTTTCTTTATCTAATACATATTGTTAAACTAGAAGTGCAGAAATAATGAAGATACTATTTTTTATTCTTAGACTATACAATACATGTATACCCTCAGCTTGTGGCTGTTATTATCAACCTTAAGTAAACCTCTTTTACTCCAACAAAATATGTTACAAGTTATGTCCCTCAACTTTTAATATAAAACATTGTATATTTTTTTTAATGAATGTGTAGTATATAAGTAATACATGTATAATGTAGTATAATAAAACTTCAAGCTAGCCTAATTTTCACTATTTTTTATTTTTTGTTTCCCCCCAGTACCTTCAACGTGGTGGATCACGGTTAGCAGAGCAGCAGAGGCGTTTAAAGAGTCAAATATGGAGCTCTGTAGTAACTATTGTCCTTGTGGAGGGTAAAAATCTTCTCCCAATGGATCCAGACGGTACCTCAGATCCCTATGTTAAGTTTCGGTTAGTATTTTATGTTGCCTTTTTTAATCTTAATATTTTATCCATTACCTTTATTCTTTTCCTTGCTTATGGTGTTGTATAAATGCAGAAATTTGTACAAAAATCTGTAGACACACAATTAACTTCACTATCAATTTCTTTGACTTTACTGCTGAAAATTGAAGACATGTGAATATGAGTGCAATATTAATATATATTAATAAATTTTCCTGATTACGCTAGTGTTAAACACTACTGTATTATTGGTACCTCGGGGGATATGTTGTCTTTTGGTGTTTCAAAAACTTTCTTCCTCTTGAATATAATGTATTGAGCTTTCATTTTTTTACATGGAATGGTGTGTGAATACCAGCAAGTGTTTGGAAGAAAAAGAAAATGCAGTATGGTAAATTAGAGTAGGAGAACACAACTATACAGAAATTTTAAGCTTCAAGGGAGGTGCCTTTGCTAGTGAAGGGGTGTTGATCAAAGGTGTTGGAATTTAACCTCCTCTTCCTTGGATCGAACATGATTGCCTTCTATTGCTCAGGGGCTGTATAAATCTTCTTGTTTTGGCACCTCCCCATACATACATTTATAAAAATGGGACAGCAAATAAATTGATATGGCATATTTGTGTTTGGTCAAACATTTGATTATCACCTAGTTTGCAACCCACAGCAGTAGATTAACATGCAGGTATGCCTAGTCCTGCTAGCTGAGTGGAGGAACTGAGTGCAAAGTAATTTGCCCTTACAGTGTGTATAGAATTGAATGTTGCAGGGAGGAGGAGGCTGGAGGCAGTGGAGATGTGTTTGAGGACTGTGTGTGCTGTTAATTTTATACAGAGAATTTGGAGCTTAGAAATTAGAAGTTGTGGGCTTACCAAAAATCTTTTTCAGAAGGCTGAGAAGGTTTGGACACTTAGAGTGAATGGAACAAAATAGAATGACTAGAAGGGTATGTAAATTTGGGGTGGAGGAAGGGATAATATGGGTCCCCCCAGGAAAGGTTGGAGGCAGGGAGTAAAGGAGATTTTGAGTAATGTGGGGGTTTGAACATCCATGGGACTTGTGTGAGTGCATTTGATCAAAGTGAGTGGAGGCAAGTGATTTTTATGACTTGACATGCTGTTGAAGTGTGAAGAAGGTAACATTTATGAAGGGATTCAGGGAAATTGATTGGCAGGTGCTAAGTACAGTGCCTGTACTCTGAAGTAGGGGTGGGGGTGTTACGGTTTGGAGAGCCATCTGAACTGTGATGTCAACTTGCTACTGGCAAGACAGCAATTGAATGAATGATGGTAAAAATGCTTCCTCTCTTCTGAGTTACTCTACCTTGGAGGAGATGGCCGGTATGTTAAATAAATAAATCCTGCCCTGCCCAGCATTTGAAACCATGATCTTTTGATTACAAACAGACTTTTCTGAATTCTGAGCAAACAAGTCTCACACAACTTTCACCATTCATCAGATGATATGAAAAATAAGGTGTAAAAGTTGAGCAGTAAAGGACAGGAGTTGAGGCTGTGACCATTTTGTTACCCTGCAGTGTTTGTAGCATGTGCAGTATATTACTATTGCTGTTTTTTTCTTGAAGTCTTTATGCAATCCTGTACCTTCAGATTTTAAATCTTGAATAAGGATAAAACATCTATTTAATGAAAAAGTTCTGTGTATAATCACAAAATGAATTAAAAAATTTGCCAAACTGAAGTGCATAGTACAGTAAGTAAATATAATATACAGTACTTTATAACAAAAAATTGAACCCTTTTAGTAGTTTAAAGTATTAGCAATATGAACCACTGATAGGGTCATAGCCTATCAGGGTCTTAGCCTATCAGTGGTCTAATAACCTTTGGGAAGCTCCAGTAGAGTTGAATGTCAACTTGGGTAAAAAAGATACAATGTTGAAGGGGAAACCTTTATCTTTGCTACAATGTCCAGCCCTAGATGAAACACTGCAGCAGTAATAAGGGCTCCCTTGAGACATAGTGCCTTTTTATCCAACTGTCAAAAGTACCTTGGCAATTACAGTAGTTAGCTCAACTTTATCTGTCAGCATGTGGGATTGGCAGTGAGACACTTAAGTGGTCCATTTTTTCCTCATCAACATCAATATTTAAGAAAATGCATTTTTCACTTGAATTATTGTACTGCACTAGTATTTTTGTTTTTTTATTCCTTGCATCCATTGTTTTTAACTAACAGCTAACCTGGTCATAAATTTTGATTGCCCTTCCTGTGCTCCATCTTCATCGTTTATTGTTTACCTGGAGAGAGTTCCGGGGGTCAATGCCCCCGCGTTGGTTGGAATACCTTTTAGCTTTGATATACCTTTGATGAGTTTTGAGAGTCTTTCTACTCCCAGAGCCCAGCCTTGGGCCAGGCTCGTCTGGTGCTAGTCTGGTCAACCATGCTGATGCGTGGAAATCCATGCTACATGATGGTTGTTTTAGGTAAACATGCTTCTTGTTCTAACCCCATAAAATGTTTACATTGATCAGGATAGCTGCACAGTGTAGTGCATCTAATTTTAATAATAAAGAAAAATCACTTATCAGTATTGTATTCTTATAACAATGTGATTAATGAAACCATTGTACTGAGTTCTGACATCATTTTATAAATATCTCTTAATTTAACCTGCACATAGGAGAAAGAAACTTATAACAATATTGCTCCTTTTTATTCTTTAATTTAACCCAGACACATTAATGTAAATTGCAAATATCATCATCACTCATCAGCACAATGTGTCTTTGCTCACAGTTTCCTCTCACTTTTATTTTCAGTCACATTCTTTGTTGGTAATTGTTTAAAAATCCTTTGTCACTTTAATTACAGTACTTCTTTCTGTGCAGTCACCATTTTTTTTTTTTTTTGTAATGAGTGGTCATACACATTGCTGTAATAAATGTGTATACATTCTTTGCTTGGTGAAAATTATTTTCTTTTTCTTCCACAATGGTTCCCCTTGTTCCTAGTGCATATTTAATAGTCCATATTTCAAGAAGGTAGAAAGTTGACAGTGAACATAGAAAAGAGTAAGATGATGAGGGTATCAAATGGTTTAGATAAAGAAAAATTGGATATCAAATTGGAGAGGAGGAGTATGGAAGAGGTGAATGTTTTCAGATATTTGGGAGTTGACGTGTCAGCAGATGGGTTTATGAAGGATGAGGTTAACCATAGAATTATGAAGTAAAAAAGGTGAGTGGTGCATTGAGGTATATGTGGAGACAAAAAACATTATCTATGGAGGCAAAGAAGGGAATGTATGAAAGTACAGTGGACCCTCACCTAACGATATTAATTGGTACCTGAGAATGAATATCGTTAGGTGAGTTTTTTAGCGTTAGCTTAGGCAAAATGTTTGCGTTAAAATGTATCGTTAGCTGGATTTAACGTTAAGTGATGCCATCGTTAGCTGAGGGTCCACTGTATAGTGGTACCAACACTTATACGAGTGTGAAGCTTTGGTTGTAAATGCTGCAGCGAGGAGGTGGTGGAGATGTCCTGTCTAAGGGCAGTGTGTGGTGTAAATATTATGCAGAGAATTCGGAGTGTGGAAATTAGGAGAAGGTGTGGAGTTAATAAAAGTATTAGTCAGAGGGCTGAAGAGGGGTTGTTGAGGTGGTTTGGTCATTTAGAGAATGGATCAAAGTAGAATGACATGGAGAGCGTATAAATCTGTAGGGGAAGGAAAGAGGGGTAGGTGTCGTCCTTGAAAAGGTTGGAGGGAGGGGGTAAAGGAGGTTTTGTGGGCGTGGGGCTTGGACTTCCAGAAAGCATGCATGAGCGTGTTAGATGGGAGTGAATTAAGACGAATGGTATTTGGGACCTGATGAGTTGTTGGAGTGTGAGCAGGGTAATATTTAGTGAAGGGATTCAGGGAAACCAGTTATTTTTATAAAGCCGGACTTGAGTACTGGAAATGGGAAGTACAGTGCCTGCACTTTAAAGGAGGGGTTGGGATATTGGCAGTTTGGAGGGATATGTTGTATATCTTTATACATATATGCTTCTAAACTGTTGTGTTCTGGGCACCTCTGCAAAAACAGTGATTATGTATGAGTGAGGTGAAAATGTTGAATGATGATGAAAGTATTTTATTTTTGGGGATTTTCTTTCTTTTTGCGTCACCCTGCCTCAGTGGGAGACGGCTGACTTGTTGAAAAAAAAAATATATATATATATATATATATATATTTCTTGATTTTCAGGCTTGGGAATGAGAAATACAAAAGTAAAATTGAGCTGCACACACTGAGTCCCAAGTGGTTGGAGCAGTTTGACTTTCATCTTTTTGAAGATCAGAGCCAGATCTTGGAGATCACTGTCTGGGATAAAGATGTTCGAAGTAAAGATGATTTTATGGGCAAGTAAGTTAATGTGTTATTTGGACAGCCATATGCAGTACTAGTGATGTTAAAAGAGATTGTTATATTGAAATTGATATATTATGTAGGGAACCTAATTAATAAGGATCAGATTCCTAAATAATTTTGTTTGAATAAGGATCTTCAAATTTAATTTTGTTGAAGGAATGATGACATTTGAATTCAGGTTTTAAAGATCAGTTTTATAGGCATATTTAGTGAAAGTGTTTTTGAAATAAGTCTAAAAGAATTGGTGAGAAAGTATTGAACACTATGTGAAAAAATATGCATTAAAATAAGAATGATATTATGTACTGGTAAATGAGCTACGTGTATTAAAACTACTGTGGATACCAACATGTGTGATAGATTAGTCAGTAGGATCACAGGGTTATTTAATGAACCATTGGCAACAGTTTTATTAATTTTTCATGGTAATGGTGTTCTTATAGGCTATTGAAAGGGGCCTTGAACTTCAGCTGCCTTTGCAATTCTACCTTGTGAACTAAAAAAGAAAAGTTTTATTCCAACTTGAATCTATGTATAGATTAAAACATTTCTTGTATCACATACTATTTGGGATTTTTCTCAATCTTTTACAGTACAGTGGAACCTCTACTTACGAGTTTAATTCGTTCCATGACCTTGCTCTCTTCTGGATTTGCTCGTTTGCAGAGTCAGTTTTCCTCATTTAAATTAACTGAAATGGAATTAATTCGTTTCAGTGGAATTCCAGGCTTGACAAAATACTTCAATAATTTTCCTAATGTCAACTCTATGGCTTATTTATCTATCACAATTCATCTAATATGACATAATAAATGATATTAATAACTTAGAAAAATAATATATACACTAGAATGAATAAAATACGTGTCATTACGTATGTGGCTAGTAGTAGTGAGAGCAGCCATTGTTGTTGGGGTTTATAGAGCCACCACAGTGGCCATTCCTGCTCTTGACTATATGTGTAGAGAACTTAGGATAATCCAAAAAAGTCAGACAGTGTGACTTATAATTGCTACACTCTTAATGCTACACTTTGTTACTGACTCCTTCTGCTTTAGTATTGTATATATCGTAAAGTGGTATGCTGGTACTGCCTGGCCAAGTCTTTAACCCTCCACCTAGTTTGTTTATTTATGATTTCCTGCTTAAATTCCATGGAAATCATCCTCTTTTTCTTCTCAGCACTGTCCTTTGCACTTGCTTTCTTAGGACCCATGGTTACAAACAAGAAATTTTGCAAAACAACTGCATGAAACGTAAGGAAAACACGAGAATTCCCTCCACCGTGAGTGAAGTGGATTGAGCGTTTTTTTGATACATACTGCCATCTCGGTGGCGTTCGGAAACTCACTTATAATATAGGGTACAACAAGGTCTGCCACTGCTGTTTCATGTGTGCCACTGCTGCTTTATGATGTCTGCCACTGCTGCTTCATGATATCTGCCTCTGCTGCTTCATGTTGTCTGCCACTGCTACTTCATGATGTCTGTCACTGCTGCTTCATGATGTCTGTCACTGCTGCTTCATGATGTCTGCCACTGCTGCTTCATGTTGTCTGCCACTGCTGCTTCGTGTTGTCTGCCACTGCTGCTTCGTGTTGTCTGCCACTGTTGCTTCATGTTGTCTGCCACTACTACCTCTTGTTGGCTGCCACTGCTGCTTCATGATGTCTGCCACTGCTGCTTCATGATGTCTGCCACTGCTGCTTCCTGTTTGCCACAGCTGCATCATGTTGTCTGCCACTGCTGCTTCATGATGTCTGCCACTGCTGCTCCATGTTTGCCACTGCTGCTTCATGATGTCTGTCACTGCTGCTTCATGATGTCTGCCACTGCTGCTTCATGATGTCTGCCACTGCTGCTTCATGTTTGCCACTGCTGCTTCATGTTGTCTGCCATTGCTGCTTCATGTTGTCTGCCACTGCTACTTCATATCTGTTCCAACTTTAGTTAGCGTGTTGAAGAGCTTTCCAATATGTGAAGGTTGATGGGCAGTGCCACTCGGACAGGTATTGGACGGTGATGTCATTTGTTTACTCTTGAACATCGCCAAAGAATCAAACATTTCTGCTACTTTGAGCTCAATTTCAAGGTGCTTTTCATCATGAAACCAATCAAAATCATATATATTTCTGTAGTATGTCTTCCATTCTATCAAATGATACCAAAAAAAATGAGAATACAACCATAAAAACCATACAAAAATATACTGCTGAGGGGAGGCTAATGGCTGAGAAGTGAACTCCGTTATTTATAGTCTGATTTCTTTCATTTTTGGTATACGTTAACAAGCATCTTTCCATCATGCATTGCTCAAGTTTCAGTAAGATAGTCCAACAAACAACTGAGATTCAATTCCTTAGATCAAGAGCAAAATCCCCTCACCAGCATCAAGGAATCTCCCTTGAGGCCCACTCACATCTGGAAATTTCACTTGCATCTGGAAGCAAAAAATCAACTGAGTGACTGCTCATATCTGGAAAAACTCGCAAGTGCATGTACTTGTAAGTTGAGGTTCATTGTACAGTGTTTGTTTCAATTTTCCAAAGATCTCTCCATTTTTGCATTTCAAAATTTGGACTATACATGTATATATACTATTAAAATTGTAGTCTTCATTCTTGTCCCAGGCACTATGCATACAAGGTGGCTCTGCATTGTAATTACTGGACTGTATTCTGCAAGAAACCTGTCAACCACCAACTGTATAATGTATGCAATATATTTTTGTACTGTGCGGGTGATTACCAGCTCCTGTGCTAGACAGCACACCCCACCACTTTTCAAAAGACTCAACTTGCTAAATATACAAGATATACTCTTTTTCTTGTGCCTGCTACATATACAGAACATTAAACTCCACTGTAAACCCTCCCCTAAAACTACTACTGGAGAGTTACAACAGAATGCACAGCCACAATACAAGGCATAAGACACTTCAACATCTCTCGAGTCAGTCTCTCACTATGCAAGAACGCTGTGCACATGAAAGGCCCAAAGATCTGGAACTCGCTATCGGAACAGGTCAAGGATCCCCTGACAGCTTATAAATTTAGGACTTTGCTAAAAAATCATCTTATCTAACAATATTAACCAAATCAACCAAACATCTGCTAACTAGTTTTATTATGTGACCTCTAGGCTTTTAATTCTGCAAATCCATAAAATAATCTTATTTCTCAGTATTAACCAAATCGGCCAAAACATCTGCTAATTAGTCTTATGTGACCTCCTGGCTTTTTAATTCTGCCATTCAATAAAATATTACCACCTGCACCATTGCTTGTAAGGTAGATTTTGTGTGCAATTTCAAGCTTATTTTACCGAACCCTACTCACTTGTATTAAGTTTAACCCTTTGACTGTTTCGGTCGTATATATACGTCTTACAAGCCACCGTTTTTGACATATATATACCCATAAATTCTAGCGGCTTCAAATCAAGCAGGAGAAATCTGGTAGGCCCACATGTGAGAGAATGGATCTGTGTGGTCAGTGTGCACCATAAAAAAAAATTCTGCAGCACGCAGTGCATAATGAGAAAAAAAAACTCCGACCATTTTTTTTATCAAAACGCCGAGTTTGTGGTCTATTTTCGTATAGTATTTATGGTTGTATTCTCATTTTCTTGGTCTCATTAGATAGAATGGAAAACATATTATAGAAATAGAGGTGATTTTGATTGGTTTTACTGTGAAAAAACCATGAAATGGAGCTCAAACTAGGGGAAATGTTTGATTTTTGCTGATGTTCAAAAGTAAACAGATGCCATTTTCCATTAAATGTCCAAGTAGCCATTCTAATATGCAGTCATGAATGGGTTGACATTATTTATACAGTTATTACAATATTGCAATAGTCTGCATAACAGTAAATCTTCTATTTTTTGTTTGAATAAAAATTCAAAAAGAAAGCAAGAGTAATATCAGAGGGGCCTAGAGACTTGACTGATGAACAAAGAAAATGTTATTTTAGAGCCAGGAATGTCTGCATTGTTCATTCTGGACCCTATTTTGAAACTGTCATATTTTTTAATTTTTGTGAAATTGGGTAAATTGCAAATTTCCAAGCACGTTATTGGGTAGTTGAAATCGGTAAATAGGCAGTTTCTTGTACTCAATCAATAGAAAAAATGGAGTTCTAAAGAAATAGCTATGAGTTTGGTCGACTGGAATAATGGAATTCCATCAGTTTTCCATCAAATTTCGTTCTTTTGGTGTCATTACAATCTGGAAAAGATTCTCTATCATTTCATAAGAAAAATCTTTTTTTTTTTTTCGGAAATTTTGCGACACCAGGAGACACTTCAGGATTTGGGGTTGCGACAGTCAATGGGTTAAATAAGATTGTAAAACAGCTAACCACTATTACTTGTCTAGTTTTAAGTATAGTTACTATGTACTATTATATCATCTAGTTTTAATTAGTTACTATGTATTAGGATTAGTCTGCCCGAAATACCTCGGCATGATAGTGGCTATCTTTGTACTTAGCAAATCACAAATGTAATTACACATTGTAACCTTTACAAAGAAATAAACTTTACTTTCTTTACTTTACTTTACATAATTACATCCAGTGAAGCATTTGTTCAGTATTTGTTTTGTGTTTACAGATTAATAAATAAACTTTATAATAGTGATATGATGGATGATTAATGCATATACATATATGTACCTTATTGAAAGACAGGAAGCAGTTCATCAACTAGGGCAAGGTCTTTCATCCACAGTCACCATATCTAGTTACTAGTCAGTCCTTGAGTTACATAGTCAGACTGACCATGAGGTTTTGTTAATGTACCTTCAACATATTTTAAATTTTGGCTCTTATTTTCATATGCATGTACTTCATGTAAGGGCAGTAATTTTTTTTTGTGATCACAAAAATATCTGCTGGCATCTTGGAAAGCAGTTTTTCATCTGTTATTATTCCTTATGCATGACAACCCTTTATAATAACAGTATCTTCCCAATTTTTTACAGGTGTAGCGTAGACATATCGCAATACGAGCGTGAAATAACACATCACATATGGGTGGATTTGGACAAGGGAGCTGGGTCATTATTCCTCCTACTTACTATATCTGGCACAACTTCCTCAGAAACTATATCGGACCTTCACAGCTATCAAGAAAATCCAAAGGAGCTAGAGAATATATCAAATAAATACGTAAGCATAAAGGTTTTGTATAATTGTTATATTATTAGTGGACATATTGGCAGATGTGGCTACGAAAGATGAGGTGAACCTTAGAATAAACAAAGGAAAAAAAAGATAGGTGATGTGTTGAGATTTCTGTGGAAAAAAATACTGTAGTTTCTTTATGGAAGCTAAAAGGGAAATGTACCTATGTATAGTAATATCAGTTCTTTTATGTGAACATAAGACATGGTCTTTATACATTGCAAAAAGAAGGCTGGAGATGGGAATTGTCATGTTTGAGAACAATATGTAATGTGAATATCATGCAAATAATTCAGAGCAAAAACATTAAAAGCCAGTGTATGTTTAAGAAGGGTATAATTTAGAGGGCAGTGGAGGGGTTATTGAGGTGGTTTAGGCATTTAGAGAGGATGAAGTAGAAGGGATGGCCAAGAGAGTATGTATATAAATCTGAGTGGAAAGACAGAGAAAGGGTTCATCCCAGGAAGGGGTGGAGGGAGGGTGTGAAGGAGATTTTTAAGTGATAGGGCTTGAGCACACAGCAAATGTTTGAGTGTGTTAGATCAGACGTAAGTATTTATTTAAGCTTCATCCATAATTTGAAACTTTTACAATGGTTTTATATAGTAAAGCACATAGAATTTAACCTGAGATAACCCAATTAAGTTAAGTAGTTTTATGGATTTGATGTACTGTTAGAATGGAAAATGGTAACATTTATAAAGAGATTCAGGAAAACTAGTTAGACAGAATTGAGCCCTGGAGGTGGGAAGTACAGTGCCTGCACTCAGAATGAAGGGTGGGGATGTAGCAGTTTGTAGTCATTTTAATTGTAATGTGTGCACACTTCTGGCAAGACAGCTAGTGAATATTGCAAATTGTAAGAAAGATGATAAATTCAGTAGATAAAACATTAGACAAAATTATAATCTCTCTCTGGATGTCCTAGATCTAAAGAAAATGAAGGTAAAGGGGTTAGAAAAATTTCAGTGGGGAGGTGTAAATGAGATTAAGTCAAATGTATCTGAGAGAATCAGAAGAAGTGGTGGCATTATTAAATGATCAATTATTCAAAGAAAAGAGGGACTATAAATGCATATATACAAGAATTGTGTGGATTAAAATAAGGGTGGGATGTGAGAAGTGGGTGTTTATTCATCTGGGGAAGAGGAGTGTAAAGGGGGGAGACAGATTTTGGGAGGTGTTATGGGAGAAACTGTTGTAGAGGGTGTAGTAGGTAAGTTGGGAGTACTAGGCATAAATGATAGTGAGGGTCTCTGATTGAGCTATGTATAGGAAGAGGTTGGTAATAGGAAATATGTACATATTTGAAAAAGAGAGAATAAATAAGTATACAAGATACGCTATAGTGTGTGATGGTAGCAGTTTGCTGGACTCTATATTACTAGACAAAATATTGATGGGTTGACTTTTGGATGTGCATACGATTTTAGATGGGCAACATATATCGGATTATTTAGTGGTACTGTAGTTACAGTGAGAAATAGATAGGGTACAAGGACATTGTCATTGGTGGATAAGAAAGAAGTGAAAGTTTATAAATTAGAGGAGGAGATGGGTAAAATATAAGCAACTATTGGGAGAAAGGTGGGATAGAGAAAGAGCAGGTAATAAGGTGGTGGTCAAGGAGGTAGGGGGTATATTTAGGAATGCAATGCTGGTGTGCAGCAGAAATTTTGCTGTGATACCAATAAGTTGAGAAAGCCTAGAGGACAAATGGATATATCATTTATAAGCAAAAGAGTTGAGCCATTGGATGAAGAGGTGGAGGCACTGGGAAGATGAAGGGAATATTTTTGGAGTTGTTGAATGTTGATGAAGAGAGGAAGGTGCTGATTTCTTGCACTGGGTAGAGGGGGTATAACTTATACCTTTTAGGAGTGACGTAGGAAAATGCAAGGTGAAGAGAGTATCATAAAATATAGGCAATGAGAGATTGAATATTGGAGTGAAATGAGAGAGGATATGGAGGAAGTAAGCTATAATTAAAAATCACCTCCTCTCCCAAACTTAACTATACCAATACTGTACTATGCTTGAAATCACAGAACCAGTTTGAAACTACTCAAGAAATGTCAGTTACGGTGGTACCTCGGTATACATCCGCTTTGGAATAAGTCCAACTTGATAAATTAGACATATGTGCAACTCTTGGGTATCTTTATTGAGGAAACATTTCGCCACACTGTGGCTTCATCAGTCCATACAAAGGAGAAACGTGACGAACAGGAGGAGAATGAGGTAATCAGTCCCTCAACCGTGAGTCGATGTGGTCAGTCCATCAATCTTGAATAGAATACAGCATATGTGCAGAGAAGTAGCTTATATACCGTAGGCAGGAGAGGTGCAGCAGTCGTAGGTGGTGTCACATTGTCCAGTGTGGAAGTAGGTCATGCCCAAGGGTTAGGCAAGCGAAGAATTCCCAGGTATTAAGATCCCAAGAAGTTGCAGTGTTTGACAGGATTGTAGATGAATAGTTCAGAGAACCGACACGTTGATAAATTAGACACGTGCAACTCTTGGGTATCTTTATTGAGGAAATGTTTCGCCACACAGTGGCTTCATCAGTCCATACAAAGGAGAAACGTGAAGAACAGGAGGTGAATGAGGTAATCAGTCCCTCAACCTTGAGTCGATGTGGTCAGTCCATCAATCTTGAATAGAATACAGCATATGTGCGGAGAAATAGCTTATATACCATAGGCAGGAGAGGTGCAGCAGTCGTAGGTGGTGTCACATTGTCCAATGTGGAAGTAGGTCGTGCCCAAGGGTTAGGCAAGCGAAGAATTCCCAGGTATTAAGATCCCAAGAAGTTGCAGTGTCTGACAGGATGAAGCCACTGTGTGGCGAAACATTTCCTCAATAAAGATACCCAAGAGTTGTACATGTGACTAATTTATCAATGTGTCGGTTCTCTGAACCGACTTGGTATACGTCCTGTTTGAATGCGAAAATTTTTGCTTGGTATACGATCTTTGTTTGGAATACGACGATGCTGGACCAGAGAAAACGTAATGTTTTCCCTCCACCTGGCTACCACACCTCCATAGCATATAAGCATAGCATGGTTACTTGCTATGTAATGTGTTTCTTATATAATTTTGAAGAAAATATCATAGATGGATTAATGAAAATGTCTATATTAACGTAAAATAAGACATTTAATGTGCCCAAGAGTGATTATTATTACATATTAGTATTATTACTATGGGATTAAGACTAGAGGAACACTCTTAGTGATTTTAATGTGTACCTGCATGCCAGCACAGTGTGTAAGTATATTTAGGTACAGGTATACATAAGTATAATTATCAGAGGGCATATAAAATATGCAATATCTTTAAAACACTTGACATTTTGGAAGTTTCCAGACATAATAGAAAGATGTGCTCATGGAGAATGTAAACAAACCAAGTCGGGATTACTGCATTAGAAAGACGGGTTGCCATATGGCTTTGCTTCTCTGGGGATCAAGGGTCAGTGTTAGGTGAACAAAAATATTGGTACAGTATTTTGCAAGATTTATAGCTTTACAATTTCTCACAAATATAAGTTCATCATCATTAGTAATATTTTAAGGCTTATTGTTTTTGATCAGTCCCTGTGAAACTGAGAATTGATTAAGGATAAATATTGTTGTTCCTCTTGCAAAATGTAATATAAACCTTTATGAATAAAATTTTCTTTCAACAGAAATTATCAAGAACTCTTCACAATCTTAAAGACATTGGCCATCTCAGAGTGAAGATTTTCAAAGCACAGGGATTAGCTGCAGCTGACATAGGAGGCAAGAGTGATCCCTTCTGTGTCTTAGAGCTTATTAATGCCAGACTTCAAACTCAGACAGAGTATAAAACGCTCTCACCAACTTGGAACAAGATATTTAGCTTGTAAGTAATATCAACTTCTATATGTTGCTCATGGAGATGTGCAAAACTCACAGGGGTCATACAACACCTGGGGAATAGGAGGTAATCAGGTTTGATCCCTGGAAGAGGAGGGTAACTCCAATTCCTTGGATCAGGAGCCCTTCACCAGCACCAAGCTTATTTACTCATATGTTATTTTCATCTTGCAGGTTAGTTTTATCATGTTAGCAGTAAATTAAGACCTTTTAAAAGCTTTGTTTAATCTTTGTTGTAATTTCCATCTACAGTATTTTGATATTTCAGTAATGTCAAGGACATCCACAGTATACTAGAGGTGACTGTATATGATGAAGACCGAGATCATAAGGTGGAGTTTCTAGGCAAAGTTGCAATCCCACTTCTGAAGATTAAGAATGGCGAGAAAAAATGGTACGTATTAAATTCCCTGTTGATTAGTCACCTGTAAATATTTGAATTTTGTTTAAGGATTTTTTACATTATATTTATTGCTGCTTACATTCTTGTAAGATATTATTTTATATAAATGAGGTTAATTAAAGTAGCTTTTATTTGAGCATGAATATTTTTGGTGGCTGAGATACCAAACAGGATACAAGATGCAGTCTGATGTTTTCACAGAATTAAGGAAATGGATAAGATATCTGGAAATAATAGTGTCAGACTACTGTACAGTATTTTACATTTCCTGCACAACAAAAATAAATGTAGTTAAGGAATGATCATGTGGATTACAAGAACTTTCAAAACTTGGGATGCCATGTAACTGATGGTACAGTAAATGTACTGTGGAATAAACAGGGAAGATATCTTGTAAACTCTACATTAAAAATACTCAAAGGCCAAGTCCTTAATCTGCTCACGAAAATAAATTACTAGAGTTAGGGTGAAAGGGAAGAAACATTAAGTAAACCCAATGAAAGGTAGAATTGACATGCTAATTAAAATTAGGAAGCTTTGCAACTTTCAGAAATATTGCATGCATTGCTGGAGCAATGGTAAAAAAAAAGTCTTCAAAGGACAATGAATTTTGCATGAGGTGATTGTTCGTGTAGGTTGTGATGGCTGTGCGAGCTTGTAGACTGCCAGCTGATAGGGAAGACAGGCAGGCAGGCAGGCAGGCAGGCAGGCCACCCAAAGAGTTATTACCCACACAGTTGAAATCCAACAAACTTAAAGAACATATACGGTAGTACCTCGGTACTCGAACTTAATTCGTTCCAGAAGGCTGCTCGAGCGCCTATCTGTTTGAGTACCAAATGAATTTTTCTCATAAAAAATGATTAATAATATTTTTTCATCTCTGTTATAACTAACCAATTTTCTTTTTGGTTGACTGTTATCACTAATCTTCTTAGGCCCATGGTGACTTATTTATACAGCGGACCCTTGACCAACGATATTAATCCGTTCCTGAGGGCTCATCGTTAGTCAAAATTATCGTTAGTCGAGTTAATTTTCCCCATAAGAAATAATGGAAATCAAATTAATCCGTGCAAGACACTCAAAAGTATGAAAAAAAAAAAATTTTACCACATGAAATATTAAGTTGAATGCAATAGAATAATTACAATAACAATAGATTAATAACAATAGAATAATTGACACTTACCTTTAATGAAGAGCTGGTGATGATTGATGGGATGGGAGGAGGGGAGAGTGTGGATGGTGTTAGTGTTTAGAAGGGGAATCCCCTTCCATTGGACTTGAGGTGTCAAGTCCTTGAGGACATTGTTTTTCCTGAACACTCTGGGAGTTTCAGAGTGATACACCAATAAAGGCTTCACTTTGCAATCACCACTAGCATTAGCACACATCAACAGAGTAAGCCTGTCTTTCATAGGCTTATGTCCTGGGAGTGCCTTTTCCTCCTGAGTAATGTAGGTCCTGCTTGGCATTTTCTTCCAAAACAGACCTGTTTCGTCACAATTAAACACTTGTTTAGGTTTTCACATATGATCGCTTGAGAGATGCTATCTCCTGCTATCTGTTTTTCGTTTATCCACACCAATAACAGTCTCTCAACATCTTCTATCACTTGCGATCTCAGTTTCGAAAACATAGTTGCACCTTTGGCAAAAACAGCTTCCTTGATTGCCGTTTTCTTGCCCACAATAGTAGCGATGGTTGATTGGGGTTTTGTGTACAACCTGGCCAGCTCTGACACACGCACTCCACTTTCATACTTAGCAATGATCTCTTTCTTCATGTCCATAGTAATTCTCACCATTTTTGCTGTAGGGTTGGCACCAGAAGCTTTCTTGGGGCCCATGGTGACTTATTTTGCAGGTGCAGTCACTAAAAACGCTGTGATAACATGAAATGTTCCGATTGTATGTTTGGATGGGACCGCGGTAGCTGGCTGGCTTGTAAACACTGGCCACAAGTGGATGCATCTCGAATGGAACGAATCTCGTTGGTCGAGTTTTTTAGCGCTAGTCGAAGCAAAATTTTTTGCGTTAAAATGTATCGCTAGTCGGATTTAACATTAGACAATGCCAGCGTTGGTCAAGGGTCCACTGTACAGATAATATAAAAAAAACGCAAAAAATTCAAAGAAACACAAAATGGTTTACATTAAAGTTCAACGGAGTTTTGCACTGAATGACAGCTACAGGGAGAGTGACACACATTTTTTGGTAAAGTACTGAGCAAACGGTTGACTACTGAGCGATTTTTTTACCGAACAAAGCGTTTGAATGCCAAATTGTTCAAGTTGGGAGCTGTTCGAGTACCAAGGTACTACTGTAAAAGCAGAAGAGAAGCCTAGCTTTAGGCTGCACTACGAGAATAAGAAAACACAAAATCAGTTACAACTTTTTTGCTTTCCACTATTGAAATAACAGAGATACGGTATTTAGACTGGCCTTGTCAGAACTTTTTTCTTATGACTTTTGCCATAACTTTCATAATTATTTTTTTCTGAAATTTTTGAAAGCAAGTCCACACTTATTATTCTTGTTTACAAGCAATTGGTATTCCTCCTTATGAGCAATTGGAAACACCCTCTCCCAATTCTAGAACTACACTACTTTTCATCTCAACTCCTCACTCTCTTTGGAGTAGGGCTCGTTGATTGGTTCCATGTTGATGAGTTTTTCTATTGGCTAGAGGCAATGTCAATTTCATGTGTCCTGAATGGGGTCTTGAACCTCAGAAGTGGATCCCTAATGGGGCCTTGTTATGCTAAAGGGTTATGAGCATTCTAGTGTATCATGACCATAGAAATATAATTTTGAAATAAATGATATAGTGCATGCATTTTGTCTTTGTAGATTTTTCTACACTATTTACATGGCAGTGGCAATTACCAGTTTGTTGTACAGTACTTGAATCAAATATTGCATTGTTCCTTATTTGAGTATTCTTATTCATTTTTTTAATTGCTTGCCAACTTATTCCTAAGCTTATTTAACTTGTATATTTACCTGTGGGCCACCAGCTGTAGTGGCTTTGGAGTGGACAGGAAGTCTATTACTTGGGAAGGGTTTTCCCAACTTACCTGATGTTTCTTTAAGTGAACTTTGAATTGTAGTAGTCTTGGCTTTAACAGCTTTGGTGGTAGACTGTTAATTAGGATTATTCCTTTCTGAGAGGAGGAGAATAATTTTTTTGTGTGTGTCCTGTACTGCAGTTTGCCAGACTTGAAGTTGTTGGCCCTAATATATGTGTCAGAAGACTTCTTCAAATAGTGAATAGGAAAACTAAATTATCAGTTTGTTTTATATTGTGAATATCAGTGAGATAAGCCTGTCATGCCTCATTTGAAAGGTTGTTAACCCTGTAACCCTTGACTAAGCTTGGTGAGTAAGCGGACATATCTCTTAGAATGAATGCAGTATTTAACCCTTTGAGGGTCCGTGCTGTAGATCTACGGCTAGATGTTGAGGGTCCAAACCGTAGATCTATGCCATGAGCTCAGCTCACTCTGATAAGCTGTGAGCAGTAAATTTGGGCCTAGAAATGAGAGAATACATCTATGTGGTATGTGTGCACCACATTAAACAAATCCTGCAGCACACAGTACATAATGAGAGAAAAAAAACTGAGACCATAATTTTTTATTAAAACAGCGACTTTGCAGTGTTTTTCGTATGTTTTTTTTTATAGTTGTATTTGTGATTTCTTGGTCTCATTTGATAGAATGGAAGATATGTTACAGAAATGGAGATGATTTTTATTGGTTTTAGTAATGGAAATGGGTTGAAACTGAGCTCAAAATAGCAGAAATGTTAAATTTTTGCCGATGTTCAAGAGTAAACAAATGATCCCACACGTCTAATACACGCCAGCTGGTGGGTCTAATATACGTTCATGAATGTGGTGATATTATTTATACAATTATTACAGTATTACATAACAGTAAATCATCCATTTTTTGGTTTGAATAAAAATTCATTATGTGAATAAAAAATTAAATTGGAATTCATTTGTAAAGCCTGAAAAATAACTAATGAACAGAGGAAATGTTAGATTAGTTCCAGGAATGCCTGCATTGTTTATTCTGGATCCTATTTTGAAATTAGAATATTTTGAACTTTGCATTAAATTGGCCAAATTACCAATTTCCGATCACTTTATTTTGTAGTTGAAACAGTTGACTTGGTGATTTCTTGTGCTCAATCGATAAAATAGAAGTAATACTAGTGAAATAGCTAAGAATTTGGTCGACTTGAGTAATATATTTGGCCTAAAATGGGAGTCATAGTCGGCAAAATCGCCGATGCGTAAATATCGCTGACACATTAAAATTCGTGAGAGCATAATTTTGTCAGTTTTCCATCAAATTTCGTACTTTTTGTTTTATTGCCTTCAGAAAAAGATTCTCTACCATTTCATAAGATAAAATAACAAAATTATTTTTTGAAAATTTTTGGACATTGGTGCGCACTTTGAAATTTGGCCTTTGGACCCTGAAATGGTTAAATAAAATACCATTGTATTAGATGTACTTTTTATAAGTTGAGGAAAGACATACAAGAACACGTAAATATATCACTGTGCAGAGAAGTTTGGGGTTACACAAAGGGTGAGGATAGGATTATGTACAAGATTTTTCCCATGACTTCAACATTTTTGTATTTAGTAATATTTTTTTTTTTTTAATTTTCCGAGGTTCGTCTGTGGATCTCAGGGAAATTTTAGCAAACTTAATGTGCTTGTGTGCTTGATGATTTGAATATTTTTTTATTTTTGTATTGTAGTTTTGGCTCGTGAGTGTTAATGTGAGTGGTTGTACAGGCGGGACCCTGTTTTGCAGTGCTTCGCTTTATGGCATTTCGCTAATGCAGCAGTTTTCAATTATACTCATTCTTCATTTATTCAGACTTCCTACAGTAAATATATATATATATATATTCACCACTCACTATAAGCTAAGGGTGAAAATATTTTGAAGTATTGTGTGCACTAGAATGGTATACAGTACTGACAAGATGAAGATTTAGACACATGTGCAACATCTGGGTATCTTTATTGTAGACATTTTGCCATCCAGTGGCTTTATCAATACGGATTCTAGGACATAACTTGAAGACAGTAGAGCTATATACAAAAGATGAGGTAATCAGTCTCTCAGCCTTGGAGTTGGTGTGAAGAACACCATAGTTGTGTAGATTCTGGAGCAGAGGCAAGGAGGCTGGTGCTTATACATGTATACTAATCGTCAGGTGGAAAGGGGACAGGTAGCAGACTTGGGCATAGTCACTGGTAGGCGGGATTTCCCAGTGAAAGTAGGTCATACCCAAAGGGATGGGTAAGTTGTAGTAGTTAGTAGCTGTGAAGAAAGTTATGTAGATGCCCTCAACCAAGATTCCATGATGTTGCAATGTTTGACAAGTTCAAATCAAATCAAATCAAGTTGTACTAGAATGGTATACATTACAACACAAAAATGGTATACAACACTTGTCAGACATTGCAACATCATGGAATCATGGTTCAGGGGGCATCTACATGACTTTCTTCATGGTTACTACAACTTACCTATCCCTTTGGGTATGACCTACTTCCACTGGGAAATCGCGCCTACCAGTGACTATGCCCTCATCTGCTACCCGTTCCCTTTCCACCTGACAATTAGCATATAAGCGCCAGCCTCCTTGCCTCTGCTCCAGAATCTACAAGACTACGGTGCTCTTCACACGAACTCCAAAGCTGAGGGACTGATTATCTCATCTTTTGTATGTAGTTCTACTGTCATCAAATTATGCCCTAGAATCTGAATTGATAAAGCCACTGGATGGTGAAATGTCTACAATAAAGATACAGTGGACCCTCGGCTAACGAACACATTGCATAACGTTAAATCTGCCCAACGAAGCGTTTGAGCATAAAAAATTTGGCCTGGCTAAAGATAAAAAACTCGCCCAACGTGATTCATCCCGAACTTGTCCGTACAGCCTGAGCACCTCAGCTGCCCTGCCGTCATTGTTTACAAGCCAGGGTGGCCGGTTTCATGCATACATTTGATACATTTTGTATTATTCCATTGTTTATAGTGCTTGTAACTGCTAAATAAGCCACCATGGGCCCAAAGAAAGCTTATAGTGCCAACCCTGTGGTAAAAAGGGTGAGAAATACTATAGAAATACTATCGTACCATGGTCAGCTGCTGCTGCACCACTGTCATCTGTACTACTTGAAGATGTGGAGAGACTGTTGTTGGTGTGGCTTAACAAGAAACAATTACCAAGAACCAATTAGCTCCAGAGGGTTAGCCACCCAGGATAACCCAAGAAAGTCAGTGAGTCATCGAGGACTGTCTAACTTATTTCCATTGGGGTCTTAATCTTGTCCCCCAGGATGCAACCCACACCAGTCGCCTAACACCCAGGTGAACAGGAAAAAATGCCTGGAACTAGTGCTCATATTGGTGAATTTAAGGCCAGGAAAGGTTGGTTTGAGAGATTTCAGAATCGTAGTGGCATACACAGTGTAATAAAGCATGGCAAAGCTGAAAAATTCCAACCCCAACAAGTGTTCAATTGTGACGAAACAGGCCTGTTCTGGAAGAAAATGCCAAACAGGACCTACATCACTCAGGAGGAAAAGGCACTGCCAGGACACAAGCCTTTGAAAGACAGGCTAACTTTCTTGTTTTGTTGTAATGCTAGTGGGGATTGCAAAGTGAAGCCTTTACTCATGCTCAAGAAGTTTGGAGTGTTCAAGAAAAACAGTGTCTCATCACTCATCAATACTCTTCAATTAAGGTAAGTGTCATTTTAACATTTATTTATATAGTTATTGTGCATGTCTCATTGTTTTCTTTGTAGGGAAATGTATATTTCATGAAAAAAAAATTATTTTTTTTAATACTTTTGGCTGTCTGGAACGGATTAATTGGATTTCCATTATTTCTCATGGGGAAAATTAATTCGGCTAACGATAATTTCATCTAACGATGAGCTCTCAGGAACAGATTAATATCGTTAGCCGAGGGTCCACTGTACACAGATGTTGCACATGTGTCTAAATCTTCATCAGTGTGTGTACTGTATATGCATTTTATAGGTCTAGCTCTATTGCTCACTTTTTATTTATTAACACATCGGCCGTTTCCCCAGGGTGGCCTGAAAAGGAAAAACTTTCATCATTATTCACTCCATCACTGTCTTGCCAGAGGCATGCCTACACTACAGTTATAAAACTGCAACATTAACACCCCTCCTTCAGAATGCAGACTCTGTACTTCCCATCTCCAGGACTCAAGTCCAGCCTGCCTGTTTCCCTGAATCCCTTCATAAATGTTACCTTGCTTACACTCCAACAGCACGTCAAGTCCTAAAAACCATTTGTCTCCATTCACTCCTGTCAAACATGCTCATGCACGCTTGCTAGAAGTCCAAGCCCCTTGCACACAAAACTTCCTTTACCCCCTCCCTCCAACCTTTCCTGGGCTGACCCCTACCCTGCCTTCCCTCCACTACAGATATGTATACTCTTGAAGTCATTCTGTTTTGTTCCATCCTCTATACATGTCCAAACCATCTCAATAACCCCTCCTCAGCCCTCTGGATAATAGTTTTGGTAATCCCACACCTCCTCCTAATCTCCAAACTAAGGATTCTCTGCATTACATTCACACCACACATTGCCTTCAGACATGACATCTCCACTGCCTCCAGCCTTCTCCTTGTTGCAACACTCACAACACATGCCTTACACCCATACAAGAGTGTTGGTATAACTGTACTCTCATACATTCCCCTCTTTGCTTTCAAGGATGAAGTTCTTTGTCTCCACAGACTCCTCAGTGCACCATTCACCTTTTTCCTCTTGTCAATTCTATGATTCACCTCATCTTTTATATACACATCTGCTGACACGTCCACTCCCAGATATCCGAACACATTCACCTCCTCTATACTCTCTCCCTCCAATCTGATATCCAATCTTCCATTACCTAATTTTTTTGTTATCCTCATCATCTTACTCTTTCCTATATTCACTTTTAACTTCCTGCTTTTACATACACAAAAGTATAGTGTCATCACCAAAGAGCAACTGTGACAACTCCCACTTTGTGTTAGATTCTTTATCTTTTAACCCCACACCTCTTGCCAACACCCGAGCATTCACTTCTCTTACTACTACATCTATAAATGTATTGAACAACCATGGTGACATCACACATCCCTGTCTAAGGCCTACTTTTACTGGGAAATAATCTCCCTCACGCCTGCATTCTCTAACCTGAGTCTCACTGTCCTCATAAAATCTTTTCACCGCTTTCAATAACTACCTCCTATTCCATACATATGCAGCATCTGCCACATTGCCTCCCCTATCCACCCTATCATATGCCTTTTCCAAATCCACAAATGCCACTAAAACCTCTTCACCCTTATCTAGATAATGTTCACTTATGTGTTTCACTGCAAACTCTTGGTCTACACACCTTTACCTTTCCTAAAGCCACCTTGTTCATCTGCTATCCTGCTCTCCGTCTTACTCATAATTCTATCAATAATAACTGTACCATACACTTTACCAGGTATACTCTACAAACCGGCCGTATCCCACTGAGGCGGGGTGGCCCAAGAGGAAAAACGAAAGTTTCCCCTTTTACATTTAGTAATATATACAGGAGAAGGGGTTACCAGCCCCTTACTCATGGCATTTTAGTCGCCTCTTATAACACGCATGCCTTACGGAGGAAGAATTCTGTTCCACTTCCCCATGGAGGTAATCAGAAATAAACAAGAACAAGAACTAGTAAGAAAATAGAAGAAAACCCAGAGGGGTGTGTATATATATGCTTGTACATGTATGTGTAGTGTAACCTAAGTGTAAGTAGAAGTAGCAAGACGTACCTGAAACCTTGCATGTTTATGAGACAGAAAAATGGACACCAGCAATCCTACCATCATGTAAAACAATTACAGGCTTTCGTTTTACACTCACTTGGCAGGATGGTAGTACCTCCCTGGGCAGTTGCTGTCTACCAACCTACTACCTTTAACTCAACAGACTTATTCCCCTATAATTTTTACACCTTTGTCCATTATGCCTTTATACAAAGGAACTATGCATGCTCTCTGCCAATCACTAGGTACCTTATTCTCATCCATACATTTACTAAATAAAAGCACTAACCACTCCAAAACTATATCCCCACCTGCTTTTAACATTTCTATCTTTATCCCATCAATCCCATCTGCTTTACCCCCTTTCATTCTACTCACTGCCCCTCGCACTTCCCCCACACTCACAGCTGGTTCTTCCTCACTCCTATAAGATGTTATTCCTCTTTGCCCTATACACGAAATCACAGCTTCTCTATCTTTATCAACATTTAACAATTTCTCAAAATATTCCCTCCATCTTCCTGATACCTCTAACTTTGCTCTCCTATTTTTTAACTAACAAATCCATTCTTTCCCTAGGCTTTTTCAACTTTGTAATCTCACTCCAAAACTTTTTCTTATTTTCAATAAAATTTGTTGATAACATCTCACCCACTCTCTGATTTGGTCTCTTTTTACATTGCTTCACCACTCCTTTAACCTCTCTGTTTCTCTCCATATATTCCTCCCTCCTTGTGTCACTTCTACTTTGTAAAAACCTCTCATATGCTAACTTTTTCTCTCTTACTATTCTCTTTACATCATCATTCCACCAATTACTCTTCCCTCTCACACCCACTTTCCTGTAGCCACAAACTTCTGCTGAACACTCTAACCCCATACATCTTCTACCCCATTGCCTGTATTCTCACTAACCCATCTGTCCTCCAACAGTTGTTAATATCTTACCCTAACTGCCTCCTCCTTTAATTTATAAACCTTCACTTCTCTCTTGCTTGCTGCTTCCATTTTCTTTGTATCCCATCTACCTTTTACTCTCACTGTAGCTACAACTAAAAAGTGATCTGATGTATCTGTGACCCCTCTTTAAACATGTACATCCTGAAGTCTACCCAACAGTCTTTTATCTACCAATACGTTGTCCAACCAACTACTGTCATTACGCCCTATATCATATCTTGTATACTTATTTATCCCCTTTTTCTTAAAATATGTGTTACCTATAACCAAACTCCTTTCTGTACAAAGTTCAATCAAATGCTCCCCATTATCATTTACACCTGGCACCCCAAACTTACCTATCACACCCTCTCTAAATGCTTCTTCTACTTTAGCATTTTGGTCCCCTACCACAATTACTGTTTCACTTGACTCAAAAGTTCCTACACACTCGGTTAACATCTCCCAAAATCTCTGTCTCCTCTATACTCCTCTCTTCTCCAGGTGCATACACCCTTATTTTAATTCACATAATCCTTGAATTTATACATTTATAATCCCTCTTCTCTCTCCATAACTGATCCTTCAACATTATTGCTACCCTTTCCTTAGCTCTAACTCTCTCAAATACTCCTGACTTAATCCTGTTATTTCTTCCCACTGAAACTCCCCTACCCTCTTCAGCTTTGTTTTGCTTAGGGCTAGGACATCCCACTTCTTTTCATTTATAACCTTTGCAATCAGTTCTTTCTTATCATCTGCACTACATCCATGCACATACAAACATCCCAATTTTATAAAGTTCTTCTTTTTCCTTCTTTTTAGTAATTTATACAGGAGAATAGGTTAGTAGCCCATTGCTTCCTGCATCTAGTCACCTCTTGCAACACACACAGCTTACGGAGGAAGAATTCTGTTCCACTTCCCCATGGTGATAAGCAGAAATAAACAAGAGCAAGAACTAGGAAGAAAATAGAAGAAAACCCAGAGGGGTTATTACAGTGGACCCTCAACCAACGGCATTAATCCGTTACAGAGAGCTTGCCATTAGTCGAATTTGCCGTTGGTCGAATTAATTTTCCCCATAAGAAATAATGGAAATAGAATTAATCCATTCCTAACACCCCAAAGTATGAAAAAAAAATTTTTTTTTTTTTGCATGAAATACAGTGGACCCCCGGTATTCGATGGCATCGGTATTCGATAAATCCGGTATTCGATGCATTTTAACGCAAAAATTTTGCCTCGGTATCCGATCGAAAACCCGGTATTCAATACAATTCATACGAGACGTGTCCACGTGTGGCCTGAACTGCCCCGTGTGTGCCAGTGTTTACAAGCCAGGCAGTGTGCGCGCATCTAAGGATACATTCAGTACATTCCATATTATCACTGTTTTTGGTGCTTGTTTCTGCAAAATAAGTCACCATGAGCCCCAAGAAAGCTTCTAGTGCCAACCCTGTGGTAAAAAGGGTGAGAATTAGTATGGAAATTAAGAAAGATTTTGAAGGGTTTGGGGCTAACCCTGAGAAGCCTATGCCAGTTGTGGAATCCATTGTGCCTACTTCAAAAATTAAGGAAATGTGTGCACAGTAGGTTGAACTGCAAACCTTTATGGATGAAAATCAACCTAACACAGCTATTGCAAGCTGTGCTGGTGACTATTACAATGACAATGTTGTGGCCCATTTTAGACAAATCATAAAAGAACAGGAGGTACAGAGCTCTATGGACAGATTTGTTGTGCAACAGAGGTCCAGTGACTCTCAAGCTGGTCCTAGTGGCATTAAAAGAAGGGAAGTAACCCCGGAAAAGGACTTGCTACCTCAAGTCCTAATGGAAGGGGATTCCCCTTCTAACACTAACACCATCCACACTCTCCCCTCCTCCCATCCCATCAATCATCACCAGATCTTCATTAAAGATAAGTGTCAATTATTCTATTGTTATTGTTGTTATTGTAATTATTCTATTGCATTAAACTTAATATTTCATGTGGTAAAATATTTTTTTTCATACTTTTGGGTGTCTTGCACGGATTAATTTGATTTCCATTATTTCTTATGTTGAAAATTGATTCGCTTTTCGATATTTTCAGTATTCGATGAGCTCTCAGGACCGTATTAATATCGAATACCGGGGGTCCACTGTATACATTTCCCTACACCAAAACGAATGGGACATGCAAAATAAACAATAATTAAATGCCACTTCCCTTTATTGTGGAGTTGTTGATGAATGATGAGATGGTAGGAGGGAAGATGATGCAGGTGTTTTATTGTTTGGAAGGGGAATCCCCTTCCATAAATACATGAGGTACCAAGTCCTTTGGTGGGGTTACCTCCCTTCTTGGTTTTTTAATGCCACTAGGACCAGCTTGAGAGTCACGACCCTTGTCGCACAAAAAACTGTCCAGAGAGCTCTGTTTCTCACGTGCCCTTAGGATTTCCCTAAAATGGGACACAAGAGTGTCATTATACATGTTGCCAATATGGCTTGCAACTTCTGTGACAGGATAAAATTCATCAATAAATGCTTGCACCTTTGTAAACATTGAACACATTTCCCTAATCCTTGACGAAGTCATCTTCCTCCGTCTCTCTTCATCCTGCTCTGAAGAACATTCCTGAGATGTGATCTGTTGCTGTTGCACCTGAAGCTCTTGCAGGTCTGCAGTGGTTAGTTCTTCCTCGTCGTTTTGCACCAACTCTTCCACATCCTCACCACAAACCTCCAACCCCAAGGACTTCCCCAATGACACAATAGCTTCCACTACTGGCATAGCCTCCTGAGGGTTAGCCCCAAACCCTTCAAAATCCCTCTCTTCTACACATTCTGGCCACAGTTTCCTCCAAGTAGAGTTCAAGGTCCTCTTAGTCACTCCCTCCCAAGCCTTACCTATAAGGTTTACACAATTGAGGATATTGAAGTGATCTTTCCAAAACTCTCTTAGGGTCAGTAGAGTGTCTGAGGTCACTTCAAAGCACTTTTGAAACACTGCTTTTGTGTAGAATTTTTTGAAGTTTGAAATGACCTGCTGGTCCATGGGCTGGAGGAAAGGAGTTGTATTAAGAGGCAAAAACTTCGCCTTAACGAAACCAAACTCCCCTGCAATTTCCTCTTGCAAGTCGTGAGGATGAGCAGAAGCATTGTCCATTACCAGGAGGCACTTGAGTGACAATTTTTTTCTGGAGGAATTTTGTCACAGTGGGGCCAAACACACCATAAAACCAGTTCAAGAAAAATTCCCTAGTGACCCATGCCTTACTCTTTGATCTCCACAGCACACACAAATTACCCTTGACGATATTGGTTTTCTTGAACACTCTGGGAGTTTCAGAGTGATACACCAATAAAGGGTAAACTTTGCAATCACCACTAGCATTACTACACATCATTAATGTCAGCCTGTCTTTCATAGGCTTATGTCCTGGGAGTGCCTTTTCCTTCTGAATAATGTAGGTCCTGTTTGGCATTTTCTTCCAAAACAGGTCTGTTTCGTCACAAACACTTGTTCAGGTTTTAATTTTTCAGTCTCTGTGTATTCCTTAAAGTCCTTCATATATTTTTCAGCCACTTTTTTGTCTGAACTGGCAGCCTTACCATGCCTTACCACACTGTTTATGCTACTACGAATCCTAAATCTCTCAAACCAGCCTTTGCTGGCCTTAAATTCATCAGCATCAGCACTATTGTGAGGCATTTTCTTAATGAGATCATCATGCAACTTCCTTGCCTTTTCACAAATTATAGACCGAGAAACACTTTCTCCTGATAATTGTTTTTGTCTATCCATACCAATAACAGTCTCTCTACCTCTTCAATTATTTGCAGTCTCTGTTTTGAAAACATACTTGAACCTTTCACAACAGCAGCTTCCTTGATTGTCTTTCTGTTTGCCAAGATAGTACTGATGGTTGAATGTGATTTGTTGCATTGCTTTTCCAACTCAGACATGCGTGCTCCACTCTCGTATTTTTCAGTTATCTCTTTCTTCATTTCCATCGTAATTCTCACTCTTTTTAACACAGGCTTGGCACTAGGAGCTTTCTTGGGGCCCACAGAGGCTTATATAGCGGTTACAAGCACTAAAAACACTGGAATAATCCAAAATATATGGCAGGCACACGTGGAATCGACCGCAACAGCTTTTAAACAATGGCACGCTGAGTCTTGGAGTGGCTGGGCCTGCTCAGGCCGTGCTCCCGGCACATGGACACGTTCCGGACGAACATCATTGGTAGAGTTTTTCGCCGTTGGTAGAGATTTTTTTTACGCCAAAAAGTGCCGTTAGACGAATTTGCCGTTACTTAATGCCGCTGTTAGTTGAGGGTCCACTGTATATATATGCTTGTACGTGCATGTGTAGTGTGACCTAAGTGTAAGTAGAAGTACAATACGTACCTGCAACCTTTCATGTTTATGAGACAGAAAAAGACATCAGCAGTCCTATCATCATGCAAAACAATTACAGGCTTATGATTCACACTCATTTGGTAGGACGGTAGTACCTCCCTGGGCGGTTGCTGTCTACCAACCTACTGTCTATATATGATAACGTAAACATGTTATCAGAATTGAGACACTTGTGCAACATATGGGAATATTTACTGAAGAAATGTTTTGCCACACAGTGGCTTCATCAGTCCAGTACAAAGCAGGAAGGTATAAGGGGAGGAGGAGTTTGAGGTAATCAGTCCCTCAGCCTGGAATCGATGTGTTCAGTCCATCACTCTTGTAGGAAGTACAGCATAGGGGCAGAGAGGTGGCTTATATACTGCAGTCAGGTGAGTCGAAGGAGGAGGAGGCGAGATCACATTGGGACCATCCACTAGTGTAAGTAGGTCTGCAGACCTACTTAAACTAGTGTAAGTATTGGATGGTCCCACTGTGATCCCGCCTCCTCCTCCTTCGACTCACCTGACTGCAGTATATAAGCCACCTCTCTGGCCCTATGCTGTACTTCCTACAAGAGTGATGGACTGAACACACCTTCTTGCTTTGTATTGGATTGATGAAGCCACTTTGTGGCAAAGCTTTTCTTCAATAAAGATTCCCATATGTTGCATTAGTGTCTCAATTTTTCAACTTGTCGGTTTTCAAAACCATTCATCACAATATGTTATCAGGCTTTTATATGCATTTGAAAGTGAGAAAAATCTGTTTCACTTTACAGCAGTAGTCCCAGAACCTAACCTGCATATGCAGGGCCTGCCTGTATCTCTCTCTTGATTGTCAGAAGCACTGAATTACCTCTTAGGTCAGTGTTTTGTAAATATTGTAACTTACTTTCTTCAAGTTTAGAGGTTTTTAATATTTCTGCCTGTATATGTGAGGTCATTGATGATGCAGTCTGGAAAGGTCCTTTCTTTGCTCTCTGACTCGAGACCTATGAATGGTTACTGTTGTTTCTAGGCACCTATGTATGGTTTTATCTGGTTTTAAGGATACCTGCTACTTTAGTTCAGTCTATTGCATAGATATGTTGGTTTTGATGTATTATATGTATCATTTTGTGTTGTTGATTCTATAAGTCTACCCATGTCTCTTAATCTAGAAATTTTTCAAAAATTCACAATGTATACTTTGCAAGGAATTGTGTAACCCTAGGTAGTATTGCATGAATTAAATCAACTAAAATATTTAGGGACTACAAAAATAATATGAAAATGAGAATGTCTACCCAATTTGAGTGCTTTGACATGCTGTTGAGATTATATGTTTAATTTTTTCTTGTTGTTGTTGTTGGGGTTTATAGGGCCACTGACAGCATATGCCATATCAAGCCTGGCCTTCCAGTGCTCGCAGAAGGAACCTCGACCAAAGTGGAAGGATGTGTGACTAATAACTGCATATTATGTGTCCCTGAAGCCAGCAAGAATGAGCAGGTACAGGCCAAGATCTCCTGATGATCCAGAGGGCTAAACCCCTCTCCATTGAGAAGGAGAGGTAGAGTTAAAGAGTGCACCCCAAACGTGCGCAAGGCCGCACGGAGAATAGTCCATGCAGAGTGATAACGTGGGCACCACAGCAGGAAGTGTTCCACCATCTCAGGCTGTGAGGGACAGTACGGAGAGTCCGTCATCCAAAGGCAGTACAGATGAGCTGCCAGTTGTGAGTGCCCGACCTGGAGGCAAGTCAGCGCAACATCCACTGAGTGATTGGGATGGCAAGCCCAAGGGCAGGGGCCATTGAAAGATCGGACAGAGCTCCATGCCGAAGAAGAGAGGGAACATACCAGGCCCTCCTGCCACAAATGGCGGATTTCCCTCCAAACAGTCCTTGTGAAATAACTGCGGCCCAGTGCGAGAGGGGTAATGGTAGGAAGTGTGTGTGCAAGGAAGGCCGCTCGATCCGCCACTTCATTGCCCCAGATGCCAACATGGGCAGGTACCCACTGAAGGGAGATGCTCCAACCTGGGCTTCACAAGAAAGGCAGAAGAAGAGATTGCGTCTGACAGACGAGGACGCATAGAGACTGTGGACAGGCAGAGCACAAAAGTGCCAGGGAGGGTTGGGAATCAGAGAAGAGAACCAAAGGCTGAAGGGGAAGGTGAGCTAGGACAAAAACCAGAGCCTGGTGAATGGTGAAGTGCTCCCCTGCCAGGACTGAGTGAGCAGGATCAAACTGCCAGGTTTGACACAGGGAGAGATTAGCGAAGAAGGCCGCAGAAGATGTAGAAGGGGGGAGGTCCATGCTGAGCCGTCTGTGTAGATGGAGAATGAAGAACCATGTGTGACAGAATGAAACTCTTTAAATAGAAATGCAGCTAACTGAGGGGGTTTCTTGTTTCTGTAAGGCCAATCCAGGTGGATTTACCACATCAGGTCCATCCAGGGGAGGACCGGAGAGTGGAGAAGGGAGGGAGTCATCACAGGTGCAGGGCGTGTGAGGCAGGCCAGGGAATGCTAGGGCCTGGCCACAAAGGAAGGCTGAACCAAACGTGGGGGGACAGAGACTATCTCCCACATCTGTGGAGAGAGGCGGCAGGGGTGAGTACAAGGCAGAGGCCATATGATGGAGTCATAAACAGTCCCTCGCTGTTCTCACCGACAAGAGGGAGACTGTCCCAGACTCTGCTTCCAAGGCTGCAGTGGGGGCGGAGGGGAACGCCCCCAGCATACTGCGGATGGCCGAATTCTGGAGAATGTCTAGGTGGCGAAGAGAGGAGGAAGAGGCCGAGCCATACACCTCACTCGCATAGGCGAGCTTGCTGCGAACCATAGCTGTATAGAATCTAAGGAGAAGGTCTCGATCTGCCCCCCACTTAGTGCCATAGATCTGGCACATAAGTGCAGTGTTGTGTGCACATGAGAGGTGGAGGGCCTTTTTTTTTTGTTTGTTTGTTTTTGTTTTTTCTTTGTTTCTATTAGCTCTCATGCAAATGTCATTTAAAATACTGTCACCAGACCAGGACCAACATCCAATGACGGGACTTAAGAAATCGTAATGACACGATTTGCAATCGTGTCATTACGATTTCTTAAGTCATGTTGACGGCAGTGAAGGGACTTGAACTAGAGTTCGTCACGGCCACGCTAGCTGGAGATTCGTCTGTAAAAACTTGCATTTGTGGTCACAGAGGTGCCTGTGCTAACCTTCCTATGGTGTAGAAATATACCTAGTTGGATGAATCTTATTGTGGCTAGCTGGTCTAGTGGTTAGCGCGACGGGCTGGAGTTTTGAGACTCTATGACCACGGGTTCAATCCCGGCCGGGGGTATGGTTGATCCAATGACGGTATGAAGAAGCTTGATGCATGCTGCATAGTTCATTTAATTTGTCCCTTAGTTCTCTGCATTTGTGTTTGATGTGTTAGATCATAGGTTGTGTAGATCTTAGTTATATAGATCTTCCACTTGTTTCTGATGCTTCAGCCATTGTTTTTATGCATTTATTGTTTCTTGTGGTTGTATATAGTGATATGCTGTATACAAATAACCTGCACATAAGAGACTGAAACTTATGACAACTTTCAGTCTGAATTGGACCATTCACCAGTTGGACTGAAACGTCGTCATAAGTTTGTCTTCTGAACGTGGGTTACATATTTCTGTATTGTTCCAGCCACAGTATTGTGACTATTTTTTAGTGATATTCTGCTTCACTTATTTGTGACTAAATCAGTGGGTGTTTTTCATAATTAATTATGTATAAAACCATGAGGTTTTAACCCCTGAACTGTGGCTATGCCAAAATTTAAAATTTGTGTGTGTGTTTGGGGGGGGGGGGGTTCAGCAAGATTTTGAAAAAAAATAAAAAATAAAATCTAACAGATTGACAGAGTGCATTTTTATAAATCAGTTAAGACTAAAACGAGTGGAATCTGGTAAAAAAAATTTAAGATTTTATAGTGTATTGAATTTGGCAAAAAATCATCCCTTGTCAGCAACAGCAGCATAAATATCCCAATGATATTTGTGTTGTAAAATTTACTGATGCCAAATTAAGATTATTTATCAGTTTTTTATTTTTTTCACTGTTTAACACTAAGTACACTAGTTTCTTATGATATTAGATGTGTTTCAAATGGTTTTAGTATTTCAGACATGGGTAGATGCATAGCTCAACTTTGCTTCACTGTCAATATACAGTACAAATTGGAGCAAATAATTGCTTTTTCTATTTTTTCTGCTTTAGTATTCTAACACTATGTACAGGAAATATCTATGATATTATAATTGTTTGAAAGAGTAATACTCCTCAGAAATAAGTCACATTGTTTGATTATATTGGGTTTTCCTACATTAATTATTTGTTACTATATGCACTATTTAGGTTTGAGGAAATATTTTGAGTTATATAAGCATACATAATGTAATTTCTGTGTATCCTTAACACCTCTGTACCTTCCAGACGACTGTAAAACATATATTAGAGGAATAATTATTTCAAGGTGTACTACTCATGGAAACATGGAAATAAGTCAGTGTTTGACTATATTGGGTTATCATAGGTTAAATCTACATGGTGTGTTTTTTGGTCTGAATTTCATTTTAGTATTATGAAATTGTAATTAATTTGGAATGAATAAGGCATCTTCCTGGGAGTTCCACACCCTCTTTGCTGGTAGGAAAGTTGGTGGTGGAACAAGAAGTCCTGGTTTCATTGTCTGCTTATGGTAGTTAGGCAGTATTACTCCACGGTGCACTGTGAGGACTTACCTGGTCTTAGGTTTTTTCAAAGGCTTGAAGAGGGTGTAGGGGACCCAGATAGTTGAACTGGCAGGTGGTATATATGAAGGCATGAAAACTTGTGCATTCTAGTTCATCGGACACAGTTGCCACCTGCGTACTAGTATGTTAGACACAATTAAAAAGTTAAGGTTTTTTTAATACTGTTAAAGAGAATACTTGTTTATGTAGTCATAGCATACTTCATTAACATTATCTCAGGGATGTAATGCATAGTAAATTCATTTTAAGTTTTACATAGTGTTGTATAAACTTCATATAATTAGGGGCTTTCCTTAGAACATACAAAAATTGTAATCTCCAAACTGTATCATGATCTGTAAACAGGCAAAGAACAAAAGGCACAATACTGTGACTGGAACAATACACACATAACCCGCACACAGGAGAAAGGAGCTTACCACAACGTTTCGGTCTGACCTGGACCATTTACACATTCATAAGCTCCTCTTTTCTATGTGCGGGTTATTTGTGTACTGTAAACAGGCAGATTGTTAACCAATTTATTGTAAATAAATGGGTTAACATCCAGATAAATGGATGAACATCCAAATAAGTTTTATAAGAATTAAAGACTGTTTTGTCTTAGTATTGTGAGTTTGCTACTACTGGTAATCATATCCAGTCTGTTGGTATTGATAATTAATTATTGCACTTGATTGTAAGAAAAAAATCCATTGTTGATAATATTAGGCTCAGAAATTTCACATACAATATAATTCATTCTAGATTTCTAATTAATTCTATATTACTTCCAGGTATGCCTTAAAGGATAAGAAACTCAGAGCAAGAGCCAAAGGAAATAACCCAGAGATCCTCTTAGAGTGTTCTGTAGAGTGGAACCCAGTGAGTATATTTATCATTACATGAGATGTAAATCTGTCTAAAAAAACAATAAAAGTTGAATAAAGCTGAAAGGTATCTTAGAGAATTAAATATTCATTTATTTTAACAGATTTTTTATGAAAGTTGGTTTGCCATGTATTAGGTTAATTGGTGTTTTATTGCATTGTGTTTTCATTTTGTAAATACACGTTTATCTGTTTATATACAGGTCTCCCTCAACATTTGCGAGGGTTAGGGGATCAAGAGCCTCGCGAATGTTGAAAAACTGTGAATGTTTGGTGCCCCAATATATTGTAGGGAAATATATTACAATACTGCTTCCTTAACTTGTTGAACCATGAATAATCATAAAATACATGAAAACGTCGTAAATTGTACTAAATATATGCATGTTATGCTTTAATAACATATGTTATTTAATAACATGTATGTTATTAAATAACACAGACTCCACCACTGCCTCCACCACTGCGAGTCCCTACTACCCTCCCTCCGACCCCCACAACTGGCAGCCAGCCCTCCCACCACTCAGTGTGGTGAGTGTTTTGTTTGTTCATTATTTGCTATAAAACTACAGAATAAATAATGTAAACTCATCCATGACTGCATATTGGAACGGCTATTAGGAAAGGTATTAGACGGTGACATCATGTGTTTACTCTTGAACTGCAAAGAATCGAACATTTCTGCTATTGCTAATAATAACAATAATAATAATAATAACAATAATAATAATAATAATAATAATAATAATAATAATAATAATAATAATAACAATAATAATAATAATAATAATAATAATAATAATAATAAATACGATATAATTGAAGAAGGAAATTGTACAAAAATACGAGGGAGTGGTTGACACATCGTCAGTGTGACTTTGTTTATGCTGGAGTGAACATTAGTCTCCCTGCTCTTCCAAACATTTCACAATAATTCAGCGGTTGAGGCAGTGGTATTTAATAACATATATGTTATAAATAATAATAGTACATGTTATTATTAATAACATGTATTATTATTAACATGTATGTATTTAATAACATATATGTTATAAATAATAATAGTACATATTATTAATAACATGTATTATTATTAACATGTATGTTATTAAATACCATTGCCTCAATCACTGCCTCTACCACTCCAGTCACACTCAATCTACAAGCACCAAACACAATGAATTATTGTGAAATGTTTGGAAGAGCAGGGAGACTAATGTTCACTCCAGCATAAACAAAGTCACACTGACGATGTGTCAACCACTCTCTCGTATTTTTGTACAATTTCCTTCTTCAATTATATCATATTTATTATTATTATTATTATTATTATTATTATTATTATTATTATTATTATTATTATTATTACTACTACTATTGTTATTATTAGCTGTAGTAGAAATGTTTAATTCTTTACAGTGTTCAAGAGTAAACACATGATGTCACCGTCTAATACCTGTTCGAATAGCCATTCCAATATGCAGTCATGAATGGGTTTACATTATTTATACTGTAGTTTAATAGCAAATAGTGAATAAACAAAACACTCACCACACTGAGTGGTGGGAGGGCTGGCTGCCAGTTGCGGGGGTTGGAGGGAGGGTAGTAGGGACTCGCAGGTGGCGGGAAACTTAAATATGATTTGGCGGCTGGGAATTTGGTGGCTGGGAATTTGGCGGTTGGGAATTCGCGAATGTGTGTGAAGCCCGTGAAAGTTGAAAACGTGAATGTTGAGGGAGACCTGTATGTGTATGTACAGCGCCAATCATCCACACCTCCTCGATCTGACATCATCACCACATCTACTCTTTCATGATGCTTGCCCATCGTGTAAAGATCAAGCCTACCAGTGGAGTAATCAATGACGCTGCAAAGCTTGCTCTTGCTGCCACTGCAGGTTAAATTTACAGCTATCCGCTCAGTGAAAGACTCCTTCATTGTCATCATGAAGCTTCTAAATTGATGGACGACACCTCTGTGAAGACTCTCAGTGACTGACAGTTCACCGTGTCCCCTTCACCCTTCCTGCTGGCAAAACTTTCCGTTTTTGTCAAACGGTTGGACAAGCTTATCGCTTCCCTATTGACTGCAGACCTTAAGACCTCTATCGAGGAACAAAACACTTGGGCCTTGATTGATAACATCACTAAAATTCCAAACGCTTCTACAATGATCAAGCTCACCTCCTCAACATCGACGTGGCTATCAGAGCATTGTTTGATGGCCTAGCTATCTCTTACTTCCACATCCATCGCAGACACATCAAGCCAGAGCATTTTGCTCATGTCTCCCCATGCTGGACCTGCTACTCATACAACCACACGACACCTGACACTCCCCTGAAAGGAAAGAATTACTGTACCAACTGTGGAAAAGACGGCCATAACTCCACAGAATGTTCCACCACCATTACCACTCCTACCTGCCTCAACTGCAAGGGTACTCATCATACCCCTGCAGCAAAATGTCTTCTATGAAAAGATGTACGCTCCCAGAAGATATAAGAAGAAGAGAAGTACAACCAGAAATCACCAACATTCGCCGCCATCACTAAATTGCAGATGGATACCAAGAAAATCTTACAATCAACACAACAACCATCTCTACTCAGCACTTCACTATCTCCACTTCCTGAAGCAGCTCCTTCAAAGGTGTTATATTGTATGTTGTACACTCATCTAGCCAGTGCAGCCAACCCTGGCACCTTCAACGCCTCCATAAATGAAATCTTTTGTCTCTACAATATGCCAGCCTTTACGTTTCCTGACTCTCCACCATCAGCTGACATCAGAATTCTTCCAAACATTATCAACTTCACTACTCCAGCCAACCTGTCTCCTCCCCAAGCAGATGTCACAACTTCCTGTACCACTGCTCTAGCTGCCTGGAGCACTGCCCCCAAACCTGATACTACTCCACCAATACACCTCTCCACTAATGCTACCGACCCTCACTCACCTGCTTCTACCAAGACAGACTCGTCAAATGAGTACATGTCTCAAGAAGAAGATATCGACAACTTTACTACACCAACTTGGGAGTTTTACACTGCACCATCAAATGTTGACACCGTGACCTGCAGTGAACTCTACACAGCCCTCGGCGCAGGCACTGTCAAGTTCTCCTGCGAACAACCTCATCACTTCACTCTCACCCAAGTTCTGGAATCCTCAAGCCTCTTCGCTTCACCTTTGGAAACAAGACAAATCCTTACCACCTCTCTAGAAGCAACTTCAAGAGATTTGAGAATGGATCTCCTACTAACCTGCCACCCTAATTACATCAAACACCACCACCAGTATACAGTGGACCCCCGGTTAACGATATTTTTTCACTCCAGAAGTATGTTCAGGTGCCAGTACTGACCGAATTTGTTCCCATAAGAAATATTGTGAAGTAGATTAGTCCATTTCAGACCCCCAAACATACACGTACAAACGCACTTACATAAATACACTTACATAATTGGTCACATTCAGAGGTAATCGTTATGCAGGGGTCCACTGTACTACCCTCTGATGATCTTCCCTGCCTACCTCGTCCTGCGACTAACCTACTGTTACAAGTCGAATGCAACTGAGCCTGCTATTCCTGTTCTCAAGTCTGTCCCACCATTGCCTTAAGCTGCTGGGTTAAGCCCTGGCTCTTTTTCTACGACTAAGAACACTCCTCTCCAGCGCTATTCTTTGTCCCATCTTCCCCGCTCATCCCATTGGGATCATACCTGCACTTGTTCGTTCATTCATTTGTTCGTGGTACCCTGACTCACGAGTTTAATTCATTCCGTGACCAAGCTCGTAACTCAATTTGCTCATATATCAAATCAATTTTCCTCACTGAAATTAATCGAAATGCCATTAATCTGTTCCAGACCCCAAAAAAAACACCCCAATTTTTTTGTTACGGGTTTCTAAATAAGAAAAATGTATTTATCAATAAGAAATATTGTATACAAACATAATAAAAGAAAATGTAAAAAATAAACTGGTTTTATAAAGTGTATTTACCTTGGAGATCAGACGACTTTTTCCCAGTGATATGAACCAAACAAACAGTAAAGAAATTACTCTGCAGATCATAAAGGACCAAACAAGTGTTATTGTACCAGAGTCTGAAATAAAAGAAGCCAGGTTACTAGGATCCCATGGTAGAAAAAGTGTTATGCTTAGATTCCACTCACATGACAGGAAAAAAGACTTAATTATTGCATCTATTAAAGTAAAGAAAGAGGTATACATAAACGAGTGTCTTACCAAAAAACGTCAGAACCTCCTGTATAGAGTCAGAAAACTTAAGCGGGAGAATAATGACGCAATACACCAATGCTTCACACGGGATGGGAAAATTCTTGTTAGGAAAACAAATGTAGGTCAACTGTACACAATCACGAACGAGAATGATCTATCATGATTTCTCAGGGATACTGATCTTACAGAGAATAACTAAACAATGTCCAACTTAAAAGCCTACGTAGCGTAGTGTATGTTTTGCTCCATTATTGTTCAAATTTCTTTGTACAATCTCTTAGTATTTAAATAATCAACTACCTCATTTTGTGATTTTACTAGTAAGTATAAGTCACCTTATGTAATTTTCTTATTTACTATTGTTTGCTTAAACATTAGCTGAATTGATACTTTCTCTGTCCATATTACTACCTCATATTTTTTTCAATACTATCAATTGATATTACCTACTAAAATTAATAATTATCATTTTTACTATAATTTCAATTTACTCTTAACATTTTTGACATTTAATAACCATTACTTGTCTAATTACCTTTACCTGTTTTATACCACATTTACTATCTTAGAGTACTCTTAATTACCTTGTACTGCCATATAACCTCTAGTATAACTACCAGTGCAATATTGAATGAAATAAACATTACTTTTTCACTTTTTTTGTAATCATTATTACTTACTAAAATTTTATTAAACACCATATTTACTACCAGTCAATTTTACTTTTGTACATTAAACATTATTTTATACTTCCCATAACATTTTGTTGCCAAATTTTCAAGTTTGCATATTCAACTCCAACCTTTATATTATCCTTTGTACCTGTCTACCATCTTACTATCATATTATAACCAAGACATTACCATTATTCATTGTTCTTACCTGTCCATTTAATTTTTTTACCACTACTTTTTTTTTTAGTCACTTTTTATTGTGTGTGCAATTAGTGTATATTCCAATTACTTTTTTGCAAGTACCAAAACTATCTTTTGCTAGCTAGTACCAACTACCTTATTTTTTTTTTACTTTTTATTGTGCAATAAACTGCTCAACTTATTTAATATTACAAATCAGATCTTACTCCTAAACCAATATTATTTCATAGTGACTATCTGTCCATTTAACTTGTTTACCATTACTCAATTGTAGTCCCTTATATATTTTTTTGTCCTTTATTTTAGCTCTATATAACTACCTTAGATCATATATTCGCAATTGTTAAACTAATCAAGGTGCTATTCTCAGGTGCTAAAGTTAATAAGTTCACTATTTTGCCATTATACTCCAAAGCTCATTTATTTGATCACCACTTTATTGTTCACCACAACTTATATTAGTCCCTTTTATATTATAATTTTATATTATAATTCTAACTTTAAAGAATTACCTTTAAAGTACTACCTACTATCATATTCCCAAGCTCCATTATTTGATCATCACTTTATTTGTTCACCACAAATTATTTTAGTCCCTTTTATATTGTCTCCCTTATTTTAGCTTTAAAAAACTACCTTAGCTCATTATTTTTTACATTTGTTAAATAATTCAGGTGCTATTTTTTTAGCTTTAGAATATTTACTTTATTTTTTACTTAATTCTAACTATAGATTCACTACAAATCTTATGATTACAAGCATTGATCCTGATACCAACCTCTTATTTAATGACTTAAATGATTCAAACAGTTACTGTAATTACTACACAGCAGAACAATCAAAGGCACTTCTCAGAGCCAACAACAACATAACTATCTTTAACTACAATATCAGATCTTTAAGCAAGCATTATGATGACCTCCTAGCATTACTAAATTCCTTGCATGCCAATATGTCCATCATTACACTAACTGAAACCTGGCTAAAGCCTGATACTACAGATGTCTATGCCATTCCTGGTTACACAGCCATACACAACTGTAGGCCAGACCAACAAGGGGGTGGCACAGCTACATACTACTCAGACCAACTAGAATGTATCACTAATACTTGCACAAGGGACGAACATGGGGAATATATAATAGCTAAATTCAAATCCAAATACCTACAAAAACCTCTCACAGTGATAAACATCTACAGAATTCCACAATCAAACATTAGCCAATTTAGTCAAAACCTAGGAAGTATGATAACTGATGCACGCATGAACAAAGATCACTTACTACTCTCAGGTGACTTCAATATAAATCTCCTACAAGACCAGGACCCACACGTTACTGAATTCACAAACACAATGAGTAACTGCATGTTGCTACCAACAGTAACAAAACCTACAAGAGTTACAGAGACTAGTGTTTCCCTACTTGACCACATCTGGACCAACACCATATCCCCTTTAAAATCAGGCATAATTACAGATAATACCACAGACCACTACCCTACTTTCCTCATAACAACTCTTGGTAAAATACCCCAAGACACTACTAAAGTCACCTTCAGACTTCACAATGAGGCAGCCATTAATAACTTCACAACAGCAGTAACAAACATTGACTGGCACACTGAGCCAGAAATCTATACAGATATTGACGAATGTTTTAATAATTTTCTAAAAAAGACCCAATACCTTTATAACAAGCACTGCCCTAAAAAAACTAAACAGATGAAAGCTAAGAGACTGAACAGTCTCTGGCTAACACCCAGCATTCTCAAATCCATAAATACAAAACACCGATATGAAAAACAGTACAGAATGGGTCACATAACCAGAGACCAAACAAAACGTTACTCGTCAATCCTAACCAGCCTGATAAGAAGGGCAGAAAAATTGTATTATGAGAACAGATTATCCAACTTACGAGGTGATATAAAAAAGACCTGGAAGACCCTATCAGAAATTCTGGGAACAAAAAAGATATCACGACATAGCGAAATAAAATTAACAAAATCAGATGAACCCCAACTCCCACCAACAGAAACAGCAAACAGACTCAATGATTTCTTCTCCACTATAGGTCAAAACCTTGCCAATAATATCCCAAGCTCAGATACCCCACCAAATGACTACCTCACTGGCAACTACCCGAACACACTGTTCCTAGCTCCGACTAACCCATACGAAGTCTCCCTTATTATCAACGCACTGAAAAACAAGGCAGGAGATTTAAATACCTTACCACCCTTTATATACAAAAAAGCGTCACAAGTACTATCACCAATCATTGCAACACTCTTTAACAAATCCATTGAATCCTCCACCTTCCGTACAGTTCTCAAAATAGCAAGGGTCACCCCGATCCATAAAGGAGGAGACCAAACAGAGTTGAATAACTATAGGCCAATATCCAATTTACACCCTCTCTCAAAAATCTTCGAAAAATTAATTCATAAACGAATCTACTCCTACCTCATCTCCCATAACATTCTCAACCCCTGCCAATTTGGATTCAGGCCTAATAAAAATACTAATGATGCTATTATACACATGCTAGAACATATATACACTGCAATAGAGAAAAAAGAAGTCCCACTGGGGATCTTCATTGACTTATGTAAAGCTTTTGATACAGTTGACCATGACTTGCTCCATGTAAAATTGTCACACTATGGTATTAGAGGGCACTCCCTCAACTACCTCAAGTCTTACCTCAGCAACAGAAGCCAATATGTGTACGCAAATGGGGCAAGCTCTTCCGCACAACCAATTACAGTTGGTGTCCCACAGGGAAGTGTCCTTGGCCCTCTTCTCTTTCTCCTATACATAAATGACCTACCAAATGCTTCGCAATTACTCAAACCCACACTTTTTGCAGATGACACCACATACGTCTTCTCTCACCCGAGCCCAGTCACGCTAGCCAATACTGTAAACACCGAACTACAGAAAATATCTACCTGGATGAGGACTAACAAACTTACACTAAACATTGACAAAACCTACTTCATTCAGTTTGGTAGCAGAGCTACAGATGTACCTCTTAACATAACGATAAACGGATCACCTATCACAAAGCTAACAGAGGGAAAATTCTTAGGAATCCACCTCGATAATAGACTCAAATTTCATACACATATACAACAAATTTCTAAGAAAATTTCCAAGACTGTAGGCATACTATCGAAGATACGGTACTATGTTCCACAGTCAGCCCTCCTGGCCCTTTATCACTCTCTTATTTACCCCTATCTCACCTATGGAATTTGTGCATGGGGCTCAACAACAACTAACCATCTCAGACCACTAATTACCCAACAAAAGGCTGCAGTTAGAATGATAACAAATTCTCACTACAGGCAGCACACTCCACCAATATTCAAAACACTCAACCTACTCACCATACAAAACATCCATACTTATTATTGCACTTATTACATACATAGAACACTTAACTCTGATATTAACCCTCCCCTCAAACATCTCCTTGCCAACCTCAACAGAACACATGACCATAATACAAGGCACAGATCACTCTTTGATGTTCCTCGTGTCCATCTCACGCTATGCAAAAACTCAATGCACATAAAAGGCCCTAAAATCTGGAATTCATTACCTTTAAATATAAAAGAAACACTACCTGTTTATAAATTCAAGTCTCTTCTCAAAGTTCACTTACTCACTCAAAACCAAATAAATACTGAATAACTGAACCATATAAATTGTATATCCTAAATGTTACTCACAATTATATCACACAAATGTTAAACCTAACTTTGTTATTTTTTTTAAATACACTACCTAACAGAATACTCCATTCTATGCATGCAAGCATAGGACCTGTCTTTGTAATACTCATTTGTATTTTATAGTTATCTGTTTACAATAATGTCTTATCACTGATTTCATCATTGCTTAGTTAATCTTAAGTTAATTTTAAGCCAGCCCGTAATGCTATGCATATAAGTGGCTTTGGCATGCTGCTCTTACCTGTATTTTTTGTACCTCTGTTTGTATGCTAAATTTCTAAATAAATAAATAAATAAATAAAAGGGAGGATGCTGGTGGAAGTGGAGGATGAAAAAGATAGGCAGAGGAGATAGGCTTAATGGCTTAACTTATTTGTTACACTCTTCACTACTCCACCCACCACCTTCACTACTCCACCCACCACCTTCACTGCTCTACCCACCACCTTCACTACTCCACCCACCACCTTCACTGCTCTACCCACCACCTTCACTACTCTACCCACCACCTTCACTGCTCTACCCACCACCTTCACTACTCTACTCACCACCTTCACTACTCTGCCCACCACCTCCACTACTCTACCCACCACCTTCACTACTCATCCCACCACAATCACTACTCTACCCACCATCATCACTACTCCACCCACCATTATCACTACTACACCCTCTACTATCACTACTCCACCCACCACCCTCACTACTCCACTCACCACCATCTCTACTCAACCCACCACCCTCACTACACCCACCACCATCTCTGCTACACCCACCACCCTCACTACTCCACCCACCATTTCACTACTCCATCCACCACCCTCACTACACCCACCACCATTTCTGCTACACCCACCACCCTCACTACTCCACCCACCACCATAACTACTCCACCCACCACTATCACTACTCTACCCACATCTATCACTACTCCACCCACCACCCTCACTACTCCACCCACCACTATTGTTACTCCACCCACTATTATCATTACTCCACCCACCATCTCTACTCCACCCACCACCCTCACTACTCCACCCACCACCATATCTACTACACCCACCACCATATCTACTCCACCCACCATTATTGCTACTCCATCCACTACCATCACTACTACACCCATCACTATCACTACTCTACCCACCACTATCACTACTCCACCTAGTGAAGGAACCTCTGTGAGGCAGGTAAATATCACAGAGGCCTTCCTTAATGTTTCTGGGAAAATTCTGAGTGTTGAAATGGAGGTTAGCTCTTCCCCGGATTTATACGAGAACCAAACAAGGGACGAGGTGCCTCACTACGATTTGGGAGTATTGTCCTTCCAGTTATGTCTTGGAAGAGCTTGTGGGATGGGACAAAGTACCTGACATTCCTCTGGGTACAGAGTTGGATTTGACTTCAGATACACCACCAACTAGTGGCGGCGTATCTGAAGCTCGCTCGTAACTTGGATTTTGGCTTGCAACTCAAAGCAAAAAATTGACTGAGCGACAGCTCGTAACTTGGAAAATTTATAAGTTGGGCACTCGTAAGTCAAGGTACCACTGTATATGGTTCTTCTTTGATTTAGCACATGTTATTATTTACATATTTATTGGCTTTGTAAAGCTCTTGTTTTCTTAACCCTTTGACTGTCGCAACCCCCAATCCTGACGTGTCTCCTGGTGTCGCAAAATTTCAAAAAAAAAAAAAATTATTTTTTCTTATGAAATGATAGAAAATCTTTTCCCGATTGTAATGACACCAAAAAAACGAAATTTGATGGAAAACTGACGGAGTTATGCTCTTGTGAAGTTAGCAACCTCGGCGATATTTACAAATCGGCTATTTCGCCCACTTTGAGCCCTATTTTCGGCTAATTCCATTGTTCCAGTCGACCAAACTCATAGCTATTTCTTTAGAACTCCATTTTTTCTATCGATTGAGTACAAGAAACTGCCCATTTACCGATTTCAACTACCCAATAACATGGTCAGAAATTTGCAATTTGGCCAATTTCACGAAAATTAAAACATATGTCAATTTCAAAATAAGGTCCAGAATGAACAATGCAGACATTCCTGGCTCTAAAATAACATTTTCTTTGTTCATCAGTCATGTCTCCAGGCCCCTCTGATATTACTCTTGCTTTCTATTTTGAATTTTTATTCAGACAAAAAATAGAAGACTTACTATTATGCAGACTACTGCAATACTGTAAAAATTGTATAAATAACATCAACCCATTCATGACTGCATATTAGAATGGCTAGTTGGAGATTTGCTGAACAATGACATCATTTGTTTACTTTTGAACATTGGCAAAAATCAAACATTTTCCTTACTTTGAGCTCCATTTCCAGGTTCTTTTTATAGTAAAATCAATCAAAATCACCTCTACTTCTATAATATGTTTTCCATTCTATCAAATGAGACCAAGAAAATGGGAATACAACCATAAATACTATACGAAAATAGACCACAAAGTCGGCATTTTAATTAAAAAAATGGTCGGAGTTTTTTTTTCTCATTATGCACTGCATGCTCCAGGATTTTTTTTATGTGGTGCACACAGACCACACAGACCCATTCTCTCACATGTGGGCCTACCAGCTTTCTCCTGCTTTATTTGAAGCCGCTAGAATTTATGGGTATATATACGTCAAACACGGTACCTCGTAAGATGTATATATAAGGCCGCAACAGTCAAAGGGTTAAAGACTTGTACATTTATTAACAGCACTTAAAATTTGTATGTTTGTGCAAGTATGATGCTTAAAGGATTTCAGAAATACACTATCTTATCCATATTTTATAATTTACATGGTAAATAATTTGCACATTCTCATTGAATATTGAAACCTTGATAAAATGGTGTCCAGTAATGGCAGTTTTCTGATAAATCTGAACGAGATTGTTTGCTATGATTGTAACATTAAAAGACAGTGAATGTAATCGTGGACTTTGTCCATTGTTTCTGAAATAAATTTACCCAATAGATTGTAACAATAACACATAATTTTGTAACTAATAAAGTTTTTCTGCTGAATAACAAAAAAGGCACAATACCGTGACTGGAACGATACACAAATAACCCGCACATAAAAGAGAGAAGCTTACGACGACGTTTCGGTCCGACTTGGACCATTGACAAAGTCACACTAACCAGAGGTGGAGTAGGACGGCTATATATAGGCAGGAAGAGGTGATGGTAGTAGTAGTAGTAGTACAAGAATGGTATTATATACCATTATTCTACTACTACTACTACTACTATCACCTCTTCCTGCCTATATATAGCCGTCCTACTCCACCTCTGGTTAGTGTGACTTTGTCAATGGTCCAAGTCGGACCGAAACGTCGTCGTAAGCTTCTCTCTTTTATGTGCGGGTTATTTGTGTATTTTTCTGCTGCTTCTGACATCAAAGTTCCCAGTGAATTTTGTCCACTCTTTCCAAAATTTGTTAAATCTGGTTTTTACATTTTGTAGCATATGCAGTACAGTACCAGTAATATGACACAATAACATATATATAGTCCAGAAATATGAAAAATAGCATGTGTGCGCGCGTGCATACATGCATACTCGCCTAGTTGTATGAAGAGGGATTGATTAATTGATTTTGAATAATAATTTGCATTATGTACAGAAGTGTATGTACCATAATTGAAAAATTATACGTTATCTTTTTTATTTAGATTCGAGCTGCTATCAGAACTTTTACACCTAAAGAAGAAAAGTACATGCAGATGGAGCAGAAATTTAAACGTCAAGTGTTCATTACAAATGTAAACCGCCTTAAGGCATGCATCATGGATGTCTATGAAATGGGAATGTTTGTCAAGTGAGTACCATTATTGTTATTATTATTATTACCTGTTTATTTTTATTATTATTATTTTCTTTTTTAAGACATTGGTTGGAGTTTTGTTTTTCCTTTCCTTAGATCAAGACAGATTGCTTCACATTTCCAAGGATCTTCCTCATGAACATAAAAGTATTATTATTTAATTATTATTATTATTATTATTATTATTATTATTATTATTATTATTATTATTATTATATTATTATTACATATTATTGTTCTTTTTTTTATTACATTAACTACCAGTAAACATAGAAACTACTCAGTTTATATAAAGATTTCTTTGTGAAGAAATTAAAAAAAGAGGATTAGGAGAGTGTTAGAGAAATAATGATGGTTGCTGAATAATAGGAAAAATTCTTTAAAGGAATTATTGACTTACGTAATCAAATTATAGGTACAGTATGGGTCATACAGCTTCTGGGGGATGGGAGACAGTCAGGTTTGAGCCAAGGAATCAATCAGTCAATCAATCAAGTTTATTCTCTATAAAGATTACAATGCGGGATTTACAGGTTTTGGATATTGTGTGGTTTACATGTTATAAAATACTAATTACAGAGGGGGCCACTAGGACACCTAGCATGGCTAGGCATTTCGGGCAGACTTAGATTAATTCTTAACTCTAAATTAATATAGATTATGGAGTAAGTTGGTATTAACCCTTTGACTGTCGCAACCCCCAATCCTGAGGTGTCTCCTGGTGTCGCAAAATTTCAAAAAAAAAAAAAATTATTTTTTCTTACGAAATGATAGAGAATCTTTTCCCGATTGTAAAGACACCAAAATAACGAAATTTGATGGAAAACTGACGGAATTACGCTCTCGCGAAGTTAGCGACCTTGGCGATTTTGCCCACTTTGAACCCTATTTTCGGCTAATTCCATTATTCCAGTCAACCAAACTCATAGCTATTTCTTCAGAACTCCATTTTTTCCATCGATTGAGTACAAGAAACTGCCTATTTACCGATTTCAACTACCCAATAACACGGTCAGAAATTTGCAATTTGGCCAATTTCACGAAAATTAAAAAATATGACAATTTCAAAATAAGGACCAGAATGAACAATGCAGATATTCCTGGCTCTAAAATAACACTTTCTTTGTTCATCAGTCATGTCTAAAGGCCCCTCTGATATTACTCTTGCTTTCTATTTTGAATTTTTATTCAAACAAAAAATAGAAGATTTACTGTTATACAGACTATTACAATACTGTAATAATTGTAAAAATTACATCAACCCATTCATGACTGCATATTAGAATGGCTATTTGGACATTTATTGGACAATGACATCATTTGTTTACTTTTGAACATCGGCAAAAATCAAACATTTCCCGTACTTTGTGCTCCATTTCCAGGTTCTTTTTATAGTAAAATTAATCAAAATCACCTCTATTTCTATAATATAGTTTCCATTCTATCAATTGAGACCAAGAAAACGAGAATGCAACCATAAATACTATACGAAAATAGACCACAAATTCGGCATTTTAACCCTTTGACTGTCGCGGCCGTATATATACGTCTTACGAGGTACCGTGTTTGACGTATATAGATACTCATAAATTCTAGCAGCTTCAAATCAAGGAGGAGAAAGCTGGTAGGCCCACATGTGAGAGAATGGGTCTGTGTGGTCAGTGTGCACCATATAAAAAAATCCTGGAGCACGCAGTGCATAATGAGAAAAAAAAACTCAGACCGTTTTTTTTTTTTAATTAAAATGCCGACTTTGTGATCTATTTTCGTATAGTATTTATGGTTGTATTCTCGTTTTCTTGGTCTCATTTGATAGAATGGAAAACATATTATAGAAATAGAGGTGATTTTGATTAATTTTACTATAAAAAGAACCTGGAAATGGAGCTCAAAGTAGGGGAAATGTTCGATTTTTGCCGATGTTCAAAAGTAAACAAATGATGTCATTGTCCATTATTATTATAATCAAGGGGGAAGCGCTAAACCCGTAGGATTATACAGCGCCCAGGGGGGGATGTGGAAGGCATTCAGGCTTAATTCGGGGAACTGGAGCACAGATTCAATTCCCTAAATCAAGAGCCCCTCACCAACATCAAGGAACCTTCCATGAGGGGTGTCATTGTCCAATAAGTGTCCAACTAGCCATTCTAATATGCAGTCATGAATGGGTTGATGTTATTTACACAATTATTACAGTATTGCAGTAGTCTGCATAATAGTAAATCTTCTATTTTTTGTTTGAATAAAAATTCAAAATAGAAAGCAAGAGTAATATCAGAGGGGCCTGGAGACATGACTGATGAACAAAGAAAATGTTATTTTAGAGCCAGAAATGTCTGCACTGTTCATTCTAGACCTTATTTTGAAATTGTCATATTTTTTAATTTTCTTGAAATTGGCCAAATTGCAAATTTCTGACCACGTTATTGGGTAGTTGAAATTAGTAAATGGGCAGTTTCTTGTACTCAGTCGATAGAAAAAACGGAGTTCTAAAGAAAGAGCTATGAGTTTTGTCGACTGGAACAATGGAATTAGCCGAAAATAGGGCTCAAAGTGGGCGAAATCGCCGATTTGTAAATATCGCCGAGGTCGCTAACTTCACAAGAGCGTAATTCCATCAGTTTTCCATCAAATTTTGTTTTTTTGGTGTCATTACAATCGGGAAAAGATTCTCTATCATTTCATAAGAAAAAATCTTTTTTTTTTTTTTTTTTTTTTTTTTTTTTTTTTTTTTTTTTTTTTTTTTTTTTTTTTTTTTTTTTTTTTTTTAAATTTTGCGACACCAGGAGACACCTCAGGATTGGGGGTTGTGACAGTCAAGGGGTTAATTAAAAAAACTGTCGGAGTTTTTTTTTTCTCATTATGCACTGCGTGCTCCAGGATTTTTTTTATATGGTGCACACTGACCACACAGACCCATTCTCTCACATGTGGGCCTACCAGCTTTCTCCTGCCTGATTTGAAGCCGCTAGAATTTATGAGTATATATACGTCAAACACGGTACCTCGTAAACGTATATATACAGCCGCGACAGTCAAAGGGTTAAGGCTAAGTGACTACATTATAGTTTGTGAGTTTAGCAATGTAAATGCTTTTGTTTTGGCACAATACACAGGTTCTATATTGTAGTATCACAGGCAAACTTATGAAGGGAAGGATAGCACTAATACCTTGGATCAAGTGCATGTAGAAGACACTAATTGTACCAATTTGCCTTCAATAGGTTCATATTGTACATATGGAATGGCAAATGACTTAAGCGTCATGCACTGTACATGAGTACTATACCTGTGTGTTTGTAATGGGAGAGCAGCATTTGTTCTTGTGTCTGGGTGTTTCTGTTATTATTATTATTATAATCACGGGGGAGTGCTAAACCCATAGGGATTATATAGCACCTGTGAGGGGGGGTAGAATGTATTCAGGCCCAGTTCAGGGAACTGGAGCACAGATCTAATTTCCTAAATCAAGAGCCCCTCACCAGCATCAAGGAACCTCCCTTGAGGGGCAGGTGTTTCTGTATCTGTCTATGCAAGGATTACATTATAGTACTTATTACTGTACAGTATTCTTTCCTTACTTCTCATAAAGTTCAGTTGGAACCATATACCATATTCAGTTGGCAATTTTTTTACACAGCAAACCATTAACTCAGACTTTCCACAAAATACTTTAATGATTTGGTCACAGTGTGCTGCCTCATGTACTCTGTAATTTTTTATTCATGAATTCCATTGCAGGTCTTGCTTTGAGTGGGAGTATCCAGTCAGAAGTACTATAGCCTTCATTGTGTTCATGGTTGGAACATACTGCTTTGAACCATACATGATTCCTATCATCTTGTTAATCCTGTACCTCCGAAATTATATTGTAAGTTTCTAGATTTTATATTTACTTTTTTGTACATAGAGTACATACCAAGGTTATTAAATATATTCATTTGTATTTCTCTTTAAAATAGTAACCCTGTGAAACTATAAGTCATAATGAAAATATAATGCATGGGGAAAAAGCAATCAGATTGATCCAAGGCAGGGGAGGGTAGCTCAAATTCCTTGGATCAGAATCCCTTTTACTGGCATCAAGGCACCCTATTTAAAAGGAGTTTCTAATAACAACCTTACTTCCTTAGATATCAGTGTAGTTTTCACCATGCAGTATATCATCCCATATTGAAACTGTGTTATTTAATTAGGTAGTATTTTTTATTATTTTTTTTTTAAATGTATGGCCTACTGATTTATTTGTATACTTGTACATGTATAAATAATAATGTTCAAAAACATTTCAGATACTCTCAATAGTTGGCACTATGATGCACAGAGAAGAAGATAATGATTACTCTGCGGATGAAGATGAGGCTGATGATGATGACAAGGATAAGGTATGGTTATTTTATATTAGTATACATATAGCAATAAAACTCTCTATAAGAGCCATATTCAGGTGTAATCTTTTAAATGAGAAGTCATGTTTTTTAAGTAAGTGTATTTAGCTAATTTTGTGTGGGATGAATCATCCCATGTGACAGTTTGGGGTATTCAGGGCTGGCAACACAGTGGTTTAGAGCAGCAGTCACCATTACCTTTCCATGTAACAGTGTATTGCCTAAACCTTTCTTGTCAGTAAATGATGACTAGTTACAATGAGTATTCTGAAACACAGACCAGTCATGTGGCCAGGGTTTAAGACTGCAAAAGGGATGCCTTTAAGACAATTGATAAATAGGACACCAGTGAGGATGTGTAGAACACTAGCAAATTATCCCATACTATGTGTACAGTGTCCAAACAGTATGTTCCAGTAATAAGCTATTTTCCAACAACAAAGAGATCTTTTGACTTGGTTATGGACATCAGTGGACTGCAGGTGCCACCAGTAGCCTTCATAAACACCCTGTATCATACCATTCCTTACCCATACCATGTCTGTCTCTGAAAAGAGATTGTTTTTAAGATTTCTGGCCCAAAGCTTCTCACCTGGAGACCAAGTTGAATTGGTCTGAACACATGGTTCCTATGGAAGCATCTGTAAACATTTACCTGCACTCTTGTTAATAACTTCGAGATTTTTTTTTTCAAATGTCAGCCATTTTAACACATGAAATATATCCATCCTAAATATACTGTGGACCAGAGATATTAAAGGAATAATGTAGTGAAGTGGTGAAAGTGTGACAAAAATGTCAAAGGGCATTAGTGGGCGAGCTTCGATACTTCACTCACAGTGATGTTGCACTATATCTGAATGTATGTTACTGCACAAGATCTTAGTGGGGTTATATAATCTTTATTTGATGCACCAGATATTTGTACAGTATAACCCCAAAAAAAAAAAAAAAAAAAGCATTGGAATGTCACATCAAAAACTGCTTTGAGTATGAAGTGACAGAAGGTGACACCAGTGTAATTGGTTATGTTGTTGTGGACACTGCCATGTCAGATGGTGAGGACACTAAGGTAAGAAAGTGTAGCATGAGAATACAGTATTTTGCAACTGCACCACACTGGGTTAAGACAGAGGGCAACATTACCCAGTTGGAAGTGCTTACTCCCAGCTTTGGAGAATATTTCATCCTAGGGTGCCAAGATGTAGGGCTGAATATCCCATGACCTGTGGTGTTCCTTGAAACTTGATCAAAAAACTATAACAACAGATAGCTGATGCAGTGGAGAATGTCAAAGAGAAGACTGACCAAAGTGCCCATTGAATGCTAACTTTTATGATGGGGGAAGAGGATGAAATACTGGTTCAAAACACTACAAAGCTGTAGGACCAGACAGATGTGGCAGTGACCACAAGGTTTCACCAATAAATAGTTAAGTTGGATGGGAGTGTTTCAGTCCTTCTGCAACTAGCATGACTTAAAGCCCACTACAAGGCCATGCAGCTCGTGTTGCAAGTGACATAGAAAACACTAGCCATGAATGACAACCTACCAAACAAATCACCACAACTAATGGTTGAGTGTCGGGTGAAAGCTTCCTTCCCTACGAGGGAAGAGTGGACAAAGACATCCTATCCTGCCTAGCTGAGGGACTTCATATAATCCTCTACACTAGCCTCCCATGTCACAGTATGTAAACCCATCTTCTGCCTAAGTGCTTTGAATATTCTTTCACACAGGCTCCCTACACCTTGCTTCTCTGCAATTTTTCATTTTCTTTATGGGGAAAATATACAAGTAAAGTTTATAATGGGTCTTGTATATTGTAGCTTGATTCTCCTGTTTAATATATTATTTGTAATATGCACTGGGATTAAATTTTCTTTTTGGTTATATGGGATTTACAGTTGGGTAATTTTGCTTTATTTTAGCACACTGTTTTTAAGTCTTTTATGTATGACACATTGTGAAAATTTAGTTTTGTAATTACATGTATTATTATATGCCTGTTTTATATATTTATAATTTTTTTTTTTTTTTTTTGTAGTAGAATATTTTATTGCTATTTGTCCCATGGAAATGTTAAGTTACACCAATACGTATATTGTTACAGTTATCAGGAATCATTCTATTTAGAATTATGATTATCCAAAATAGCAAATACTTGTTTGAAGTAAAGTTCAGATAGACAGTGAGTGAAATTTTATTCCATCCATCATAACACAAAGAAAATTCTATAAAACATTTTTCAAAATACTGTACAGTACTGTATTTAAAAATGAAAACCCTTTCTACCATATATTTATCTCCCTGTTCACCTGTACTTATCAGTCGGTACAAAAACTTTTAAGATCCAGTTAAAGGGGAACAGATAATGTTATGAGAGTCTATATAGTAATTAAAGTGTTTACTTTAAGAAAAAGACATTTTTGAGTAGAAAATTATCCTAGGAAATATATGGTGTGCCTTTGTTTTTAAATGTAGTGGCAAACCTAACTAGTAAGCAAGTGGAGGCTTAGCTACAGGAATACATCACTGGTTTGCCAGCATTTACTTAATCACTGTGTAGTCATCCTGTAAAAAAAATATGTCAACTCTTTCTGTTCCTGACAAATAAAACTATCGTGTCTTGAATCTGAAGTTAATACCACAGATCAAGGTTGAATTAAGCTCAAATGCAGGACAAAACTTTTGAGACAATGTATAACAGGCTTTTTCAGTGCAACACGAAATGATACACAGTAAGTGTACTTATACCACCATGAAGTTAGGTGTAACTAACTGGGAAGGTGACGTATGAGATCACAGAGTGGTGGAGTATAGCAGGTGTTCTGCTGGTTCATCCAGGAACTACTGCAGGATCCCTACTGCATACTACATCTTGTGTGTATATGAAACTATGTGTACCTGAAGGTTTCCATGGTTCTCAGTCGCATTGTGTGTGTAGATCAATACAGTATTCAGGCATTTCCTAAATATTTTTTTATTAATTTGATGAAGCTTGTTCTGCAAGCAAAATGTTATCTTGGTAAAAGTTGTGCTCTGCATTTGTCAGTTTCAACCATTCTGTCAAATATACACCACAGATTAAGTTAGGTACTGTGGGGGTGTTTTCCTCATAAGGTTGAATATTTATGGGTCAGTTTTATTTGGCAAACAGTAGTCAAAATGTGCAGTGTGCTTTTTTAGGCAGAAATGTAATATATTTTTTTCTTTTAATGCTTTAGAAGAATGTAGAATATGAAGCTAATATATTAGAGAAAGTTAACAGTATCAAACAGGATACTGACGATAATAAGGCTTCAGGTGCGGGTTGGATTTCTAAATAAATTTATCCAGATTACTGGTACAATATTGTTTTGTATGTTTGAGTTAGAGATGATTGATAGACTAAAAGCAGTTGGTATTATTTTGTTTTAAATAGGTATAAGGTGTTTGAAAAATAAATAGTTAACAGTAAAAGAAGCAGAGATGTAGTAGGTATGGGTGCAGTGTTAAAAGAGTGCAGTTGCCACTATAAAACTGTTGATTTACTGAGGCAGTGTGGAAATGGAAAAAAAATAGATATGAAAAGAATGTCTGAATGGACAAAAAAAATTCTCAGTGAAGAATTTAAGTGTTATAGTGGATAAATGGCATGATAATAGGACAGAGAGATAAGATGTACGAGACGGATGTCTAGGAATGAAAATAATTAAAAATACAGTACACCAAAAATAAGGAACATGGAGGTTTATTTTGAATTCCCTAGTTGCACATTGGAATTATTATTATATTCATAGAAAATGCTAAACTTGTTAGCGTCATTCAGCACTGCATGACAGAGGTGAAGGAAACTGCAGAGGAGGAGAGCTATTGGTGTTGAGAGAAGGACATCAGCAGACAGGCACGTGGTTACAATTGATGCAGCAAATCGATGTCAGTTAAAATATCATAGGGCAAACCTACATTAATGTTGGGACAGTCAGAGAGGAGGATTGAAAAAGAATGTTAGGATATTGAAAACCACATCTAAAATGATAAAAGGGACTATCAATCCAAAGATAGTGAAAAGGGACAGTCATCAGAAGACAGTGTGATGTGGGGTCTAACAAAAGTGCATATTTGTTTAATTAAAATGAGTAATAAAATCTGATTGTGCAGTAGAATATTGTCATTGACATGTGAGTCAGTTTTACTCATCATTTTAAATTCTGTTATATTGGATAATCAAGAGTCTGTCTAGTCTGATCACAAATAATGTTGACTATTGATTTATTTCATAGCATGATTGATCACTTTCCTTTTTTTTTTTTTTTTTTTCTTTTTTTTTTCATATTTCTTGGGCTGAAATTCCAGAGTGGGAATCCAGAGGTAAGGAAAAGACAAAATGAAATGCTGGGTTGTGGTGGAATTAACGCATCTCCTACTAACCCCAAGGAGAAGGTGAGGTATTATAAACCTCGTTTTAAACATGCTCTTTGGGGTTTCAGATTAACTTTGGTGATTGTTGCTTGTGGTTTAGGGAGGCTTGTGTGTATATTTTTGTAGTTGAAGAATATCCAAAATTATCAGAGGAATCCCTTTAGTATAAACAAATATCACGTTTTTATTTGTAGTCATGGTCAAAGAGTTATTTGACTGATTGCCCATGATAATGACTAATTAAACATACTGTGGATTTACTTAGTACTTGTCTTTGGTGATAGGTACTGTACTTTTAATATTTAGTTTGGTAACATAGTGTGTGCTATTTCTCACATTGACAGCTTATGTAAGGAAATTGTGGGTGCTCTATTTATTAAAGTGTATACTAATTTATTCCCAAGTTTACTGAAACTTGTTTATTATGTCTGAGCTTTGAAGCTACCAAATACAGTTGCCTTAAAAAAATTTTCAAGCTCTACCTCCCTGTGTGAGAAATAATGAAAAAATAATGAATTGTAAATAAGTAAAGTGATACTGCCTGACTTGTATCAGAAGTCCATTTCCACCTGCATTACTCCTCACAAAATTAGGCTTCATCTTGCTCTTATTTGAAAATAAAAAGTGAATATTAACCCTGTAAATTATGACTAGTACTTTTTCTCACTTTTGCCTGACATGGGCCAAAGTTGTAAGTATGTAATTACACTTAATTAGTATTAGTACAAGCAAATCACTCTAATGCATATGGACCCACAGTGAGTGTGTTTTCACCCTATAATTTATTCTCTCATATTTTAACCCCAGTTCCCCACCTTAACACTTAGGCTGTCAGATATACCCTTTCTAACATTATTATTTTAATAAATTCATGGAGAGGAGAGGTGCTAAACCTGTGTGGGGTTATACAGCACCTGGGGAAATGGGAAGCTGTCAAGCTCAATCAAGAGCCCCTCACTGGCATCAAGGAACCTCCTTGAGAGAACCCTTTCAAACAGTTACTTGGTCATTTAGCTAATCAAAGGAACACTTACCTAGGTATCCATGGTAGTCAGGTAGAGCCATCCCAGCAAGTCACAGGACTCATGAAATTGTAATAACATGATAGAAAGCAAACCATTGAACAGGTGGAGTCTGAACCCATGGGTTCAGACCCCACCTGTTCCTTGGTTAAGTCACAGGACTTTCCAAATTGTGACCACTGTGTAACAATACTTAAATGAATACTGGACGAGTATAAATTCCACCTTCAAGTTTCATAGTACTGCACACATCATGCAGTATATATTTATATAATCATAAGCACTGGTTAATAATTTAAGATATATGAGGTAAACAATGTACTCAAGGGAATAATAAGGACTGTGATGTAAGATATCATTGCAGTACATACACGATATAAATTTTTTGAACTGTGGTAAGCCTGCCTGCTTTGTTACCTAACATCTTGAGATAGCCTGGAACGGCTTTGCCACATCCATGTTGTTGTCAAAATTTGTTGAGTGATTCGGCATGGTAATATTCAAGTTGAACATTGTTAATTTGCTTTGATGTTAATTTATATTAAGTACAGTATGATGCTGTGTATTCAGTTCTAAGATTTATTTTAACCATTCAAATTCAGTGTTTAAAGACATGCCTTATTTTTAATGTGAATGCATTGTGACTCACATTAAAAGAGTACAGTCAGATCCAGATTTGTTGTGGCAGGAGCTGATCTAAATCCTGATTTCCAAAAACTGTGCAGACAGTGCATGAAATCTACAATGTGTGTGCCCACATGCACACATGCGCACACACACACACACACACACCAAAAAAATGTGTACTGACTACTCATTGTAGTAATTATCTTCTTCACAATTTACAGTGGACCCTTGGGTAATGATATTAATCTGTTCCAGAGAGCTTATCTTTATCCGAATTTATCGCTATCCAAATTAATTTTCCCCATAAGAAATAATGGAAATCTAATTAATCCGTTCCAGACACCCAAAAGTATTAAACAAAATAATTTTTTTTACATGAAATATACATTTCCCTACACAGAAAACAATGAGACATGCAGAATAAACAATTTTGAAATGACACCTTTATTGAAGATGTATTGATGAGTGATGAGATGGGAGGAGGGCAGAGGATGGAGGAGTTTACAATTGTTTGGAAGAGGAATCCCCTTCCATAAAGACTTAAGGTAACAAATCCTTTTCTGGGGTTACCTCCCTTCTTTGTTTTTTAATGGCACTAGGACCAGCTTGAGTCACTGGACCCGTGTAGCTCCAAAAATCTGTCCAGAGAGCTCTGTTGTTGTTACTGGTGTTACTAGTGTTGTTACTGGGGTTACTAGTGTTGTTATTGGGATTACTAGTGTTGTTACTAAAATGGGACACAATACAGTGGACCCCCGCATAACGATGGCATCACATAGCGATTAATCCGCATACCGCTTACTTTAATCGCAAAAATTTTGCCGGGCATACCGATTAAAAACCCGCTCACCGATTTTCGTCCGAGACGCGTCCAATGTGCGCCCTCAGCCAGCCTCACATGTGCCACCCGTGCCATTGTTTACCAGCCAGCCTCCGCGGTAACATCCAAGCATACACTCGGAATATTTCGTATTATTACAGTGTTTTCGGTGCTGTTTCTGGAAAATAAGTGACCATGGGCCCCAAGAAAGATTCTAGTGCCAACCGTACACCAATAAGGGTGAGAATTCCCATTGAAATGAAGAAAGAGATCATTGATAAGTATGAAAGTGGAGTGCGTATCGCCGACCTAGTCAAGTTGTACAAGAAACCCCAATCAGCCATCGCTACTATTGTGGGCACCAGAAAGACAATCAAGGAAGCTGTTCTTGCCAAAGGTTTAACTGTGTTTTCGAAACAAAGATCGCAAGTGATGGAAGATGTTGAGAGACTCTTATTGGTGTGGATAAATGAAAAACAGCTAGCAGGAGATAGCGTCTCTCAAGCGATCATATGTGAAAAGGCTAGGAAGTTGCATGAGGATTTAATTAAAAAAATGCCTGCAACTAGTGATGATGTGAGTGAATTTAAGGCCAGCAAAGGTTGGTTTGAGAGATTTAAGAAGCGTAGTGGCATCCATAGTGTGATAAGGCATGGTGAGGCTGCCAGTTCGGACCACAAAGCGGCTGAAAAATATGTGCAGGAATTCAAGGAGTACATAGACAGTGAAGGACTGAAACCTGAACAAGTGTTTAATTGTGATGAAACAGGCCTGTTCTGGAAGAAAATGCCAAGCAGGACCTACATTACTCAGGAGGAAAAGGCACTCCCAGGACATAAGCCTATGAAAGACAGGCTTACTTTGCTGATGTGTGCCAATGCTAGTGGTGATTGCAAAGTTAAGCCTTTATTAGTGTATCACTCTGAAACTCCCAGAGCGTTCAGGCAAAAGAATGTCCTCAAGGATAATTTGTGTGTGCTGTGGAGGGCAAACAGTAAGGCATGGGCCACTAGGGACTTTTTCTATAACTGGTTACACCATGCATTTGCCCCCAATGTGAAAGATTACCTAACTGAAAAGAAATTAGACCTTAAGTGCCTCCTGGTGTTAGACAATGCCCCTGGTCATCCTACAGACGTGGCAGAGCGACTTTATGGGGACATGAGCTTCATTAAGGTGAAGTTTTTGCCTCCTAATACCACTCCTCTCCTGCAGCCCATGGACCAGCAGGTTATTGCAAACTTCAAAAAACTGTACACAAAAGCTCTGTTTGAAAGGTGCTTTGTAGTGACCTCAGAAACTCAACTGACTCTAAGAGAGTTTTGGAGAGAGCACTTTAATATCCTCAATTGTGTAAACCTTATAGGTAAGGCTTGGGAGGGAGTGACTAAGAAGACCTTGAACTCTGCTTGGAAGAAACTGTGGCCAGAATGTGTAGACAAAAGGGATTTTGAAGGGTTTGAGGCTAACCCTGAGAGGATTATTCCAGTTGAGGAATCCATTGTGGCATTGGGAAAGTCCTTGGGGTTGGAGGTTAGTGGGGAGGATGTGGAAGAGTTGGTGGAGGAGGACAATGAAGAACTAACCACTGATGAGCTGATAGATTAACTTCAAGAGCAAGAGGCCAGACCTGGGGAAACTGGTTCAGAGGAGGGGAGAGAGAAATTGAAGAAGTTGCCTACTACAAAGATAAAGGAAATCTGTGCAAAGTGGCTTGAAGTGCAAACCTTCATGGATGAAAATCACCCTCACACAGCTATTGCAAGCCGTGCTGGTGATTATTACACTGACAATGTTGTGAAACACTTTAGGCAAGTCATAAAGGAACGAGAGGTACAGGCCACTATGGACAGATATCTTGTGCGAAAGAAGTCCAGTGACTGAAGCTGGCCCTAGTGGCATTAAAAGAAGAAGGGAAGTAACCCCAGAAAAGGATTTGCTACCTCAAGTCCTAATGGAAGGGGATTCCCCTTCTAAACACTAACACTCTCTCTCCCTCCTCCCATCCCATCAATCATCAGATCTTCAATAAAAGTAAGTGTCATGTAATTGTGCATGCCTTTTTCAGTTTGTGTGTATTAAAATTAACATTTCATGTGGTAAAAAAATTTTTTTTTTCATACTTTTGGGTGTCTTGCACGGATTAATTTTATTTCCATTATTTCTTATGGGGAAAATTCATTCACATAACGATTATTTCGCATAACAATTACCCCTCTTGCACGGATTAAAATCGTTAACCGGGGGTCCACTGTATTGTCATTGTACATGTTGCCAATACGGCTGTGTCAGGGTAATGTTCATAAATGCTTGCACCTTTGTCCACATTGTACAGATGTCCTTAATCTTTGACAAAGGCAACTTAATCCATCTCTGTTCCTCCTCCTTATGAAGCAATTTCCTGAGCTGTGGTCTGTTGCTGTTACACCTCAAGCTCTTGCAGCTCTGTAGTGGTTAGCTCTTCATCGTCATCCTCCACCAACTCTTCCACATCCTCGCCACTAACCTCCAACCCCATGGACTTCCCCAGTGCCACAATAGATTCCACAACTGGTATAGGCTCCTCAGGGTTAGCCTGAAACCCTTCAAAATCCCTCTCTTGTACACATTCTGGCCACAATGTTCTCCAAGCAGAGTTCAAAGTCCTGGAAGTCACTCCCTCCCAAGCCTTACCTATAAGGTTTATGCAACTGAGGATACTGAAGTGATCTTTCCAGAACTCTCTTAGGGTCAATTCAGTGTCTGAGGTCACTTCAAAGCACTTTTGAAACACTGCTTTGGTGTACAGTTTTTTGAAATTTGAAATGGCCTGCTGGTCCATGGGCTGGAGGAGAGGAGTGATGTTAGGAGGCAAAAACTTGACTTTTATGAAACTAAACTCAGGCACCATTTGCTCTTCCAAGTCTGGAGGATGAGCAGGAGCATTGTCTAATACCAGGAGGCACTTGAGTTCCAATTTATTTTCCAGGAGGTATTTTTTCACACGGGCCAAACACGTCATAGAACCAATCGAGGAAAATGCCCCTAGTGACCTATGCCTTACTGTTTGCTCTCCACATCACACACAATTTAGTCTTGACAACACTGTTTTTTCTTGAACACTCTGGGAGTTTCAGAGTGATGCACGAGTAAAGGCTTCACTTGGCAATCCCCACTAGCATTACTACAAAACATGAGAGTTAGCCTGTTTTTCATAGGCTTGTGTCCCGGGAATGCCTTTTCCTCCTGAGTAATGTAGGTCCTGTTTGGCATTTTCTTCCAAAACAGGCCTGTTTCGTCACAATTGAACACTTGTTGGAGTTTTAATTTTTCAGCCTCTGTGTACTCCTTAAAGTCCTGCACATATTTTTCAGCCACTTTTTTGTCAGAACTGGCAGCCTCACCATGCCTTATCACACTGTGTATGCCACTACGATTCTTAACCCCTTGACTGTCGCAACCCCAAATCCTGAGGTGTCTCCTTGTGTTGCAAAATTTCCGAAAAAAAAAAATTATTTTTTCCTATGAAATGATAGAGAATCTTTTCCCGATTGTAATGACACCAAAAGAACGAAATTTGATGGAAAACTGACAGAATTACGCTCTTGCAAAGTTAGCAACTTCGGCGATATTTACGAATCGGCGATTTCGCCCACTTTGAGGCCTATTTTTGGCTAATTCCATTGTTCCAGTCGACCAAAATCATAGCTATTTCTTGAGAACTCCATTTTTTTCTATCAACTGAGTACAAGAAACTGCCCATTTACCGGTTTCAACTACCCAATAACGTGGTCAGAAATTTGCAATTTGGCCAATTTCACGAAAATTAAAAAAATATGACAATTTCAAAATAGGATCCTGAATGAACAATGCAAACACTCCTGGCTCTAAAATAACATTTTCTTTGTTAATCAGTCACGTCTCCAGGCCCCTCTGATATTACTCTTGCTTTCTATTTTGAATTTTTATTCAAACAAAAAATACCAGATTTACTGTTATACAGACTACTGCAATATCGTAATAATTGTATAAATATTGTCAACTCATTCATGACTGCATATTAGAATGGCTAGTTGGACATTTATTGGACAATGACATTTGTTTACTTTTGAACATCGACAAAAATCAAACATTTCCCCTACTTTGAGCTCCATTTCAAGGTTCTTTTCATAGTAAAACCAATCAAAATTACCTCTATTTCTGTAATATGTTTTCCATTCTATCAAATGAGACCAAGAAAACGAGAATACAACCATAAATACTATACTAAAATAGACCACAAAGTCGGCATTTTAATTAAAAAAAACAGTCAGTTTTTTTTTTCTCATTATGCACTGCGTGCTGCAGGATTTTTTTTATATGGTGCACACTGAACACACAGACCCATTCTCTCACATGTGGGCCTACCAGCTTTCTCCTGCTTGATTTGAAGCGGCTAGAATTTATGAGTACGTATATATATACGTCAAAAACGGTGGCTTGAAAGACGTATATATATGACCGAAACAAAGGGTTAAATCTCTCAAACCAGCCTTTGCTGGCGTTAAATTCATCAATATGAGCACTATTTGGAGGCATTTTCTTAATGAGATCTGCATGCAACTGTCTTGCCTTTTCACATATTATTTACTGAGAAACATTGTCTCCTGATAATTGTTTCTCATTGATCCACACCAACAACAGTCTCTCCACATCTTCGAGTATTTGTGATCTCTGTTTTGTAAGCATACTTGCACCTTTCGCAACAACAGCTTCCTTGATTGCCTTTTTGTTGGCCAAGATAGTAGCGAAGGTTGACTGGGGTTTGTTATATAACCTGGCCAACTCGGAGACACACGCTCCACTTTCGTATTTTGCGATGATCTCTTTCTTCAATTCAATAATATTTCTTACCCTCTTTACCACAGGGCTGGCCACTAGAAGCTTTCTTTGGGCCCATGGTGACTTATTTAGCAATTACAAGCACGAAAAACAATGGAGTAATACAAAATATATTACATGTACGTGTGGAATCGTCCTGACTGGCTTGTAAACAGTGGCACACTGGCTGTACATGAGTGGCCGGGTGGCTCAGTCTGTGTGGACACTTTCTGGACGAATATCCTTAACCGAGTTTTTTATCGGTAACCAAGCCAATATTTTGACGCAAAAACGTATCACTATCTGATTTTATCATTATCCGATGTCATCGTTACCCGAGGGTCCACTGTATATAAAGGAGGCCCTCCACATTCAAGAGGGTTAGCGGATCAAGAACCTCACAAATCTTGTAAATTCGTGAATGTTTGGTGCGCAGATATGATGTAGGGAAATATAATACATACAGTGGACCCTTGCCTTACGAACGCATCGCGTTACGTTAAATCTGCCATACAAAGCATTTGAATGCAAAAATTTTGCCTCTCCTCACATGATTCATCCAGGACGCATCCTGCGTGGCCTCAGCTGCCCCGTGTGTGCCAGTGTTTACAAGCCAGCCAGTGCGGTCGCATCTAAGCATGCATTCGGTACATTTCATATTATCACAGTGATTTTAGTGCTTGTAGCTGCAAAATAAGTCACCATGGGCCCCAAGAAAGCTTCTAGTGCCAACCCTGTGGTAAAAAGGGTGAAAATTACTATGGAAATGAAGAAAGAGATAATAGCTAAGTACGAAATTGGAGTGCGTATCTCGGATCTGGTCAGTTTGTATACCAAACGCCAGGTTTGTTTTCGAAACAGAGATCGCAAGTACTCGAACATGTTGAGAGACTGTTATTGGTGTGGATAAACGAGAAACAGAAAGCAGGAGATAGCATCTCTCAAGCAATCATATGTGAAAAGGCTAGGAAATTGCATGACGATTTAATTAGAAAAATGCCTGCAACTAGTGGTGATGTGAGTGAATTTAAGGCCAGCAAAGGTTGGCTTGAGAGATTTAAGAATTGTAGTGGCATACATAGTGTGATAAGGCATGGTGAGGCTGCCAGTTCGGACCACAAAGCGGCTGAAAAATATGCGAAGGAATTCAAGGAGTACATAAACAGTGAAAAATTGAAACCTGAATAAGTGTTTAATTGCGACGAAACAGGCCTGTTTAGGAAGAAATTGCCAAGCAGGACCTACATTACACAGGAGGAAAAGGCACTCCCAGGACATAAGCCTAGGAAAGACAGGCTTACTCTTCTGATGTGTGCTAATGCTAGTGGTGATTGCAAAGTGAAGCCTTTATTGGTGTATCACTCTGAAACTCCCAGAGTGTTCAGGCAAAACAATGTCCTCAAGGCTAATTTGTGTGTGCTGTGGAAGGCAAACAGTAAGGCATGGGTCACTAGAGACTTTTTCTATGACTGGTTACACCATGCATTTGCCCCCACTCTGAAAAATTACCTCCTGGAAAATAAATTGGACCTTAAGTGCCTCCTGGTATTAGACAATGCTCCTGGTCATCCTTCAGACTTGGCAGAGCGACTTTCTAGGGACATGAGCTTCATTAAGGTCAGGTTTTTGCCTCCTAATACCACTCCTCTCCTGCAGCCCATGGACCAGTAGGTCATTTCAAACTTCAAAAAACTCTACACAAAAGCTATGTTTCAAAAGTGCTTTGAAGTGACCTCAGACACTCGATTGACTCTAAGAGAGTTTTGGAAAGATCACTTTAGCATCCTCAGTTGTGTAAACCTTATAGGGAAGGGAGTGGCTAAGAGGACCTTGAACTCTGCTTGGAAGAAACTGTGGCCAGAATGTGTAGAAGAAAGGGATTTTGAAGGGTTTCAGACTAACCCTGAGAAGCATGTGCCAGTTGTGGAATCCATTGTGGCATTGGGGAAGTCCTTGGGGTTGGAGGTTAGTGGGGAGGATGTGGAAGAGTTGGTGGAGGAGGACAATGAAGAACTAACCACTGAAGAGCTGCAAGATCATCTTCAACAGCAAGAGGCCAGACCTGAGGAAACTGCTTCAGAGGAGGAGAGAGAGAAATTGAGTAAGTTGCCTACTTCAAAGAATAAGGAAATGTGTGCAAAGTGAGTTGAACTGCAAACCTTTGCAGATGAAAATCACCCTGACACAGCTACTGCAAGCCGTGCTGGTGACTATTACAATGACAATGTTATGGCCCATTTTAAGAAAGTCTTAAAGGAACAGGAAGTACAGACCTCTATGGACAGATTTGTTGTGCGACAGAGGTCCAATGACTTTCAAGCTGGTCCTAGTGGCATTAAAAGAAGAAGGGAAGTAACCCCGGATTCCCCTTCTAAACAATAACAACTTCCACACTCCCATCCCATCAATCATCACCAGATCTTCAATAAAGGTAAGTGTCATGTATTGTATTCTTAGTAGAGTATTAATTGTGCATGTCTTAAGTTTGTGTGTATTAAAATTAATATTTCATGTGGTAAAAAAAAAATTTTTCATACTTTGTGGTGTCTTGCACGGATTAATTTGATTTCCATTATTTCTTATGGGGAAAATTAATTCGCCATATGATAATTTCAGCTTAGGATGAGCTCTCATGAATGGATTAATATCGTAAGGCGGGGGTCCACTGTAATACGTACTGTACTGTAGCATTCGTGAATGTTTTGATGCACAAATATTTTTTTCTTTCAACAGATCGACTGCTTCCTTAACCTGTTGAACCACGAACAATCATAAAACACATGAAAACATCATAAAATATAGTATACGTATACATGTTATGGTTTAATAACAAATATGAACAATGGCAGAATTGCTCAAGTAACCTGTCCTACACTTGTCTAGCAATTTCACCTTCTCCAGATTCGTTGACTTCCTTTGAGCACATAGGGGTTGGCTCATCAATAGCAGTTGCTGCTTGCTTGGGGGTCATACTTGCACCACCACACACACACATGTACGGTAGGACACGAATAGTAACTGGACATGACTGATGCAAACAGTAACTGGACAATGACTGAGTGAGTGGTGGGCTGCCGGTAGAGGGGGTAAGAGGGAGGGTAGTAGGGACGAGGCAGGAAGCGTTTTCTCGTACTTTTTTCCTGCATTTGTTTGGTAAATATGATTGGGTGGCTGGGCATTCACAAATGTTCGTAGCTCGTGAAAGTGGAGGGGTAGCTGTACAGTATTTACATTACATTACATTATTTCATATACATATGATATAGAACATTTAAATATTAGCTAGGGATAAAAGTTTGGGGATGTAATTACAGTATAACTGAACCAAAAACAAATAAAAATATAAAACAAAATCTCCATTACCCATTTCTAAAAACTTAAAAATAAAAAAAAGTGTACACCAAAACAAAACTTGTTGAAGCACATGCTAATGGTCTCCCACTGTACTGGGATGCATACAATAGGTTTGGTACTTATGTTCAAGGTGATATTTGTATATATCACCTGGAATAGAGCTGCCAGGCATACTGTTTCCATTACAGTACAGTACAGTGAAAAAGTTAGTCATGTTAATATGATTTTTCTGAAGCACATGCTAAAATTTGATAAAAGAAAAAGAAATAAACAGCTTTTAGGCACTGAGGTGAGCCTTCCTTTCTCTGTAACTCACTATAGACTTATAGATGTTGCTTCTAGATTTTTGTTAATACTGCATAAATGCATGAAATTGACTAGCAAACAATGAAATATTGACAAATAGGCTCAAATTTTTGGATGAGCACATGGCTTGTGCTGCACTTTACAGTAGAACAGTGGAATAGGTTATTGTTATAATATTCAAAAAAGATGCACTACATATTATGTTAAAAATTACATGAAAAGTGAAACACTGACAACAGAATAGAGATGACAAGTAACACTCCCTTGCTGGAACTATGGACAAGAAAATAATAATAATAATAAAAGAGTTCACATCACAATGATTCATAAAGATTTATTATTTTAATGTGAATAATTTGTTTCTAATGGGAGCAAGGGGCTAGTAACCCCTTTTGTACAAATTACTAAATTTAAAAAGAGAAACTTGTTTTTCTTTTTGGGCCACCGTGCCTTGGCGGGATGCGGCCAGTTTGTTGTTGTTGAAATTGGTTTCTAAATAATTAATATTTGTTATCTATTGAAGGGGTAAAGTCACTTGCCACTAAAATGGGAAGGTCAAGCATAGATTCAGATAATAGAACATTAAGTAATCAGTAGTGTAATTACTGGCTAAGTACCTCTCAGGTGGAAGTTAGCCTGATTCAGGTGCAGTTTTCTACAACTTTCTCTTAGTTATGCTTTTCTTTATACAGCTTCCAAATCATGTCATTTTTCTTTACTACATATGAATGCCTTTGTATATTACAAAAGCAGTCATATGAACCTTAGTATTCCAGTTGATGTTACATTGCAAAATTATTGAGCATCTGTGAAATTAGTACATTAATATTTTTATTAGTACTGCAGTTTTTGAAGTTTTTGTCTTCTGTTAGCATTAATAATTTTTTAAAGTTTAAATACTGTATATACTGTTGGATATCAAACTTTTGTGAACTTTAAGAACTTTAGTATTAACCCTTTGACTGTCATGACCGTATATATACGTCTTACGAGGTACCGTGTTTGACGTATACTCATAAATTCTAGCGGCTTCAAATCAAGCAGGAGAAAGCTGGTAGGCCCACATGTGAGAGAATGGGTCTGTGTGGTCACTGTGCACCATATAAAGAAAAATCCTGGAGCACGCAGTGCATAATGAGAAAAAAAAAACTCCGACCCTTTTTTTTTTTTAATTAAAATGCCGAATTTGTGGTCTATTTTCGTATAGTATTTATGGGTGTATTCTCGTTTTCTTGGTCTCATTTGATAGAATGGAAAGCATATTATAGAAATAGAGGTGATTTTGATTGATTTTACTATAAAAAGAACCTAGAAATGGAGCTCAAAGTAGGGGAAATGTTTGATTTTTGCCAATGTTCAAAAGTAAACAAATGATGCCATTGTCCAATAAATGTCCAACTAGCCATTCTGATATGCAGTCATGAATGGGTTGATGTTATTTATACAATTATTACAGTATTGCAGTAGTCTGCATAATAGTAAGTTTTCTATTTTTTGTTTGAATAAAAATTCAAAATAGAAAGCAAGAGTAATATCAGAGGGGCCTGGAGACATGACTGATGAGCAAAGAAAATGTTATTTTAGAGCCAGGAATGTCTGCATTGTTCATTCTGGACCTTATTTTGAAAATGTCATATTTTTTAGTTTTCGTGAAATTGGCCAAATTGCAAATTTCTGACCACATTATTAGGTAGTTGAAATCGGTAAATGCGCAGTTTCTTGTACTCAATCGATAGAAAAAACGGAGTTCTAAAGAAATAGCTATGAGTTTGGGCGACTGGAACAATGGAATTAGCCGAAAATAGGGCTCAAAGTGGGCGAAATCGCCGATTTGTAAACAGCTCCGAGGTCGCTAACTTCGCAAGAGCATAATTCCGTCAGTTTTCCATCAAATTTCGTTTTTTTGGTGTCATTACAATCGGGAAAAGATTCTGTATCATTTCATATTTTTTTTTTTTTTTTTTTTTTTTTAAATTTTGCGACACCAGGAGACACTGCAGGATTGGGGGTTGCGACAGTCAAAGGGTTAATAATGCATTGTGATTTTTTTACAAGTTCAGAGGGTTCTTTAAATTACAATTATAGTTTGAAAAAATATGTTTGCCAGTGTTTTGTATTGATGAACTGTGTTGGAAGTGAAGAAATAGGTGAAAGTGCAAGACAGCTTTTATAAGAATAATTAGAATTGTAGATGATTAGTAAATAAAGAAGAGAGACAGAAAAAGGAAATGGTCAGACAATCAATTAATGATAACTTCATTTCTTTATTGGTCCTGGAATGTTAAGTCAAGCAAGATGATTATTATATTTAACCCTTTGAGGGTTTTCGTCGTACTAGTACGTCTTACGCGTAGGGGTTTTTGACGTACTAGTACTCATAAATTCTAGCGACCTCAAATCTAGTGGGAGAAAGCTGGTAGGCCTTCATATGAAAGAATGGGTCTATGTGGTCAGTGTGCACAGTCTAAAAAAAATCCTGCAGCACACGGTGCATAATGAGAAAAAAAAAACTTTTTCCATTTTTTTTTAATAAATCAGCGACTTTGCAGTGTATTTTCGTATAGTATTTATTGTTGTATTCTAGTTTTCTTGGTCTCATTTTATAGAATGGAAGACATATTACTGAAATTAAGATGATTTTGACTGGTTTTACAATGAAAGGTGCCTTGAAATTGAGCTCAAAGTAGCAGAAATGTTCGATTTTTACCAAACTTCAAAAGTAAACAAATCGTGCCAAGCGTGCAATACACGTCAACTGGTGAGTCTAATATTCTTTCACAAGTGCACCAATAATATTTATACCATTTTTTACACTAATGCAGTAGTCTGCATAACAGTAAATCTTATATTTTTTGTGAGAATAAAAATTCAAAGTGGAAAGCAAAAGAATATAAGAGGGGCCTTGAGACGTGACTAATGACTAGAGGAAATGTCATTTTAGTGCCAGGAATGTCTTTCTTGTTTATTCTGGACCCTATTCCGAAATTGGCATCTTTTGAAATTTGTGTGAAATTGGCAAAATTGCTAAATTCTGACCACTGTACTGGATAGTTGAATTTATAAATGGGTGGTTTCTTGCACCCATTCGATAGAAAAAATGGAGTTCTAGCGAAATATTCATGTTTTTTGTCGACTAGTACAGTGAAATTGGCCGAAAATGGGGCTCAAAGTGGGCAAAATCGCCGATCCGTAAACATCGCCGAGACCGCTAACTTTGCGAGAGCATAATTCCGTAAGTTTTCTATCAAATTTCAAACTTTTGGTGTCGTTATGATCGGGAAAAGATTCTCTATCTTTTCATAAGAGAAAATAATTTTTTTTTTTTTTTTAAATTTGGCCGACCCTGAGAACGAGTTTCGGAGAGGGCCTGTCGACCCTCAAAGGGTTAAGGGGAAGTGCTAAACCGTAGGGGTCATACAATGCATGAGAAATGGGAGGAAGTTAGGTTTGACCCAAGGAAGGGGAAAGTAGCTCAAATTCCCTGCATTTTAAGCCTCTCACAAAGGGTTCAGGAGATGATAGTATTAAAGGTTTGGTTATGTACAACAGTAAGTGTCTTATTGGTGTTTATAAGATGATTGTAGAGAAATGAATGTGGTGAGAGTAAAAGTTGAAACACTGCGATAACAAAATTATTATTATAATCAAAACTAACCGCTCAACCCACAAGGGTTGTACACTGCTGTATTAATATAATAACAAAAGAAACAGTTATCTAGACAACATATTTTACCTTGAGTGTGATAGCTAAGGAAATGTTAGGAAATACAAAGATGTAGCTACTTATTTGTTCAAGACAAGGTGACACATTTGACATCCTTTGGGGCATATTTTTTGCTTTTGAAGGTTGCTTTTTCCTGAATATTGTTGGTATATATTTGCCTTGAAAAGTGAGCACTAGCACTGTTTTGTTACATTTAACACTTTTCTTGTCACTGCTTCTCTTCGGAGTTTGGTTAATTTTCACATTTACATTATGATATACGTACACACCATCACATACGTATATATTGACTAATATTTGAAATAAGTATCTATTTTCACAGCATCAGTAACAAACTTGTACATTTATGTAACGTATCTTTCAGGAAGAAAAGAAAACCTTGAAAGAGAGATTGCAAGTTATACAAGAAGTAACAGCTACAGTTCAGAATGCAATAGGATTCATAGCATCCATTTGTGAGAGCTGCAAAAAGTAAGTTTTATTTGCTAAAAAGTAAAATTCACATATAGTACACTCATTACTTTGAAATACGTACAGTGGTACCTCAAGTTTCAAACAGCTCCCAACTCGAACAATTATGTAAGTGTATTTTTGTAAGTGCTTTTGCGAGTGTATTTTTGGGGGCCTGAAATGGACTAATCTAATTTACATTATTCCTTATGGGAACAAATTCGTTCGGTATCAGCACTCGAGCAGCCTTCTGGAGCGAATTAAATTCATAACTCGAGTTACCACTGTACAGTGGACTCCAGGTTTACGATATTATTTCATTCCAGAAATATGTTCAGGGGCCAGTACTGACCGAATTTGTTCCCATAAGGAATATTGTGAATTAGATTAGTCCATTTCAGACCCCCAAACATACACATACAAATGCACTTACATAAATACACTTACATAATTGGTTGCATTGGGAGCTGATCGTAAACCAGGGGTCCACTGTATTTTTTAGTCTTATTGTAGGGTGAGAGGCAAGTAGTATTTAAGTCTGCCCAAAATGCTCAGGCATGCTAATGGCTTTCTTTGTGTTTAGCATTACATATTTTATGACATATAAATCATACATTGTATATTATACAAAAAAATAAAAATTTGAATTTGAAGTCAGATGTGGTAGCCTGCCTGGCTACCATACCTCACAATTGTGTTTATTTGTTTTACTATGATTGTATATAGTATTTTCTTTATATGACATGTAGCGTATTTCTTGTTTAATTTCGAAAAAAATTTAAAGTGCCCCAGAGCGATTATTGTTATTATTATTATTTTGATGTTTATTGCCATCAACATACCTAATTCACTGGGTTTAAAGATGGATTAATGAAATGTTTGTAAAAATATAATGTACTATACAACATTTAAAGTGCCTCAGAGTGATTGTTATTATTATTATTATTGCATCTTCAAGACTAGTAAGACACAGTGATTTTAATGTGTACCTGCACGCCAGCACTGCGTGTAAGTTTATTTAGATACAGGTACACATAAGTACAATTATCAGAGTATATATAAAATATGCAGTAACTATAAAACAGTTTAAATTTTGGAAATATTCCATACATAATCATTAGACATGGGGTTCATGGAGAACGTAAAAAGAACGATGCTCGGACACCAAAATGCGAATAACCGTAAAGCAGGACCCTCCTGTATTTTGCTCTCTTCACTGTTTAAGATAAATTTATTTACAGTAGTTTAATCAGGAGGAAGTACTGCATTCATACGGGTCATGTAGTGTTTGCGGAATTCAAATTCAAAATTTATTTCCACATGATACACTGTGAATGGAGGGCATTCAGGATTGATCCAAGAAAGGGGAGGATAAGTTCAGTTCCTTGGATCAGGAGTCGCTCCCCAGCATCATTCCTTGTGGGACTAAACCAGATAAAGCCATTATTTTGTTGAACATTTTCTCTTTGTTTTATGTATATTGAAATAGTTATTTCTTTATATGCTTTCTTACTTTAAATAAACCTTTTCACATATCTTTTTGCAGTGTCTTCTAGATTATGTCCAACAATCATTATCATTAATTTCTTCATATTGTTTGATTTATAATTTTGTATATGAAATATTTGGCACACTTTTACATAAATATAAGATTTTTATACAACTATCTTTACTTAACAAAATTCAGTGACATTCTTTGTAAAACTAATAGATAATTTATTTAAAATAACACCTAACTAGATAAATAAAGCTTTTTAACAAAAGTAATAGATTTAAACTATGTTTAAGTGCATATTCAGGTGGACAAGTCATTTAAATTATTAATGTTCTTCCACTTTTCTTGCACAGTACATTCAACTTCTCGGTGCCATTCTTATCATGGTTGTTGATCTTGGTGCTGTTGGTGGGGATAGTGATACTGTATTACATCCCCATCCGCTACTTGGTTATGTTGTGGGGAGTCAACAAGTTCTCACGCAAGTTGATCCGCCCACACTCCGTGATTAACAACGAAATATTAGACTTCTTATCTAGAGTACCAGATGATGAAATATTGGTAAGACTTTCTGTAGAAATTCTTAGGGTAATGAATGTTGTAGTTCAGTTAATATTTTTCTACATTTTTTAATTTAAGGAATAATTAATAATTCTAAAGGTTGTTCAGATCTGACCTCTTTTTACCAAGCCCCCAGGTTAAACTAACTCATCTTCCCTAGGATGATGAGTTAGTTTGAAAAAGTAATATATTACGTAAACTATAGCTTCATATATGAAAGCATGTTCATGGTGTTGTCAGTGAAATTAGATTAATTATTATTATACGTACAGACGCTACCCTACTTACGAACATTCGAGTTACGAACATTCGGACATATGAACAGACTGTACCAATTGTAATTGTACCAATTAAAAAAGTAAGAAGTGTTTTTTATTACAGTATTAAAATATGCTTATGCTTTAGTATCAACCCTTTCAGGGTTGGTGTCGTTCTAGTACGGCTTGCGCTCCAGGGTTGGTGCCATACTAGTACACTACGCATAAATTCTAGCGGCTTCAAATTAAGCAGGAAACAGCTGGTAGGCCTAGATGTGAGAGAATGGGTCTGCATGGTCAGTGTGCACGGTAGAAAAAAATTCTGGGACCCAGTGGCGCATTGTGGGAACGCCATTTTAGTAGATCTTGTTCATTATGCCTCGTGGTAAGAAGCTCCTCACTCCTCAGCGAATTGGGACACTTTGTTCCCCAGTGACTGTTCTAATACAGATGGAAGTGCCAGTGAAGATGAGTTTCAAGGTTTTGGTGAGGTTGTGACCGAAACTAATGACCATAATACCGGTGATAGTGAGGAAAACCCAGACGACCCTCAGCCTTCCACCTCTGCTGCTGGGCCGTCTTGTTCACGTTCAGTTGTACCAGAATCAAAGAGGAAACTCCTATTTTCCCATATCCTGGACTCTGATGTGAGCATTGGTGATGATAGTGAATATGAACTACAAGCTCTTGAAAACAGTTCCAGTAGTTATAGTGAAGTGGAATATTCTCCAGTGAAGCGTCAGTATATACAACGATATATGCACTCTGGTAGTGTGCCATGTGCTATTCCAAGGGGAAGGAGTACATCTTGGAATACATCCCGTGGCTGTACAACAGGAACAGACAGTGAAAATGAAGATTATAGTGTTGCAGTTGGGATGGAAAATGTGCATGGTGGTGGTAGTGGTGGTGCCGGCCGTGAGGCACCAGCATTGGGCCATGCTGCCACCCACGCCGCTGCCTCAGCTGATCTACAACAAAGGCCACCATCTCCCACCCACCCACCACACCAGCCTCCACAACCACAACCACCTGTCAGTATCCAGTACCCACCAGCAGACCGTACCTGGGATTGGCAGGAAGCTGCCAATTTTGTTCCCAGTCCCCATCACTTTAATGAAAGTCAAAGTGGAATACGGCCATCTTGTACACTTGGGAACAATGCCAGTGAACTGGAATGTTTCAAGTTATTCTTTGATGAACCCCTGATGGAAATTATCGTAAGGGAAAGCAACAGATACTATGAGTACACCATGGCAAACACAATACTTTCACCAAACTCAAGCCTACACCAGTGGAAGGAGAAAACTGTGGCTGAGATGTATCTTTTGTTTGCCACAATAATGCTTATGCCACATGTGTATAAGCACAGTGTGAAATCATACTGGTCAACAGACCGCCTGATTGTAACCCCAGGTTTCAGTGATATAATAGGAGTGAATCAATTTGTGCTACTATTATGTATGCTTCACGTCTCAGACGAAACCAGGCTTGACAGAAACAACAGGTTATACAAGATTAGGAATGTGTTCATGTACCTGAAACAGAAATTCAATATGTATTTTTATCCCTTCAGGAAGCTTGTTATTGATGAGTCTTTGATTCTGTTCAAAGGAAGACTCTCATTCAAGCAATACATACCAAGCAAGAGGAAACGCTTTGGTATAAAATTGTTGCGCTTTGTGATTGTTACAGTGGTCTTGTATTGGATATAATTGTGTACACTGGAAGTAATACATTGCGAGATAAAAGGAAGTTACTGGGTATCTCCGGTGATGTGGTTAGGACAATGATGGAACCATATCTTGGTAAGGGACATATTTTATATACTGACAACTGGTACACAAGCCTCTTACTCAGTGATTTTTTTGCGAGTGTACATGACAGATGTGTGTGGCACAGTGCGTGCAAATCGTAAACACATGCCCAGGTTCGATGCTGGCACCCGTAGAGGTGAGGTGCAAGCCTTTGCTGCCAATGACATCATGGCATTTCGGTGGCATGACAAACGAGATGTCACACTGTTGTCATCAGTTCACCCTAATGAAATGGCAGACACTGGCAGGCAGCATAGAGAAAGCAATGAGCCCATTCTAAAACCTGCAGCTGTGATTGACTACACCCTCAATATGCGTTCAGTGGACATATGTGACATATAGATTGGGTTTGCAAGAGTTATAAGTGGTACATAAAACTCTTTTTCCATCTTCTGGACATTTCCATGCTCAATGCTTATAATATATATAAGATGAGGACCAGAAACAAACCACCATATGGTGAATTTTGTCTGTTATCAGACAAATAATAATCAAGCACCAAGGAACAGCACCTGCAATAGAAAACCACCCACGTAATTATCAACAACTACCTTCTTGTCTGAAGCATGGTGATCACTTCCTAACAAAACTGCCTGCTACTGCTTTCAAGAAAAAGGCTTAGAAGAGGTGTTACATCTGTGCACATACAAAAAATGCCCACAACAACGCAGAGACACTAATTTTCTGTGTGAGAAGTGTAAAACACCACTGTGCATGACACCATGTTTCAAAGACGTCCACAGGCTGCAGAGCTTCTAAAAACATGTCCTGTGACTGTATATGTGTATATAAAATATAGAAAAATAGTAATAAACAACATTTTGTATTGTTCGTTTGTGTAAATATTTTTCGTAAACAAAACAGTGACAACAGTGTGTATGCAGTTATTGTGTAGTATAGAAAAAGAAATAACTTACAAAATAGTGATCATATTGGTCTCACAGGCCATAAAAGTTACTTGGAAAAAAAATTAAAAAATAATAGAAAATAGTACCTAAATTAATAAATAAAGTAATACCAGGTGACCGGCAGTCGGTGATGTTACCGTATGCCGGTCATTTTCTGTCAACTTCACGCCTCCATATCTTGGTAAGTATTGATGGTAAAAAATTTTTGTTTAGGCTACAAAATTCAAAAAAAAAAAAAAAACACTTATCTTTTCATAAGAATTTTTTTTTTTTTTTTTTTACCGACCCTGAGAACAGGTTTGGGAGAGGGCCTGCCGACCCTGAAAGGGTTAAGAGCCATACATACTGATGCTGTACAGTATTGTCTTTAAGTTTTCAACGAACAACACCACAGAGAGAGAATAATAATAATAATAATGATAATAATATTAAAAACAATAATAATAATCATAATAGAAAAATTGATAAATAATGACTTACGAACAATTCAAGATAGAAACAGCGTTCTGGAACGTAACTTGTTCGTAAGTTGGGGGGGCGTCTGTACTTATATCACAAGAAAATACTACACAGTACAGCATCTTCACTTAACGACGGACTTCCGTTCCTAAGACCACGTTGGTAAATGAATTCATCGTTAAGTGAGGAGCATACTATAATGGTAGAGGGTTTGTGTCAACCATCGTTGATACTACATATTTTAATGTCAACTTTGCACCATTTATAACATTTTTAGTAGTATATTTTTAAATATACAGTATACAGCACACTACTGTATAAACAAACAGAATAGAGGAAATTAGCTCTGATATACAGTGGACCCTCGACCAACGATATTAATCCGTTCCCGAGAGTTCATCGTTAATCGAAATTATGGTTAGTCGAGTTAATTTCCCCCATAAGAAATAATGGAAATCAAATTAATCCGTTCCTGACACCCCAAAGTATTGAAAAAAAAAAATTTTTACCACATGAAATATTAATTTTAATACACACAAACTGAAGAAGACATGCACAGTTACATGACACTTACCTTTATTGAAGATCTGGTGATGATTGATGGGATGGGAGGAGGGGAGAGTGTTGATGGTGTTAGTGTTTAGAAGAGGAATCCCCTTCCATTAGGACTTGAGGTGGCAAGTCCTTTTCCGGGGTTACTTCCCTTCTTCTTTTAATGCCACTAGGACCAGCTTGAGAGTCACTGGACCTCTGTTGCACAACATATCTGTCCATAGAGGCCTGTACCTCCCATTCCTTTATGACATTCCTAAAGTGTTTCACAACATTGTCAGTGTACAGGTTGCCAACACGGCTTGCAATAGCTGTATGATGGTGATTTTCATCAAAAAGGTTTGCACTTTAAGCCACATTGCACACATTTCCTTAATCTTTGAGGTAGGCAACTTCTTCAATTTCTCTATCCCTTCCTCCAAAGCAGTTTCCTCAGGTGTGGCCTCTTGCTGTTGAAGATGATCTAGCAGCTCATCAGTGGTTAGTTCTTCATTGTCCTCCTCCACCAACTCTTCCACATCCTCCCCACTAACCTCCAGCCCCAAACCATACCACGGGCAGGATTTGAACCCGCGGTCAGAGAGTCTCAAAACTCCAGACCGTCGCGTTAGCCACTGGACCAGCTAGCCACAATAAGATTCGTCCAACTAGGTATATTTCTACACCATAGGAAGGTTAACATAGGTACCACTGTGACTACAAATGCAAGTTTTTACAGATGAATCTCCAGCTAGCGTGGCCATGACGAACTCTAGCTCAAGTACTGTCACTGCTGTCAACATGTCTCACGAAATCGTAATGACACGATTGCAAACAAACCATACCATGGGCGGGATTTGAACCCGCGGTCAGAGAGTCTCGAAACTCCAGACCATCGTGTTAGCCACTGAACCAGCTAGCCGCAATAAGATTCGTCCAACCCCAAGGACTTTCCCAATGCCACAATGGATTCCTCAACTGGCATAGGATTCCCAGGGTTAGCCTCAAACCCTTCAAAATCCCTTTTGTCTACACATTCTGGCCACAGTTTTTTCCAAGCAGAGTTCAAGGTCCTCTTAGTCACTTCCTCCCAAGCCTTACTATACGTAATGTTTACACAATTGAGGATGCTAAAGTGATCTCTCCAAAACTCTCTCAGAGTCAATTGAGTTTCTGAGGTCACTACAAAGCACCTTTCAAACATAGCTTTTGTGTAGAGTTTTTTGAAGTTTGCAATGACCTGCTGGTCCATGGGCTGCAGGAGAGGAGTGGTATTAGGAGGCAAACACTTGACCTTAATGAAGCTCATTTCCGCAGAAAGTCGCTCTGCCAAGTCTGAAGGATGACCAGGAGCATTGTCTAGTACCAGGAGGCACTTAAGGTCCAATTTATTTTCCAGGAGGTAATTTTTCACAGTGGGGGCAAATGCATGGTGTAACCAGTCATAGAAAAAGTCCCTAGTGACCCATGCCTTACTGTTTGCCCTCCACAGCACACACAAATTAGCCTTGAGGACATTGTTTTTCCTGAACACACTGGGAGTTTCAGAGTGATACACCAATAAAGGCTTCACTTGCAATCACCACTAGCATTAGCACACATCAGAAGAGTAAGCCTGTCTTTCATAGGCTTATGTCCTGGGAGTGCCTTTTCCTCCTGAGTAATGTAGGTCCTGCTTGGCATTTTCTTCCAGAACAGGCCTGTTTCATCACAATTAAACACTTGTTCAGGTTTCAGTCCTTCACTGTCTATGTACTCCTTGAATTCCTTCACATACTTTTCAGCCGCTTTTTGGTCCGAACTGGCAGCTTCACCATGCCTTATCACACTATGCATGCCACTACGATTCTTAAATCTCTCAAACCAACTTTTGCTGGCCTTAAATTCACTCACATCACCACTAGTTGCAGGCATTTTTTTAATTAAATCGTCATGCAACTTCCTAGCCTTTTCACATATGATCGCTTGAGAGATGCTATCTGTTTTTCATTTATCCACACCAATAAAAGTCTCTCAACATCTTCTATCACTTGCGATCTCAGTTTCGAAAACATAGTTGCACCTTTGGCAAAAACAGCTTCCTTGATTGCCGTTTTCTTGGCCACAATAATAGCGATGGTTGATTGGGGTTTTGTGTACAACCTGGCCAGCTCGGAGACACACACTCCACTTTCATACTTAGCAATGATCTCTTTCTTCATATCCATAGTAATTCTCACCCTTTTTGCTGTAGGGTTGGCACTAGAAGCTTTCTTGGGGCCCATGGTGACTTATTTTGCAGGTGCAATCACTAAAAACACTGTGATAGTATGAAATGTTCCGATTGTATGTTTGGATGGGGCCGCGGTGGCTGGCTGGCTTGTAAACACTGGCACCCCACGGGACAAGTGAGGCGCGCTCAGGCCACATGTGGACGCATCTCGAATGGAACGAATCGTGTTGGTCGAGTCTTTTAGCGCTAGTCGAGGCAAAATTTTTGCGTTAAAATGTATCGCTAGTCGGATTTAACGTTATATGATGCCATCGTTGGTCGAGGGTCCACTGTACATTATTTAGGTTTGTATACTGGTCAGAGAGCCCATCGTAAGTCCGATTCGTCTCTAAATGAGTACGTCACTGAGGAGAGGCTGTATACACAGTGCTCGTGCTCATCATTAAAGAATACCAAACCCCCCCACACCCCCCTTGTTTTCCCCAAACCATGACCACAGAATACCTCATCCCTTACACTTTAGGATATCTTTCAACCATCTAAGAAGTAATTAACACACACTTCAGGGCTTCACAGGTTAAATTCTTTCATGACTCAAGTCCCTATCTGGGGTTACTTCCTTTCTTTGACTTTTACTGGCACTAGGACCAGCTTGAGAGTCACTGGACCCCTGTTGCACAAAAAATCTGTTTCTGGCATCTCTAAGATTTGCCTAAAATGGTACAAGGCATTGTCATTGAACATGTTGCAGACATGGCTTGCAACAGCTTTGTTAGGGTGATATTTCTCCACAGAGCTTTGCAACTCCCTCCACTTTACACACATGTCATTAATCACTGAAGAAGGCATATTCTCCCCTTTCTTCCTCCTCTGAAGCAATTTCCTAAGTTGCAATCTGTTGCTGTTCTAGTTGAAGGTGTTGCAGCTCTTCAGTGGTAGCTCTTCCCTGTAGTCGTCCACCATCTCTTCCACATCCTGGCCACTCACGTCCAATCCTATGGACTTCCCCAAAGCCACAATAGATTCCACAACAGGCATAGGGTTGTCAGGGTTGGCCTCAAATCCTTCAATATCCTTCTCTTGGACACATTCTGGCCATAATTTCTTGCCTTCTTTATCAAAGGGCTGTCACTCGGAACTTACTTTGGTCTCATTGTGGCTTATTTAGCAGTCGCACTCAATAAACAAGCACAAAAAACAATGGATTATTATGAAATGTTTTGTATGAAAGTGCAGGGTAATGTTCACTCAACAAGAAACAAAGCCAGACTGACTTAAAACGCTTGCATGGGATGCTTTGTGTGGGAGCGGGCAGGCAGACATGTTCAGTACAGCGGATGAAAACCTAGGTGATGAACGAAAACTGGGACAAAATTTTGACAAAAGAAGTTGTTGAAAATTGAATTTGACGAAAACCAGGGCAAATGAAAACCAAGGTTCCGCCGTACCTTAAAATATTTTTGTCCTCAGCTTATATTAAGTGCTGAATATATTTATTGTAGGAAGTCTGAATAAATAAAGAATGGGCACACTTGAGTCTCTGAATTAGCAGAATGCCGTAAAGCAGGGCCTGCCTATATATAGACAGTGCCAGTATGTACAGTGCTCTAAATAACAAAAAAAAATATTTATACCTTTAATCTAACAGGCTTTTTACCATTTATGTACCTAAGTTATGCTATATTGGCTTGAATGTCAGCTTTGTATTTTTGTAAAAGAAACCTGGAATCTAGTCACTGATCTTTATAGGTTATGCCATTATGTAATTTTAAGAGGACACAATGCAAGTGCTTTTATATATGTATATTCATACCTAAAAACCATTTTCTGCCCTCTAAAAATTACTAAAAAAAATTTCTTTAAATAAATACAGTTAAAAAAAATTTCCTTAAATTTCCAGCGTGACTGTCGTGAATTGCGTCCAGTGCCCCAGTCTCACGATGAAAAGAGAAGAGAGCATCGGAAAAAGAAGATGAATTAACACCCTGTATCAGGGATGCATATACATACCAGGGTTTCATAATTACCCTTTCACTTCTGAGGCTCTCAAGGGTGTCTTGTGTAACAAAATACTATTACTGTACATTCATGGAGGGAGTGCTAAACCTGTAGAGGTTATACAGCACCCTCACTAGCATAAAGAAATCTTCCTGAGGAATGAATAACACTTAAATTTAATGTAATTCTGTATACAGTAGACAACCACCTTTCGCGCCAGTTAGGTTCCGGAAAAACAAAGCTATATGTGTAAATGTGATGGTTGGGGGTGAAAAACTTGTGGGAAAAATTGGGTTATGTGCCATGACACCTCAAAAAGAGAAGCCATACAAGTTTTTCAATCCTTAATTCTTTCATTGGCCATGCAGTAGTACTACAGCTGTGAGGTCATTGTCCGTGCCAGAGTACTTTGCCATGAGCTCAGCTCACTCAGATAAGCTGTGGGGTCAG
>NC_091326.1:15131166-15223666 GCF_038502225.1 Cherax quadricarinatus | reverse complement strand
ACTAGTAGAGGTGGTCCCATCCTGTCGATTTAGAGGTGGAATGAGTTCATCAGACAGATAACCTTGACCAGGGACCACCAGGTTTTGGAGCCAACCCTACCTGATGCTAGCTTTATTTTAGTGTCCACCTCCCATTTAGCAATGGCCCACTTTTGACCGTCACCCATATGCCTACAGGCTTGCCTGTTATAGGTGGTAGGATGTCTCTTATACCTTTGCCATGCTGTGTACTTAGCAGTAGCAGCCTCTACAACGAAAGCCAAACCAAGGCTGATCTGTAGGCTTTGTCACATATTGCCGGTGAGGAATGTGTTCTTGTTGTAGATTAAGGATGTGTCCAGTGAAGGCTTTCACTTGGTTGTCAACATCCCCTTGGAGAAGAGCATTCCAATTGGTGGTGGCGAGCTCAGAGCAAAGGGCTGGCCAATTACCTCTTTTCCATAGCCAGGTTGTACGTGTGGACTCCTCACCTCGTTCTGTTGGGATCTGAAGTGTCGTAAAAACAGCCTTGTGGTCAGACGATCCAACGTAGCCGAGGGGTTGACAAGTGACTATGCCTTCTGCCAGATCACTCACTACTGGGTCAAGGGAGGAGCCAGAGATGCGAGTAGGGAAATCAACAAAGTTTCTCATGTCAAATACTGCAAGAAGGTCATCAAAGTCCCTCTGTATAAGGTGTTGGATGAGGTCACCAACATTTATATGTTGACAGTTGTGTTGTAGCAGAAGGGAGTCAATAGAGTCTCAGTCACAGTCAGTCAGTCAGTCACACTCACTCACACTCACTCACTCAAGACAGTGAGCAGTGAACTAACAGAGGAAAAAATAATGTTAATTAAACCTTAACTATAACAAATATAAAATCCATGGTTCTTGACCAATCACTACCAAATAAATGTGAAGTCACAATGTATGCATAAAATGAGCATGCACACACTATGAATGACTTTGGTAAAATCTAAGAGAAAAAAAATTTAATTCAGCTACCAAAGCTGACCTGATAGAAATGAAAAAAAAAAAAAAACGTAGTCACTGTGATAAGTAAACCTTCAGAGTGAAAGGTGGCAATAGATATAAAAAATTAATTGTGAACAGGTGGAAACACAGTAGATGAAGGTGCGAAAGGTGGTATATACTGTATATCTGAACGGATAATCAGATATAGTAAAGAATTGTGACTAATATGGAAAAAAAAAATGGAAAAAAGCAAAATTAGTATAATATCCAGTTATTATCATTCAACAAGTGTATTTTTTTAATTGTTCTGTAAAATATCTTTTTTATTCCTAATGTATAAACATTGACATTTAGATGGATCTTAAAAAGAATTTTCAATATGCAATAATGATTAAAGACCAGAAAAATCACTGACAGGTTTCACATATTTAGGATTATACACAAGCATGGTGTTCTGTATGTAAGTTTATTATACACACACACACACACACACAAACTAAAATTAAAAGACTACTGTACTACACAAAATGGAGATGCAATGTAGTGACAGGATACTGGCATGGATTGAATATTATTATAATCATAATGAAGCATTAAATCCTTAAGGGTCATACCATGGACTGAATAGTACCTCAAAGACAAAAGACAGTAATTTGAAGAATTAAAGGTCAGGATTGAAGAGTGTAATTACTAAGAGTACCCAAAGGTCAGTATTAGGCTCCACACTGTTCCTAGTATAGTTATATGAGCAGTATATGTATATGTTAACAACTTGCCTCTGAGGGTGCATGCTGCTTTTTTTTTTTTTTTTTTTTTTTTTTTTTTTTTTTTTTTACAATCATAAAATTATGAGATGATACATGAATGAGGGCAGCAGGACACATAAATAATCTACAGGGATATTATGTAGCAGTTCTTCAATGTGTCCCAAGTTTATCACTTAGTTTATTATTATTATTATTATTATCATCATTATTATCATCATCATCATAAAGTGGACTGAACTAAGCATTGATAGTTTAAGTGGATTTCACACATGGGTTCAAAAAATTAGATAGTGGGACAATGCTCTGTTGTACCAATCTATCAAAAGTTGAGAGGTAGGTCCAAGATATTGAGCTCATCTTTTAAATTCAAATAGGTACCAATATCTAGTTATTCCCAGAGAACAAGCCCAAGACACAAGAATGGTATAAACACGAGTTGAACTCTAACAGGTAGTACAGTAGAGAACCTGGTTACTAGGAAAGTGAACAATTCAAAGAATCAAAGGAAAAATAATAAGTAAACATTACATCAGAAATGTCTGATCATATTCATGGGAAGGTCCTAAACCTTCATGAGTCATATAGCACATGGGGAATGGGAAGTAACTAGGTTTGACCTGAGGAAAGGAAGGGTAGTTCCAGTTCTTTGGATCATGAGCTTATCAGAATTTTGGCATTATACCCCTTACCCCCTTTTACCTTGAAGAGATCATGTTTACATAAACAGAACATTGGTAGCATATGGGTATTATGTTGGCAAATATGCAAATGATCTTCAGAACTCTGGACAGGCTCCTTTAAAAGGCATGTAACTTCCCCCATCTTCTAATATCATGTTATTAGAAGACAAGGATACTTAAGTGCCCTTTAAGTTACTTCATCAAACATGTGAGACAAGTCCTTGAGTATGCTGCTCCTGTATCTAGCCCTTTAATTTAGACAACCCAGAACTGAAGTTTAAAATTATGCCTCAGAACTTCAAGAGGTTAAAATAAGAGGATTTTCTGTCCCTTGAGGAACATAAAATAAACAAAATATTAAGAGGCCAACACTGTTCCAGGGAAGGAAAGGATCCAGGACACACAAAAAAGAGTAACTTGTCATACATCAGTCATTTTGTCACCATAAAAGTAGTAAATTAGTGGAACAAGCTAGCAACACAGAAGCTGACTACAGTATATATGAAGGCTCGAATGTAAATACATGTATAGTACAATAATTCTAATTCATTAATCAGCTATTCGAGTCACAGAGGAGTGATAAGGATAGGAGGATGAGACCAATTGTGATGGAGGAAGCAGCTAGAAAAAGGTCCAAAGACCATAGAAATGGGCATACTTCTCCCACAAACACAGTACAATAATAAGCAACATTAGTGAACATAAGTTTTAGGAGCCTTACCAAGGATCTCTGTTTAGGATAATATACACCAGCTATATAAACTAGTATTTCAGTATATAGGAGCAGTGTAGAATCTACACCTCATTAAATTTTAAGAAAGCTCAAGAAATTCCAGAGATTTTTTCACCAGGCTAGTTCCTGAAATTAAGGGCCAGAGGCAAAACAACAAGCTCAAAGGAACAAATCTCACAACACTGGAGGAACTAAGGATAACAGGAGCTCTGATCACAACATAAAAGGTAAAGACAGGTTATTTGGTATACCCATATTGGAGACCAGAAGCCCTTAGATTTTCAAGGTCTCTTCAACTGTTTCTCAGTATGCAACACACCATTAACACCCAGTACTTATTTACCACTAGATCAATTGGGGTAGGGGGTGTAAGATGTTTCCCATGCCTCTCCCTGCCCAGGATTCAAATCTGGAATATTTGAGGTGAGCAGGCTGTGCTTACGAGTAAAAGAGGTAGGACCATGACATGGGAGCACTATACACAAAAATAGTCAGAGGTATACAGATAAACTACTACATCATGATGGTAAACAAGTGGAATGTAGTAAAGAAAATAATGGAGGCAAACTATGCATAAATGTAAATGCACCAAAGCGCATAGGGTAAGGGATACATAATAGTCATCTTAATAGTTAACAGGAACAGGCAAGGGTCAGGAGTTGGAACTTCATCCCCACAAGTACAGTACACACACAATAAATACATATGCACAGATACATAACATAGGTACATGTAACACTGTGCAGTAAACTCTCATATGTTCACAAGGATAAGTTCTTACCTCATTAAGGAACTTTTACAAAATAAGTTTACTTCCTGTGTCTTAGGAGGGGTTATCTATATAAATAGTTTTTACCATATAATATTATTAACATTAAATAAATATGAACATCCATCATTACATTACAAGCATAAAAGTATAGGAGATAAAATATGCTATATTTTGTACATCTTAAAGTATTGAAACATTAAACTCTTATCAAAAACTCATGAGAATATCACTAAAGTTCATCTGTGCTAAGAGTTTGTTTATAGCACTCTAAATGTTATACAGTACAGTAAGGTGCACAAACTGTACTCTAATACTCCAACTAATACTAAAGGTGCAGCAAAAAACTGCCACCCATCTAGATACCCATCAATTACACAACCCAGGGCAACATGGGTTTAGAGTAGGTCGCTCCTGTCTGTCTCAGCAACTGGATCACTACAACAAGGTCCTAGATGCACTAGAAGACAAAAAGAATGCAGATGTAATATATACAGACTTTGCAAAAGCCTTCGACAAGTGTGACCATGGTGTAATAGCGCACAAAATGCGTGCTAAAGGAATAACAGGAAAAGTTGGTAGATGGATCTATAATTTCCTCACAAACAGAACACAAAGAGTAGTAGTCAACAGAGTAAAGTCTGAGGCGGCTACGGTGAAAAGCTCTGTTCCACAAGGCATAGTACTCGCTCCCATCTTGTTTCTCATCCTCATATCTGACATAGACAAGGATGTCAGCCACAGCACCGTGTCTTCCTTTGCAGATGACACCCGAATCTGCATGACAGTGTCTTCCATTGCAGACACTGCAAGGCTCCAGGTGGACATCAACCAAATCTTTCAGTGGGCTGCAGAAAACAATAAGTTCAACGATGAGAAATTTCAATTACATACTCCGATATGGTAAACATGAGGAAAATAAAACTTCATCAGAGTACAAAACAAATTCTGGCCACAAAATAAAGCGAAAAACCAACGTCAAAGACCTGGGAGTGATCATGTCGGAGGATCTCACCTTCAAGGACCATAACTTTGTATCAATCACATCTGCTAGAAAAATGACAGGATGGATAATGAGAACCTTCAAAACTAGGGATGCCAAGCCCATGATGCCACTCTTCAGGTCGCTTGTTCTATCTAGGCTGGAATATTGCTGCACACTAACAGCACCTTTCAAGTTAGGTGAAATTGCTGATCTAGAAAATATACAGAGAACCTTCACGACGCACATAACGGAGATAAAACACCTCAATTACTGGGAGCGCTTGAAGTTCCTGAACCTGTACTCCTTGGAATTCAGGCGGGAGATACATGATTATATACACCTGGAAAGTCCTAGAGGGACTAGTACAGAACTTGCACACGAAAATCACTCACAACGAAAGCAAAAGACAAGGAAGACGATGCAATATCCCCCCAATGAAAAGCAGGGGTGTCACTAGCACGTTAAGAGACAATACAATAAGTGTTCATCTGCCTCCCAGCATACATAAGGGGGATTACCAATAGACCCCTGGCTGTCTTCAAGCAGGCACTGGACAAGCACCTAAAGTCGGTACCTGACCAGCCAGGCTGTGGCTCGTATGTTGGATTGCGTGCAGCCAGCAGTAACAGCCTGGTTGATCAGGCTCTGATCCACCAGGAGGCCTGGTCACAGACCAGGCCGCGGGGGCATTGACCCCCGGAACACTCTCCAGGTAAAAAATCCAGGTCATCTGTTACTGGTTAATGTAAGCATGATGTATTTGCTATGCCAATTCAACAGATTTACAAATAGAAAAACAATGTACCATAATGAGAACAAGCCTGCATTTTGAGGGTGCCAGAAAGCTTCTTCCATAATGGTGCTCTCACATTACTAATGCAGGTAGGGAAGGATGTACTGGGTTGCTACCACAGCAACTGGTCTGCCTCACACCATTTCAGTGAGCTTGTGTGTTAATTTTACTACTAATAATAGTTTTTATTTTTAAACTATTCTCAGATATTATATCATTGATAAGGCCCCATAGTTGTGCACAACATTTAAGGCAGACACACTCTTGCATAATATAGTGGACCCCCAGTTCACGTTATTAATCCGTTCCTGAGAGCTCATCGTAAAGCAAAATTATCGGAAAGCGAATCAATTTTCCCCATAAGAAATAATGGAAAGCTAATTAATCCATGCAAGACACCCAAAAGTATGAAAAAAAAAAAAACTTTTACCACATGAAATATTAAGTTTAATGCAATAGAATAATTACAATAACAATAATAACAATAGAATAATTGACACTTACCTTTAATGAAGATCTGGTGATGATTGATGGGATGGGAAGAGGGGAGAGTGTCGAAGTTTTTAATGTTTAGAAGGGGAATCCCCCTCCATTAGGACTTGAGGTAGCAAGTTCTTTTCTGGGGTTACTTCCCTTCTTTTAATGCCACTAGGACCAGCTTGAGAGTCACTGGACTTCTGTCGCACAACATATCTGTCCATAGAGACCTGTACCTCTCGTTCCTTTACGACTTTCCTAAAGTGGTTCACAACATTGTCAGTGTACAGGTTGCCAACACGGCTTGCAGTAGCTGTGTCAGGGTGATTTTCATCAAAAAAGGTTTGCACTTCAAGCCACTTTGCACACATTTCCTTATTCTTTGAAGTAGGCTACTTCGTCAATTTCTCTATCCCCTCCTCCGAAGCAGTTTCCTCAGGTCTGGCCTCTTGCTGTTGAAGATGATCTAGCAGCTCATCAGTGGTTAGTTCGTCATTGTCCTCCTCCACCAACTCTTCCACGTCCTCCCCACTAACCTCCAACCCCAAGGACTTTCCCAATGCCACAATAGATTCCTCAACTGGCATAGGATTCCCAGGGTTAGCCTCAAACCCTTCAAAATCCCTTTTGTCTACACATTCTGGCCACAGTTTCTTCCAAGCAGAGTTCAAGGTCCTCTTAGTCACTCCCTCCCAAGCCTTACCTATAAGGTTTACACAATTGAGGATATTAAAGTGATCCTTCCAAAACTCCTTCAGAGTCAATAGAGTATCTGTGGTCACTTCAAAGCACCTTTCAAACACAGCTTTTGTGTACAGTTTCTTGAAGTTGGAAATGACCTGCTGGTCCATGGGCTGCAGGAGAGGAGTGGTATTAGGAGGCAAAAACTTGACCTTAATGAAGCTCATGTCCCCACAAAGTCACTCTGCCAAGTCTGTAGGATGACCAGGGGCATTGTCTAACACCAGGAGGCACTTAAGGTCTAATTTCTTTTCAATTAGGTAATTTTTCACATTGGGGGCAAATGCATGGTGTAACCAGTCATAGAAAAAGTCCCTAGTGACCCATGCCTAGTGTTTGCCCTCCACAGCACACAAATTAGCCTTGAGGATATTCTTTTGCCTGAACACTCTGGGAGTTTCTGAGTGATACACCAATAAAGGCTTCACTTTGCAATCACCACTAGCATTGGCACACATCAGAAGAGTAAGTCTGTCTTTCATAGGCTTATGTCCTGGGAGTGCCTTTTCCTCCTAAGTAATGTAAGTCCTGCTTGGCAATTTCTTCCAAAACAGGCCGGTTTCGTCACAATTAAACACTTGTTCAGGTTTCAGTCCTTCAGCCTCTAATGTACTCCTTGAATTCATGCACATATTTTTCAGCCATTTTTTGGTCTGAACTGGCAGCCTCACCATGCCTAATCACACTATGTATGCCACTACGATTCTTATATCTTTCGACCCAACCTTTGCTGGCCTTAAATTCACTCACATCACCACTAGTTGCAGGCATTTTTCTAATTAAATCCTCATGCAACTGCCTAGCCTTTTCATAAATGATCGCTTGAAAGATGCTATCTCCTGCTATCTGTTTTTCATTTATCCACACCAATAACAGTCTCAACATTTTCTAACACTTGCGATCGCTGTTTTGTAATCACAGTTGCACCTTTTGCAAGAACAGCTTCCTTGATTGCCATTTTCCTGCTCACTATAGTAGAGATGGTTGATTGGGATTTACTATACAACTTGGCCAGGTCCGACACACGCACTCCACTTTCATACTTTGCAATTATCTCTTTCTTCATTTCAATAGTCATTAGCACCCTTGGTCTCGATGGGTTGGCACTAGAAGCTTTCTTGGGGCCCATGGTGACTTATTTTGCAGAAACAAGCACCAAAAACAGTGATAATATGGATAATATGGAATGTACCGAATGTATCCTTAGATGTGCCCACACTGGCTGGCTTGTAAACACTGGCACACACGGGGCAGTTCAGGCCACACATGTACACGTCTCGTATGAATCGTATCACATACCGGGTTTTGTAACGAGAACCGAGGCAAATTTTTTGCGATATAATGCCTCGGATACCGGATTTATCGGATACCGATGACTTCTCGAACCGGGGGTCCACTGTACTGTACATACGTGCAAAAAATTCAAGTACTAATACTATACATTCATTATTTTTACAGAAAAAAAAATAGACCAATGTCTAAGAGAATTTAGATATTTAAGGTAAGGTAGAGTTAAACACTCCAGTTTTTTAATTAACTAAAATGTTTTTTGTCACACACAACTCAATAATTATGAATCAGCCAACACCATTATCTTAATTTTTTTTTTTTTTTGGTCAGGCTCAGAAAAAGATGGAGAAGCATGTGTTGATCTGTGGTTTATTGAGGTACCCTCAGTGAGAGTAAAGTGAAGCTGTGCACCCAGTACTGATACAAATCTGAGTTATTCATAAATAACAAAAAAAAGGCACAATACCGTGACTTTGTAAATGGTCCAAGTCGGACCGAAACGTCGTCGTAAGCTTCTCTCTTTTATGTGCGGGTTATTTGTGTACTGAGTTATTCATCCAATGGTTAACAGAATTCAGACGGAATATGCCATTGAGCATTCATGGGTCTTCCAGACTCACTAGTAGGCAATACATCATGTGGCAACAATCAGCTTCAGTCACTGTTTTTATTATTATGAATTTTTACAGGAAAATGCTAAACCTATAAGGGTCATATAGTGCCTGAGGAATGGAAGGCAATCAGCATTGATCCAAGAAAAGGGAGGGTGGCTCACATTTCTTGGAGCAAAATCTCTTCACTAGCATCCATATACACACTATTGAAGGAAATGTAACCTCTAGCTACCTGTTGCTACTAGCATGAGGCAACTCAAAACTAGGGGAAGTTTTTAATTAATATACAATCTGCCTCGGTGGGATACGGCCGGTTTGTTGAAAAAAAAAATTGTATTATTATAGCCTTTGTGGTGTATAGTATTTGGGCAGACGTCAAAACTTTGATGAGAATTGTACTGTACACTTTAGTACCAAAAAACAAAATCCATAAATATGAAATAGTGAACATGTGGGGGTTTACTGTACATATATGGTCTGCCATAATGTGACCATAGTTATCAGGTAGATAGAAAACCAAAGTCCTTAATAAGTCTAATTTAAAATTATTCAAATCTTTAAAATAGACAAGTTATCTTAGAAGATAGTAGGTAGTGAATGTAAGATTGAGTAAAGATTCCAGAGTCAGACTACTCTACAATTGACTGCCAGATCTGCTGGAATCTTGAAAGTTTAATCTTTTATAAATCTAAACTATGATGTACAAGAATATTAAAAAAAAATAGAATCCCAGCATTCTGATGGGTTCTGTTTTTCACTAGCATAATAAGAATCCCAGTTTTATGCATTTGTATGATTGTATTTAATTGTTGTTGTTGTTGTTGTTGTTGAAAGTCTTTCATATGTATTTGTATTGCCATTTTCATAAAAGTTTTTTGCAGAGATTTATAGGAGATGATTTTATGTAATGGTGCGAATAAATGAAGTACAGTACTGTATGAAATTGATCATCAGTGATTATCTCCAATTTTAGTATTAGTAGTACATATGCGTATAATACTGTATAGCATTTTGAATTAAAAAAAAACTGCTTTCTGTGTAGGGTTCAATTAATCATTTTGGGATAACACTTCTTAGAATCACTGTACGTACTTCTGTTTCACGCTAGCAAGGGACTTCCCAACCTCAGTACAGTAAAACCGCAATTTAATGGATTGATGGGGAAGGGTGTCCATTAATGCCAGTTATCTATTAAATCCAAATGCTGTTTTTTTCCACAATTGTAACAATAACAGACAATTTCATATTCAAAGATCTTTGCCTGTTAAATCTAAAATCAATCTACCCAACGAAAGAACAATTCTGGATTTAACATGTTTTGTCTGTTAAATCCAAAATTAATTTACCCAGCAGACTGTAACAATAGTGAATAATTCTGGATTTAATGGGCTGTGTCCATTGCTTCCAGACCTTGTCTGGCCACAGATTTTGTCCATTCAATCAGGGTCCTTTAAATCAAGATTATACTGTATATGTATGCCTCCTCCTCTCTCTTTTCTCTAGTGAATTCCATTTTCCATGGCTGCTCAAGGAGCATCCAATTGGAAGGTGGCATTTGTGCAACCTGAGAGGGGGAGGTAATAATCTCCGCAGAACATCAAACCTTACACAGAAAACAGTTTTCACACGTACTTCAGAATGATCTGCTGTATTGTGTATGGGTTCTGATAAATCACTTAAGAATCGTACCAGAGGTGCCCACAATTGACAGAATGTAGGAGCTCAAGAGCATTATTGCACAAATATTGGAAACTCATAATTATTTAGTTTAAAATCCAAATTGCTTAAGTGGCCCAGATGTAATTGTTGAGAATCTCTTATTACAGGTTCTGAGAAAAACCCTACTTCTGTAAATAGGGACTGGCCAAGACCATTGCCCTGCTCAGCAGAAAAAAAAAAAAACTACAAAAGCAACAGTTCAAGTGTTTGATCACCTCAATCAAACTCACGTAATAAAAGGATTCATGTACTTGCCTGTGTGGATATTGGAATCCCCCGCTGAATGGAGATGAATTCTCTCCCTGACCATAAGCAGTTAAAATTGGGGACCTAGATTGAGGCATGCATGTAAAAGAAGAGAAAGTCAGGAATGCATAACCTGAAAAGGTGGACTGACCTATAATCTTTGGTCAAAGTGCTATTCTTAAGTGGTTTGTCAGACCCTGAGCACACAAGGGAGTCCCTCATTATTCATTCAGTAATCAATCAATGAAGTTACTACTGCTCTGAGCACATACAACTTAAATAACAAAATTATGAGGTATCATAGAGCAGCAGCTTTCATTTTTGGGTTAGCCTGTATCAGCACTTTCGTAATATTTTTTAGTAAGTACATTTACATTATATTCTGACACGTGTCACTTAGACAGTAATTAGCACGTCCTCTCTTCATACACTACATTAATCAGCAATGAAATGAGCTATCATTAGGTGTCTAAATGTGTTGTGCTTTAAATTTTCAGAGTACAGAAATGTTTTCAAGTACCAAATTTTACTGCTACATCACTGATAATGGGAAAAAGATGCTTAACATCTGAGTTGTGAAATTAATTGTAGAGAACTTTTGATCTTTTTGGGATACACCAATAGAAACTGTACTTTGTTCCAAATTTAAATTGAGACATTGTTAATGAGTTTTTTAACCATGGTTAATGAGTTTTTTAACCACAGTTATCTCACACAAAAACAGTAAACACTCACTTAACACAACAATAGCCTTCCTAAGCACCCCTCTTGCAACCCAAATTATGCACTATGTGCATAACATACTAGAAAAATAGGGTTAATTTCTGAACTCCTCAGAGTTAACCCAATAATTATTTTTATTGATGCATTTGAATAACTTTTAGAGGAAATGCTTATGTCAGCCTGCTGGGCTTAGGTGAATATCTGTAGTTCTTCTGTAGATGTTAATGGAAAATCATCAGAAGCTGGTGGTGGTCTTGGAGTGGCAAACCATTTTGTAATGTGTCTAAACTATATTACCCTGCATTGCTATATATAATGGATTATATGGTAGGATCAATTGCCCCAGACCCCACTTCAGCATAAAACTTCTGTTGATGGCAAGAACTGATTCATTAAAAAAATGTGTAATTTTCTTGCAGATATTCAATTCATGGATATTATTCATAGTAGAAGCCATTTCTACTCTTCCTTGTCTTCTTACTCTTGCTGCCTGTTCTTCTACTTGGGAAATGATCAATACTTACAGTTCTCCTGCAGTTGGTTTATTTTTCCAACTGTATGAATAGTCAGGACATTAATGCCATGCACACAGGTGTCTCTTTGAAGCCTGTCCAACACTTGTACTGTACTTAGTTTTGCATTGTCACAGATTTAGGATTAACCTTTACACTTCCAGTATCACTAACAATTCTCCAGGGATAAGATATGAGAAGGGGTGAAAGTAATATCCAACAATGCTTGGTAAATATAGGGTGAATTGCCATAAATAGTTTAGACAGGATACCAAGGAGGGCAGTGTGGGTGCTCAGGCAGTGGGAAGGGAATATGAGGCAAGGTGGATTTATTATTTGGCACAAGGTTGAGGCACTAAGTGAGTGTTTAATCTATAGAGTACAGTATATACTGTGTGTGGATGTCATTCTTCTAAGGTAGAATTTGTTGACTATATTTGGCAAAAAATTGTTTTAAGAAAAAAGCAGTGTACAGTATGCATATTAATTTTTGCTATAATTTGGTGAAAATTAATGTGAACATCACAAAATTAATGAATAGTGTATAGAACTGTATTTGCTGATACTAAGTAATGCTAACTACAGTGGAACCTCAGTACTCAACAACTCCCTACTCGAACAATTCGGTATTCGAATGCTTTGTTCAGTAAAAAAATTGCTCGGTAGTTGACCATTTGCTCCTCACTCAACCAAACAAACATGACCTGCCAGAACTTCACTGTAAACTGTTTTGCGTTTCTTTGCATTTTTTTTTTTTTATTATTTGTATAAGTCACCATGGGGCCTAAGAAGATTAGTGATAACAGCCAACAAAAAAGAAAAATTGATTAGGAAAAATCATTCAGTACTCGAAGAGATCAGCACTCGAACAGCCTTCTGGAAAGAATTAAGTTCGAGTACCGAGGTTCCACTAAATTTAATCTGACCTTAGATAAACTGAGTAGGATTAAGCTATATTATCCAGGATTACAAAAAATTAGCAAGGTTAGGTAAAGTTGCCATTAGTTTTGGTGCAAATTTAAAAATATGCATACCATCGTAATTCACCTGAGCATATTTATCAATACATAAAATGAAATTTTTGAAAGAATTTAGTGCATTTTAACTTGGGTTATTAAGCTTGACATAAACACTGTGTATGCTATGTATACTGTTTACTTATCCATATACTGTATTGTACAGGGCATTTCAAATGATGGACCCAATTTCAAAGCAGTTTGCTTTGAAATTGGCTCTGTCTTTTTCAAACATACTGTATATTGGGTCTAGAGTACATGTATACACAGTAGTCTCTCCTGAACACAAACTGCAAAATGCATTAATACAAATACTGTATATGAAGAATTTTAGTTTTAAGTGTGCAAAATTGCTTAAGCTCTCAGGTGATTCTCTTACATTCCCAAAAATCTTTGTAATTTTCTCTTAGATGTTCTGTATACCAATGCATCTTGTATTTGCTACATTTTTTGGCATTATTAGTATGGTGAATAACAAAGTAAAATATTTTTGAGGTTGTTGCTGTGAATTTTTTTGTCACTACTGAGTAGTTTTTGTTAGCAAATCTTATATAGAATACAGGTTCCCTTCATTTTTAAGGGAGTCTTAGATTAAAAAATAATAAACACAAGTCCAATGCTGTATTGTTGGCTTATCAATCTCCATAAAAGAGTTTTATGGCATAATGGGCCACTATCAGCATTTGACTTTTTATCTCTGGTGGGGTGGTCAAAAAAACCAATGGACAGGTTGACCTTGGCTACTCTTGATGGACAAGTTGACCTTGGCTACTCTTGATGGACAAGTTGACCTTGGCTACTCTTGATGGACAAGTTGGCCTTGGCTACACTTGGTGGACAAGTTGACCTTGGTTACTCTTAATGGACAAGTTGACCTTGGCTACTCTTGATGGACAAGTTGACATTGGCTACTCTTGATGGACAAGTTGACATTGGCTACTCTTGATGGACAAGTTGGCCTTGGCTACTCTTGATGGACAAGTTGGCCTTGGCTACTCTTGATGGACAAGTTAACCTTAGCTACACTCGATGGACAAGTCAACTTTGGCTACACCTGATAGAACAGCTTTCATCAGTTATTGTATATATGTATGTAAAGTTGCTTTATATGAGCACAAATAATAAATCTGAATAATAACTGTCAGTAAGCAGTTTTTAAAATATCAGTAAAAGCTGTATCTAGTCAGTCTAGTATTACTTATCTAAATCCACAGAAACTTTGCATTATCTACAGTTGGATTAAGAACTTCATAAAAGTGATGCAGTATCTTTTACCATTACCTTTTGCAGATCTTTTAAAATTTTGGTCTGAAATGATAGTTGTAAAGGCAGCATAATTGATAATCATATCTTTGTCACTTAGAGAAGAAAATGTTTCGTTTTTTCTGGTGATGGTGATTACTAGTGCGTATTGTAGAACTTTTATATGAGATGTGTCAGATTAAATATTTACCTGTGATATGCAAAGGTTGTTAGGGCATCATGTACTTTTCTTTCATAAATGTTCGTCTTTTCCTATATTACTTTATCTCTGCTATGAACAAAATATTTACTAATTTGCACAATAAAAATATTTGAAAAAATCTGGCATTGCAGCCTTCTCACAATGGGTGAAATCCTAAATAACTTTAATGGGTTTGTTAAGGCATAATATTACTTTCTTTTTTTAATACAGTATAGTTTTTAACTGAATTTAAAAAAAATCAGATAACTTATTAATCATAAAATCAGAGTTTAACAAGGGGAATGGCAAGGGAATATTTGAGGTGTCTACAGCTGAATTCATTAATTTTTAAAGCACTTAAATGCCTCACTTTCTTATATGATCAATGCTGGCTAACATTACAAATGTAAACAGGGTCTCATTTATTGTTTTCCATTATTTTCTTCAATAAATTAAAATTTCTATAGTTAAAGTTAAATTGCATACAGGTTTATTTACATCATGAGTGAGACTAGACCTCCCCCATATAAAATGGCCACACCTATACCGTAGTCATGCCACCATGCAGATGATGATCCCACAGTGTGCCATATTTTTCCCTAAATTTACTTTGTGTTAATCCAAGTTAGGTTGCAAATTTCAGCTGTGTTATGCTATATAGAAACTATTAATAGAGCGCATTTAAATTGGTGCTCTCTCATTCACATTTTCTCTCTTATCCCATCTCTCTCTCTCTCTCTTCCTTCCTCACTGTTCCTTTGCTCTTTTCCATCCTCTCTTTTCCTTTCTCTTCCTTTCCCTCTTTCTCCCCTATCTTTCTCTCCCCCTCCCTCCCTTTCTCCCACTCCCTCCCTTCCTTCCTTCCTCTATGTCATGAAATTTCACTATACAGTATCATAAACACATTTATTTCTTTGTTATACTGTGAAATCTCTTTCCATGATCAAGAGTGATGAACATATGGTCCATAAATGTAATAGCAAAGCTTGTGTGATACTGGTTGTTCATGTTAAGTGAGTTTGGGTGCATGGTCCATATCACAAATCATTTATGATCCAGGTAAAGGTCCCTGCCTGTTGATGGTTCCAGAGATCACTGCCTAAACAGCACAGTCCAGATCCAGACCTCCTGGTTAATGGCCCACTCAGTTAGATACTTGTGCTGGCAATACAGTCCAACATTAGCTGTACGGCCTGATTGATCAGAACCACTTGGAGGGTTGAGGCGAATTTTAACTTAAAGAGAGTAGTGTATGCAGTACTGCATTGTCATTAACTGAACATGGAAATGCAAAATCCCGAAATATAGTATCCAAATTTATTTTTTAAACCCTAAAACCATCTTTTAATTAGATTATAAAAAAGAAACGCAGTTAATTAATTTGCATTTAACCAAGTTAAGTGACATCATTAACCCTTTGAGGGTCGACAGGCCCTCTCCGAAACTCGTTCTCAGGGTCGGCCAAATTAAAAAAAAAAAAAATTTATTTTCTCTTAAGAAAAGATAGAGAATCTTTTCCCGATCGTAAGGACACCAAAAGTATGAAATTTGATGGAAAACTTACGGAATTATGCTCTCGCAAAGTTAGCGGTCTCGGCGATGTTTACGCATCGGCGATTTTGCCCACTTTGAGCCCCATTTTCGGCCAATTTCACTGTACTAGTCGACAAAAAACATGAATATTTCGCTAGAACTCCATTTTTTCTATCGAATGGGTGCAAGAAACCACCCATTTATGAAATTCAACTATCCAGTACAGTGGTCAGAATTTAGCAATTTTGCCAATTTCACACAAATTTCAAAAGATGCCAATTTCCGAATAGGGTCCAGAATAAACAAGAAAGACATTCCTGACACTAAAATGACATTTCCTCTAGTCATTAGTCACGTCTCAAGGCCCCTGTTATATTCTTTTGCTTTCCACTTTAAATTTTTATTCTCACAAAAAATATAAGATTTACTGTTATGCAGACTACTGCATTAGTGTAAAAAATGGTATAAATATTATTGGTGCACTTGTGAAAGAATATTAGACTCACCAGTTGACGTGCATTGCACGCTTGGCATGATTTATTTACTTTTGAAATTTGGTAAAAATCGAACATTTCTGCTACTTTGAGCTCAATTTCAAGGTACCTTTCATTGTAAAACCTGTCAAAATCATCTCAATTTCTGTAATATGTCTTCCATTCTATAAAATGAGACCACGAAAACTAGAATACAACAATAAATACCATGCGAAAATACAGTGCAAAGTCGCTGTTTTATTCCAAAAAAATGGTCAAAGTTTTTTTTTTCTCATTATGCACTGTGTGCTGCAGGATTTTTTTAGACTGTGCACACTGACCACATAGACCCATTCTTTCATATGAAGGCCTACCAGCTTTCTCCCGCTAGATTTGAGGGCGCTAGAATTTAGGCATACTAGTACGTCAAAAACCCTGGGTCATAAGCCGTACTAGTACGTCCGAAACCCTCAAAGGGTTAATCAAATGAACCCCAAACTGGTACCATTTAATTCAGTAATAAGTAGATTTATATTTCTACTTTCAGGACTGCTGATTAGACAGAAGTGTTTGATAAACAGTATTACTGTAGACAATATTAAATAGTCGTTATATTAAATATATATTTTTAAATTTTTTCTTAGTGAAATAAATTATAAAATTTATATGTTATTGAAAGATATAGTTAGTTATGAATGTTTATTCTATGCCCATTAGAAATTTTATTACATCTAAGGAGGGGGGGAAACAAGTACAGTATCATATTGCAATACAATTACCTAAGAAATACATATGCAGAGCCATTTTCAAGATTTAATATGATAGAGGTTTGTGCTGAAAAGTTTAGTTAGCATTATAATAATTGATCTGCTCTTACTTCATTATTGCTTTTGTGCTACTGTTTTGAGTTGATTTCTCTACATACACTATTTTTTATGTAGTGTGATAATGTTGTTAAATTAGACACATGTGCAACTCTTGGGTATCTTTATTGAGGAAACGTTTCGCCACACAGTGGCTTCATCAGTCCATACATAGGAGAAACTTGAAGAACAGGAGGAGAATGAGGTAATCAGTCCCTCAACCTTGAGTCGATGTGGTCAGTCCATCAATCTTGAATAGAATACGGCATATGAGCGGAGAAGCAGCTTATAAACCGTATGGCAGGAGAGGTGCAGCAGTCGTAGGTGGTGTCACATTTGTTCAATGTGGAAGTAGGTCGTGCCCAAGGGTTAGGCAAGCGAAGAATTCCCAAGTATTAAGATCCCAAGAAGTTGCAGTGTCTGACAGGATTGTAGATAAATGGTTCAAAGAACCGACATGTTGTTAAATTAGACACATGTGCAACTCTTGGGTATCTTTATCTACAATCCTGTCAGACACTGCAACTTCTTGGGATCTTAATACTTGGGAATTCTTCGCTTGCCTAACCCTTGGGCACGACCTACTTCCACACTGAACAAATGTGACACCACCTACAACTGCTGCACCTCCCCTGCCATACGGTTTATAAGCTGCTTCTCCGCTCATATGCCGTATTCTATTCAAGATTGATGGACTGACCACATCGACTCAAGGTTGAGGGACTGATTACCTCATTCTCCTCCTGTTCTTCAAGTTTCTCCTATGTATGGACTGATGAAGCCACTGTGTGGCGAAACATTTCCTCAATAAAGATACCCAAGAGTTGCACATGTGTCTAATTTAACAACATGTCGGTTCTTTGAACCATTTATCTACAATAGTGTGATAATGTTGGTAGAATTACCGACGATATGTTAGGTAAAAGGATACGTGCAACTAATGCAACATTTTATTGTAGCAACATTATTGCCACAATAAAATGTCACATGTACATGTCCTTTTACCCAACATATTTTTTGTTAGGACAATGTCAATTTAACATACATTAATACCAATAGTGCAATAATGCCTAAAAGCAAGACTGTGCTTTAATGATCAAAGATTAATTCATATTTTAGTGTCACTGTCACTTGTTCCCACAGTCTCATCATAACTATAAATAATAGGATTGTAATTTAAGGTAAAAAATATTTCAAGGATTGAGATGTAAACCCATAAATCCCCCTCTAAAATAAATCTCCATGTGCATGATATTTTTCTTGGGCATCCTGTCTTTGTACTGATGTGTTTCTCCAGTTTGTTTCTGTACTTATTTATTTCCCTTTAGTATATCCAATTATAATGTTTTTTTTTTTTGACTGCCTATTTCTTTGGCATGGTGAATAACACATTTTTGTCTTGTGTATTAGGGATGTAAACATGTTAACACACTGGGGAATTACATTGCTTTTACAGCCTACATCATTATGACAAGGATAATTTTAGGTTATTCACTGTATTACTTTCAACTTTTATCACTATGTTGGTTATACAGTATAAAATAAGTCCCTTCTGAGTGTAGATTGATGATAAGATTTGTTGTGCCCAATGACACCATTATCTTAGCTGTAACTTAATATGGGGAAAATTCTTAGAATAAAAATTATTGAAGTGCTCTTAATTTCTGCCTAATGAAGAGAGTTCATAGCAGAGCACATTATTATATGTACTAAAAGCAATTAACCTAATTGTATATTCACAAGAACATAACAGTATTATATCTGTACATTAAACAGTCCTATAATACATTAGATTTCTTATGATTGTGTACATTAAAAACCCTGTAATACATTAACATGTGTTATAATACATTAAAACCACAGTACATAACTATGTTTCAGTTTATGACTAACACATAAATTAGAAATGAAAACTGGGCACTTCAGTCTATCCCGGACTATTATTAAGTCTATTATCAAGATAATGTTCTAGAACATAGCAAAGCATTATTGCCCAGTTTTAACAACCTATAAATTCACGATAAATCTTTAGACTAATATTTTAGTGCATACGTATACTATCACAGACCAGTATCAAGTTATAACTGATAATGGTTCAACATGGATCGAAAAATCATCAAAAGATTCATATCCAATTTGCAGGTTGATTATACTTGTTCCTCCTTGTCCAGTTTTCATTTTTTATTTGTGAATTAATTATAAACTGTTCAACATAGTATTGTGACTTACTCTCATGTATTTCTGTTATTAATTCTTAAAACATCATTATTTTAATATTTTGACTCGCTCATTCTTTCTCTAAATCTGTAATCTAGTACAATTTCAATTGCCACTCTCTAGATAAAATTTGATACCTGTAGCAACAAGAGGATTATGAACATAACATTAAGAAAATAGTATACCAGTTACAGTACTGGATATACAGTATGTATACAAGCAATAGAAAGAATCATAATACTGTACTAGGTTTATTGTCTTATGTTTCAGGATGAAGTGACTGATCTTGCAGTCATAATAATAATAATAATAATAATAATCATCAAATTAAGGATACGATAACCTTTATATCCTAACATATCCTAGGTCAGAGTATGTCCTATAGTCCACTAATATACCACCCTGGAGAACCCTCATGCATGTCCTCAATGTGTTGTCCTCACTCCATCCATGCAGTGATATTCATATTTGTTTGTCAATACTGCTGCCATTTGGTGCCACTGATAATGACACATTGTTTCATGTCTTGATTATCTTATACTTTAAATAAATCTTTTTTAGCAAAGACATTTTATTGCAATTCCTAAGTATATAAATTAATATTGATATTACTTAAATAACCACAGATGGTACCATACATTAAGAGACTAATATAAGAGCGTACAGGTGGGCCCTGCTTATACAGCAAGTTAGGTTCTGGGCTACTGCTGTAAAGTAAAAATACTGCTGTAAAGTGAAATATAGCCTTTTTTTCACTTTCAAATGCATATAAAAGCCTGATAACATGTTTACACTATCGGCCTGATGACACTGGAGGACAGGAGGGTCAGGGGAGACATGATAACGACATATAAAATACTGCGCGGAATAGACAAGGTGGACAAAGACGGGATGTTCCAGAGAGGGAACACAGACACAAGAGGTCACAATTGGAAGTTGAAGACTCAGATGAATCAAAGGGATGTTAGGAAGTATTTCTTCAGTCATAGAGTAGTCAGGCCGTGGAATAGCCTAGAAAGTGACGTAGTGGAGGCGGGAACCATACATAGTTTTAAGGCGAGGTATGATAGAGCTCATGGGGCAGGGAGAGAGGGGACCTAGTAGCAATCAGCGAAGAGGCGGGGCCAGGAGCTGTGACTCGACCCCTGCAACCACAAATAGGTGAGTACAAATAGGTGAGTACATATTAAATGAGCAACAGAGTTAGGCCTAAAAATGCATATACAGTACACATTGCTTACCTTAAAATATTTTTGTCCTTAGCTTATAGTGAGTGGTGAATATATTTATTGTAGGAAGTCTGAATAAATGAAGAATGAGTATAAATGACAACTGCTGCAGTGGTGAAATGTGGTAAAGCGAAGTGCTGTAAAGTGGGGCCTGCCTGTAATTTGTCATCCCAGAAGCGGCAATCTTGTGGCTGTTGAGAGCTTGTGTTCCTACTATGACCCAGCAGATAATTTCACTGGGCACATAGATGAAGTTGGAATGATGGTTGAGGTATCCTCATGCTATTTTGGCTGTATGGACTCGACTAATCACTGCGACCTATGTAGGACTTCATTATATTTTGCTAACTCTTCACAAGAGTGATCACCTTATGTTGCATGGTTGGATGTCCAGACTGAGGAATACTGGAAAAGTAGGCAATTGTGCTAGCTTGGTTAAGCTTGAATTGTGGAGCTCTCCAGTTTCCAGTTTGGGGAACACCCTAGAAAAAGTGACCTCCTTCGTCATAAGCCCATGTTTGGTCCATCCTGTACACTATATAATATGCACAGTAGCAGGTGTGAATGTGTTGAGTAAATTAAGACTCGAATAGTGGGGATGTGATGCAGTATCCCGTAGCTTAATTGGTAGCACACTCAGCTCACACACTGAAGTCTGGGGGTCAATCCTCGGTACGGCTGGAAAACATTAGGACGTGTTTCCTTAACCCTTAAACGGTCCAAACAAATCGACGTTCAAATTCCTAGTGCTACAAAAGTAGATCTACTTTTTTTAACATTTTCAAATGTAACAAAAAAAATGTAGATAAAAGTTTTTTTTACATGTTTTCAAATGTAAAACAAAAAAGATCTACATTTTTTTACATACTTTCAGATGTTGAAAAAACGTATATATACGTTTGGACCATTTAAGGGTTAAGACACCCGCTGTCCATGTTCAAACAGCCTGGGTGTTAGTCGACAGGTGTGGGCCACAATCCTGGGGACAAAATTTACCTAATTTGCCCAAAATGTTTTGCATAACCAAGAGCTTCTGTAGAGTAGTATGTCACTGATGTCAGCTAGGCAAGAATACCTTGTACATGTACTTGTAGATATAAAGATTATTACGTATTACTAAATAAAGTTTGTTATGTAAGTTTATTTAAGTACCGCTACACATACTGGAAGTACAGTGGACCCCCGGTTTATGATATTTTTTCATTCCAGAAGTATGTTCAGGTGCCAGTACTGACCAAATTTGTTCCCATAAGGAATATTGTGAATTAGATTAGTCCATTTCAGACCGCCAAACATACACGTACAAACGCACTTACATAAATACACTTACATAATTGGTCGCATTGGGAAGTGATCATAAAGCGGGGGTCCACTGTATACCTGGAGAGGGTTTCGGGGGGTCAACGCCCTCGCGGCCCGGTCTGTGACCAGGCCCCAAGGTGGATCAGGGCCTGTTCAACCAGGCTGTTACTGCTGGCCATACGTAAACTGACGTATGAACCACAGCCTGACTGATCAAGTACTGACTTTAAGTGCCTGTCTAGAGCCTTCTTAAAGACAGCCAGGGGTCTATTTGTAATCCCCCTTATGTATGCTGGGAGGCAGTTGAACAGTCTTGGGCCACTGACACTTATTGTCTCTTATCATGCAATTATCATACATAGTGTAAATTACCTTGGATAACCCAAAAAAGTCAGCGTGACTTATTTCCACTATTTGTTCTCGTTTTAATGACTGGTAATATTCTACTAGATAAAATATTGTGACATTTCTTTATTGTGTGATTTACTTAGTCACTGAATTCATGAATTTTTTTTCACATTTCCAACACAATGATGAAAGATATGACAACAAGTTTCTCTGGTTAAGTTTACATTTGGTAGGAGACCCTCATGTGTATGTGTGTACTCACCTATTTGTGGTTGCAGGGGTCAATTCATAGTTCCTAGCTCCACCTCTTCACTGATTGCTACTAGTTATTTTTTTTTTATTAACACACTGGCCGATTCCCACCAAGGCAGGGTGGCTCGAAAAAGAAAAACTTTCACCATCATTCACTCCATCACTGTCTTGCCAGAAGGGTGCTTTACACTACAGTTTTTAAACTGCAACATTAACACCCCTTTTTCAGAGTGCAAGCACTGTACTTCCCTTCCTCAGGACTCAAGTCCGGCCTGCCGGTTTCCCTGAATCCCTTCATAAATGTTACTTTGCTCACACTCCAACAGCACGTCAAGTATTAAAAACCATTTGTCTCCATCCACTCCTATCAAACACGCTCACGCATGCCTGCTGGAAGTCCAAGCCCCCCCCGCACACAAAACCTCCTTTACCCCCTCCCTCCAACCTTTCCTAGGCCGACCCCTACCCCGCCTTCCTTCCACTACAGACTGATACACTCTTGAAGTCATTCTGTTTCGCTCCATTCTCTTTACATGTCCGAACCACCTCAACAACCCTTCCTCAGCCCTCTGGACAACAGTTTTGGTAATCCCGCACCTCCTCCTAACTTCCAAACTATGAATTCTCTGCATTATATTCACACCACACATTGCCCTCAGACATGACATCTCCACTGCCTCCAGCCTTCTCCTCGCTGCAACATTCATCACCCATGCTTCACACCCATATAAGAGCATTGGTAAAACTATACTCTCACACATTAACCTCTTTGCCTCCAAGGACAAAGTTCTTTGTCTCCACAGACTCCTAAGTGCACCGCTCACCCTTTTCCCCTCATCAATTCTATGATTCACCTCATCTTTCATAGACCCATCCACTGACACGTCCACTCCCAAATATCTGAATACATTCACCTCCTCCATACTCTCTCCCTCCAATCTGATATTCAATCTTTCATCACCTAATCTTTTTGTTATCCTCATAATCTTACTCTTTCCTGTATTCACTTTTAATTTTCTTCTTTTGCATACCCTACCAAATTCATCCACCAACCTCTGCAACTTCTCTTCAGAATCTCCCAAGAGCACAGTGTCATCAGCAAAGAGCAACTGTGACAACTCCCACTTTATGTGTGATTCTTTATCATTTAACTCCACGCCTCTTGCCAAGACCCTCGCATTTACTTCTCTTACAACCCCATCTATAAATATATTAAACAACCACGGTGACATCACACATCCTTGTCTAAGGCCTACTTTTACTGGGAAATAATCTCCCTCTTTCCTACATACTCTAACTTGAGCCTCACTATCCTCGTAAGAACTCTTCACTGCTTTCAGTAACCTACCTCCTACACCATACACCTGCAACATCTGCCACATTGCCCCCCTATCCACCCTGTCATACGCCTTTTCCAAATCCATAAATGCCACAAAGACCTCTTTAGCCTTATCTAAATACTGTTCACTTATATGTTTCACTGTAAACACCTGGTCCACACACACCCCCTACCTTTCCTAAAGCCTCCTTGTTCATCTGCTATCGTATTCTCCATCTTACTCTTAATTCTTTCAATAATAACTCTACCATACACTTTACCAGGTATACTCAAGAGACTTATCCCCCTATAATTTTTGCACTCTCTTTTGTCCCCTTTGCCTTTATACAAAGGAACTATGCATGCTCTCTGCCAATCCTTAGGTACCTTACCCTCTTCCATACATTTATTAAATAATTCCACCAACCACTCCAAAACTATATCCCCACCTGCTTTTAACATTTCTATCTTTATCCCATCAATCCCGGCTACCTTACCCCCTTTCATTTTACCTACTGCCTCACGAACTTCCCCCACACTCACAACTGGCTCTTCCTCACTCCTACAAGATGTTATTTCTCCTTGCCCTATACACAAAATCACAGCTTCCCTATCTTCATCAACATTTAACAATTCCTCAAAATATTCCCTCCATCTTCCCAATACCTCTAACTCTCCATATAATAACTCTCCTCTCCTATTTTTAACTGACAAATCCATTTGTTCTCTAGGCTTCCTTAACTTGGTAATCTCACTCCAAAACTTTTTCTTATTTTCAACAAAATTTGTTGATAACATCTCACCCACTCTCTCATTTGCTCTCTTTTTACATTGCTTCACCACTCTCTTAACCTCTCTCTTTTTCTCCATGTACTCTTCCCTCCTTGCATCACTTCTACTTTGTAAAAACTTCTCATATGCTAACTTTTTCTCCCTTACTACTCTCTTTACATCATCATTCCACCAATCGCTCCTCTTCCCTCCCGCACCCACTTTAAAATTGTAATAGTACAGTTAACCACTACTATCTTGTCTAGTTTTAAGTAGGTACTATGCATTAAGATTAGTCTGCCTGAAATGCCCTAGCATGCTAGTGGCTTTCTTTGGACTTAGCAAACCAATTTTGTAATTACACATTGTAACCTTTACAAAGAAATAAACCTTTATCTTTTTATCTTTAGGTCCTCTCTCTCCCTGCTCCATGAGCTTTATCAAACCTCATCTTAAAACTATGTATGGTTCCTGCCTCCACTACATCACTTTCTAGGCTATTCCACTGCCTGACAACTCTATGACTGAAGAAATACTTCCTAGTCCCTTTGACTCATAGGAGTCTTTACCTGGAGAGAGTTCCGGGGGTCAATGCCCCAGCGGCCCAGTCTGTGATCAGGCCTCATGTTGGATCAGGGCCTGATCAACCAGGCTGTTACTGCTGGCTGCACACAATCTAACATACAAACCACAGCCCATCTCTGGAACCAATTCCTGTCTTTGTCCACCTTGTCAATTCCTCACAGTATTTTATATGTCATTATCATGTCTCCCCTGACCCTCCTGTCCTCCAGTGTCATCAGGCCGATTTCCTTTAACCTTTCTTCATAGCTCTGGAACTAGTCTTGTTGCAAACCTTTGCACTTTCTCTAATTTCTTGATGTGCTAGACCAGGTGTGGATTCCAAACTGGTGCTGCATACTCCAATATGGGCCTGATGTATATGATGTACAGAGTCTTGAACGATTCCTCACTGAGGTATCGGAATGGAACGCTATTCTTAGTTGCCAGACGCTCGTGTGTTACTGTGTGTGTGTGTGTGTGTGTGTACTCACCTATATGTGGTTGCAGGGGTCGAGTCATAGCTCCTAGCCCTGCCTCTTCACTGGTCAATACTAATTCACTCTCTCTCTGTTAAATGATATTTGTCATACCTCTTCTTAAAGCTATTTATGGAACTTGCTTCCACTACTTCACTCTCCAGATTATTCCAGTTCCTTACAACTCTGAGACTAAAGAAATACTTCCTAACATCCCTATGACTCATCTGGGTTTTCAGTTTCCAATTGTGTCCCCTTGTTTCTGTATCCCATCTCTGAAACATTCGATCCTTGTCCACCTTGTCAATGCCTCTTAGTATTTTATACGTTGTTATCATGTCCCCTCTATCCCTCCTATCCTCTAAGTGTCATCAGGTTGAGTTCCCTTAACCTCTCCTCATAAGACATACCCCTCAGTTCCGGGACTAATCATGTTGCAAATTTTTGCACTTTCTCCAATTTCGTGACGTGTTTGACTAAGTGAGGGTTCCATACTGGCGCTGCATATTCCAGTATACGCCTTATGTATACTGTGTACAATGTCGTGAATGACTCCTTACTCAGATGTCTAAATGCCAATCTCAGGTTTGCCAATTTCCCATATGCTGCAGCAGTTATTTGATTGATGTGTGCCTCAGGGGACATGTTCGTTATAATGCTTATACCCCAAGATCCTTTTCTTTAACTGACGTTTGCAGTTCTTGGTTTCCTAACCTGTACTCCGTCTGCGATCTTCTGTGTCCTTCCCCAATCTTCATGACCTTACACTTACTGGGGTTAAACTCCAGGAGCCATTTGTCGGACCATACTTGTAGTTTGTCCAGATCCCCTGGTAATCTTAACTGATCCTCGCCCACTTGTATTCTCCTCATCAGTTTCACATCATCAGCGAACAGTGACACTTCTGAATCTATTCCTTCCACCATGTCATTCATGTATACAAGAAACAGCACCAGGCCTAGGACTGAACCTTGTGGAACCCCCACTCAACACATTCGCCCACTCCGACACTTCATCACGTACCAACACACGTTGTTTCCTTCCTGTCAGGTATTCCCTGATCCATTGCAGTACTTTCCCCGTTATTCCTGCCTGCTCCTCTAATTTTTGCACCAGTCTCTTGTGTGGTACTGTGTCAAAAGCCTACTTGCAATCTAAAAAGATGCAATCTACCCATCCCTCTCTCTCCTGTCTTACTTCTGTTACCTTATCGTAGAACTCAAGTAAATTTGTGACACAGGATTTCCCATCTCTGAAGCCGTGCTGACTCATGTATGAGCCCAATCTTTTCAATGTGTTCCACTACTTTTCTCCTGATAATCTTTTCCATGACTTTACATACTATACAATTCAGTGACACTGGTCTGTAGTTTAATGCTGCCTGTCTGTCCCCTTTCTTAAAAATTGGAACTACATGTGCTGTCTTCCATGCCTCAGGCAACTGCCCTGTTTCGATAGATTTACTGAAGATTGCTGCTAATGGCACACACAGTTCCTCTGCTCCCTCTCTCAGTATCCATGGAGATATGTTATCTGGGCCCACCGCCTTTGAGGTATCGAGTTCATCTAGCAGTTTCTTCACCTCTACCTTGGTTATGTGTATTGTGTCCAGCGCCTGCTGGTGCACCCTACCTCCACAGTTTGCTGGAAGCATTCCTGACTCTATTGTGAATACTTCTCTAAATCTTTTGTTGAGTTCATCACATACTTCTTGGTCACTCTTCGTGAGCTCCCCTCCTTCTTTCCTCAGCCTGATTACCTGGTCCTTGGCTGTTGTTTTTCTCCTAATGTGACTGTATAACAACTTTGGTTCAGATTTGGCTTTAGATCCATAAAGGAGGAGACCAAACAGAGTTGAATAACTATAGGCCAATATCCAATTTACACCCTCTCTCAAAAATCTTCGAAAAATTAATTCATAAACGAATCTACTCCTACCTCATCTCCCAAAACATTCTCAACCCCTGCCAATTTGGATTCAGGCCTAATAAAAATACTAATGATGCTATTATACACATGCTAGAACATATATACACTGCAATAGAGAAAAAAGAAGTCCCACTGGGGATCTTCATTGACTTACGTAAAGCTTTTGATACAGTTGACCATGACTTGCTCCACGTAAAATTGTCACACTATGGTATTAGAGGGCACTCCCTCGACTACCTCAAGTTTTACCTCAGCAACAGAAGCCAATATGTGTACGCAAATGGGGCAAGCTCTTCCGCACAACCAATTACAGTTGGTGTCCCACAGGGAAGTGTCCTTGGCCCTCTTCTCTTTCTCCTATACATAAATGACCTACCAAATGCTTCGCAATTACTCAAACCCACACTTTTTGCAGATGACACTACATACGTCTTCTCTCACCCGAGCCCAGTCACGCTAGCCAATACTGTAAACACCGAATTACAGAAAATATCTACGTGGATGAGGACTAACAAACTTACACTAAACATTGACAAAACCTACTTCATTCAGTTTGGTAACACAGCTACAGATGTACCTCTTAACATAATGATAAACGTGTGAAAATTTGTCTGGGCTGCCTCCAAGTGAGTCGCCTACCCTGGCAAACTCTGTTGACACCGAGCTCTGAGATGGGTACCTCAGCCTCACAAGTGGCTTATAGGACAGATTTTTTCACAAATGATTGGTATTGCAAGAAACCTCGCCTGCATGCACGTATAAAGGACTAACTTACTTGGTGTTGCAGCATATATCCTGATCTTCAACTTCCTAAGCCTAGCTTTAGCCCCCTTGGACTTCCCCTTGGGAACCACGTGCAACCGGGAGCATTAATTCCTGCAATATTCAATCGTTATTAGTGTCCTGCCTGCACCTCAGAAATTCCTATATCCAAGAGGGTATGTATCCCCTAGTATAACTATGCAGACTCAGACGCTAGCTTCAGACGACTCTGAGACGCTGGTACTTACTGGGCATACTCTCTCTGTAGCACGCCGAGCCCTCAGTTAACTCAACCCACAAATCTCCTAAGTCACTGGCCAGATCCTACGGAAAAAGGTGAATATCTCGTCTTACTGTATGGGCTGATGGAGGAGATCATCTACGGTACATCGAGGTGTCTCTACCAGATTTCCCCAGGTCTCAGATGTGAAGACACGTGGGGGCGCCGCCTGATGTTCACGGCACGTCTTGTCTAGTCGAAGTCTATCGTAAGAAGGACGCTATTCTGTCTTTGTGACCTGCGCCCCGCCATTCAAGCTAGGGCTGCCAGTTCTCCCTAGCTAACTTATCCTAATGTTTGCCTACATTATCGGCCTATTACTACCTATGTTAAGGTCTTAGGTCTACTCTATCATTATCTACAGATGCCTTAGTAAACCTAATATTAGTGTATTACCAGTAAACCTACCTACTCCTTCCCTGAAGAGTAAATCTATAAATTAAATAAGCTTACCAACCGCCAACCAGAGAATGCCTTGCTTGTTTGGGAGGGTTTAAGGGTCGCTCGGCTCAGACGACCAGACGCTCATGCTGGATCTGAGCTGTGGAACTATTTGGACCAAATAAATTTCCACATCCTCCCGCCGGCGAAGGTAGGCGCTAAGTCTAGATCAAGTCTGCCTCCCGCAGGCCCCCCCAGTGGGCCCTGGACTCGAGCGCCGTTCGACGGGTCGTCCGGCCGCTCAGCTCGCTCAACCTCTGGTCTGATTTCTCATGTCCCGGTCCCACCGTGTGGACCTCGAGAGGCAAAAGCCTGTTGATGGGTCTTATAGTCTCGACACCGTTCATTCTCACTTTCACCATTCTCAACCGCCCAGCCTTGTCTGGGTGGGTTGACACTACCAGGCCAAGAGGCCAGTATGCCCTCGGCGCCTCGGATTCTACCAGCACCAGGTCCCCTTCACTTAGCATCATCTTATTCGCCTCGGGGTCGGCACCATAGAAATGTTCCCGCAAGGTTGTCAAGTAATCCCTGCGCCACACCTGGTTCCATTTGTCCAGGATGTTCACCAGTCTGTTGTGACTCCTGTGCAGTTCTTCATTGATGGGGGGACCATCTGGCCCATAATAATCCAGCTCCTTGGAAGACTGACTCAAAATTGCGGGGAAGGGCTCAATCCTTCTTCCAAACAGCATGTGATTGGGGGTGAGAGCTTCTTGCTCGTCAATCCCATTTTGTACGTAGGTCAGAGGCCTGTTATTAACTCTTGCCTCTATCTCAACTAACACTGTCCTCAGTTCATCACAGCTCACCCTCCTGCCGTGCAAGACCTTCCGAATGCACCTTTTGACTGTGCCCACCATGCGTTCATAGAATCCCCCTTGCCAGGGTGCCCTGGGAGCTATGAACCTCCACTCGCACTCTATTCTCTTCAGGTGTTCTCGTACTTCTCCGTTGTCCCTAAGATTCCTGAAAACTTTATCGGCCGCCCTAAAGCTTGTGCCATTGTCCGAGATAATCAATCGCGGGCACGAGAATCTGGCAGTAAACCTCCTGAACAACTTCACGAAAGTCTCTGTCGTCATATCTTCTGCCAACTCCAAATGCACCGCTCGAGTAGTGGCACAGGTAAACAGGCAGACATATACTTTCTGAGGGCCCTCCTTAACGTCTCCTGGGTTCTTCAATGTGATAGCCCCAGTATAGTCTATTCCTACAGTCTCAAAGGGCCTGTCACTATGTACCCGCTCCTGAGGCAGCGGTGGTGGACCTGGGTAGGGTAGGGTCCTCCCATCGTACCGCCGGCAGACCGTGCAACTCTTTAGCACCCTTTTGACGGCAGCTCGACCCTTCAGTACCCAGTAATTCTGACGTAGGCAGGTGAGGGTATCTCCAAACCCCCCATGTAAGGTCCTCTGATGGGCATCTTGTATCAATAGCTCTGTCGCCCATCCCTCCTTTCCCAGCAGCACGGGATGTTTGGCCCCATAGCTGAGCTCAGAGTTTTGTATTCTTCCCCTGCATCTTATTAGCCCCGCATGATCTAGGAACAATCCCAATGAGTGAACCAATTTGCTGTTCCCTGAGTCGTCATCGTTGGACACGCGTCCTGACGCCATAACCTGCTGCCGGGTCGCAAGTACTTCCAGCACTCCTGGAAACCTCCCCCTTTGGTACTGCCTTATCCAATATTCTCTGGGACCCACTAGAGACAACTGTCGACCCTGGCTTACCTTGTCATGCAGCTTCCTCACGAATCGAAATACCATTTCCGTGACTCCTATAAGTTTTCTCCACGAGGAGTAGCGCCTGGGGTCAAATAATTCAGTGTCGTGTTTCCCCGCGAAATGTACTATGCTGCTGATTGTCTCCACGAATTTCTGCTCCGGCCAGCAATCCCTTGCCGGTAACCAGTCTGGGCCTTTGAACCAAAGCTCGCTTTTACTCAACTTTCTGTGTGTCACCCCTCGGCTTATCAGGTCGGCTGGGTTTTGATCTGTAGGCACATACAGAATTGTTGATGTTGACTGTAGTTCCCGTATCTCCTTTACCCGATTCCTGACATAGGGGAGCTTAGACCTGTCATTCTGGACCCACTGTAAGGCCACCTCCGAGTCTGTCCATACATAGGTGTGTGTCACCCTCAGATTACTTAACACCTCCTCTACGTACTTACCCAGTCTTGCTCCCAGCAACATCGCCGTGAGCTCTAGCTTTGGGATCGAGCAATCCTTCAGGGGTGTCACCCGCGCACGACTGGTGACCAGATTGACTTGGTCCCCGGCCACCAAATACGCTACTGCCCCATAGGCCCTGGAGGAGGCATCACAGAAGACGTGCAAGTCATAATCCCGCCCGGTGCACCCGATGGACCTGGGGAATGTGAACTCGTGCAATTCCGCTAGGTCTTTGTTAACCAGATCCCACTCCTGGCAGACTGTTTCTGGCAGTGGGTCGTCCCAACCTAGGTTCAGCTCCCAGGTCTGTTGTACTAGCATCCTCCCTCGAATGGTGATGGGTGTCAACAAACCCAAAGGATCGAAGGCAGTCTGCACTTTGCTCAGCAAAGACCTCCTGGTCAGCTTCCCTTCCCCATCAGGCTTCCTCTTTAGCCTAAGTCTGTCTTCCTTGACTTCCCACTCTAGTCCCAACACCGATGTTACCTCAGGCACTGAGTAGCCAGTATAGTCATGTTCCACCATGCCCCGCAACGTTGGATTGTTTGTCACCCATTCTCTCAATGGCATGTTAGCTGAGAGCATCTCCTGATTAGACTCTCGGTAAATATCCATCAACAGCCTTTCATCTGAGGTGGTACCCTGCATGTTGTCTACATAAAATAGGGTCTTCAGTAATTCTTTAAGCGGGCTGTTACAGTTCACAAGGTGGTAGTCTATGGTAGCCTGTAATAGGAATGGTGAACTAGTGGCACCAAACAACACTGCCCTGAATCTATAGGTATCATACCCTTGCTTGGGCATCTCCCTGTTAGCCAGCCACAAGAACCTTGTGTAGTCCCTATCCTGTGGCTGCAACCCAATACGTAGGAAGGCTTTGCTAATGTCTGCCGCATAGGCGTACTGTTCCGTCCTGAATCTCAACAACACATCTGCTAATTTCTGCATCAGGGAGGGCCCTGTGAGCAGACAGTCGTTCAACGATGGCTCTCGGGGACTCGCCTGCGAGCTGCAGTTGAAGACTACTCTGATGGGAGTGGTTACCGACTCCTTGGTGACTGCCATGTGTGGAAGATAATGGGTGTTTTCCCCAGGGCTGGCATTGGGCACTTTCTCGATGAACCCAAGGGCCAGCTGTTCCTTAATAATATCATCATATTTCCCCACCAGACCCTTCCTGGTCAGGCTGTTCACCAATGAATTCAACTGACCACGTGCCCTCTTGAAATTAGTGGGCAGCGTTGGGTGGCCCGGTTTCCATGGGAGTCGCACCCAATACTGCCCGTCCCTGAACTGCACATGGTTCAAGTAATCTCGATACGTCTCTTCGTGTTCGGGGGGCGGCTGGTCACCTTTAATCCCTACTACATCCAGGTCCCATAGTTTATGGACCGGCTCACTGTCGGATATGCCAACTTGCGCCTCTGACAGGCCTTCGTGCACACCAATCTGCATCACCAGTACAGCCTCAGTCGCTGTAATACCAGAGGCCTCCTTTCCCGGGGTCGCAGGGAAGTGAGCTGGTATTCTGCCTCCTACGATGTACCCCGCTGGAGTCCTGTACAGGCCCACACCTTCCTTGATAACCCTTCTCGTAGACACGAACTCGTCTAGGTAATCCCCTCCTACCAATATGCCTACATTACTAACATTGTCTGTAGCAATGTCTGGTTCTGCTAGCTTCACACCCAACTCCCTCAAACGTTTGACTGCTTCAGCCAGTCCCCTAGTGGTAATGATATTGGGCAGCCTCTTCACCATCAAGGCTGAAATTTCCCGTCGATGCCCGGCTAACCTGACCGTCACATTGACTACTGGATAAGACCTGCGTGGGACTTCCCCACCAAACCCTTCCACCTTCATGTCAACTTTACCAACTGTCTCCAGCTTCAACCTAGTGGCTAGACTCTCTGCTATGAAGGATCTCTGTGCCCCACTGTCGAAGAACAAACGGGTTGTTTCAGACTTCTTCCCGTTCGCGACCACCGCCATTATGGTGGGCAAGGCCACCGAGCCTTGAAATTGCTCACCAGAACAAATTCTCGGTGCCGTACTCACCACACTCATCGTTACTTCTGACTTGTTCTTGCTCTCCGCCCTTTCTTGCGGTTTGCTCTCCTTAACTTGTGCTAATCCGGCATCATTAGGACACAGTGCACTGTGGTGCTTTCCCTTCCGGCAGCCCCGACACTCCCTGAGCATGGTGTTACAGTCCCTGGCAAAATGTTCTCCACAACACTTGAAACAAAGTCTCAACTCTCTTAGCCGTTGAACCCTTTGGTTATAGGTGGTGAAGCTTGAACACCCTGAACTAGCGTGTTCTTCATCACAAAACACGCACCGTCTCATACTGGCCGCTTTAGTGGCTTCTCCCTTGGCCCTGTGGGTGGAGGGTTCGCCCTGGGCATAATACGTGCCTACTTTAGTGGGAGGTGGTTTAGGTCTATCTCTCGAATGTCTGGGGAAGTCGACCGACTTCTCCTTGGTAGGTAATTTCTCCCCCTGACCTATGCTCAGGTGAGATATGAGATCCCCTAACCCTTCAACAATTTGGTCTATCGTGAACCTATTCGTCCGATGTTTTAAGTGTAACTCATGCACTGTCGTGCTAGCCAGTTTCCTCTGAATCACCTGGCTAAGGATCCATTTTGAATCATTCTCATCATGCAAATCTCTGAAACTATTGGACAAGCTCATAACCTCAATACGGAACTTCTCTAGACTTTGACGGTCATGTCGGCAAGCCTCTAGATCCAACAACCGATAAAGTATAGCTACCTTTATCTCCTCAGTGTTGCCAAACATGTCTTCTAATTGGTCTTTGGCATGTTGGTAATTGGCGTCAGTAATCGGGTAGTGCCGGACCAGATCTAAGGCTTTACCCTTGAGCTGCGACCGCAAATACTGCAACTTGACGGCATCTGACAAATCATTTCTGTCATCTATCTGGGCTCTAAACTGATCCCAGAAACCAATGTACTCTGTTAAGGTTCCGTCAAACGTTGGTAAATTCAGCTGGGGCAACTTGGGCAACATATTGACAGGTGTGTGGTTGTTTGGGGTACCTGCGGTGTTCAACACCATCCTTGGAATACTAGCCTTTAATGTACTTAACTTATCTTTGTACATATTCATCTCCTGATGACAATCTACATCATCCTTAGTGAATTCGTCCACAGCCTGCTGAAGACTTCCCTGGGATTCCTCATCCTCAATAGCCTGTAGCTCATATGCTGAGAATGCTTGTTCATAGGCTTCCCATTTTTCCCCCAAACTCTTCAAGCAGTTCTGCAAATCATCGCAGTCTACATTACTGCGTTGGCAAGTAGCCTTGCACCTGTTACGCGTTCTGTTCAGATGCCCTTTGTATGCTGCTACTGATCGTTTTAATTTTGTTAGCACTGAACCAGACTCTCCTGAACCCCCATCTGCCATTGTCGAAGTTTAATGAGGAGTGTGACACTAATTGTACTTTACCCAGTCCACCCCACAGCACGTCACGGTGTTAGGTAAGAATGAACGAGTCTTAAGGCTTCTCAACAAGCTTAACAATTCCCTTTGTTATATTGACTCTACTATGAATCAAAAATGTACACTGTTAGCTCTCAAATCCCAATCAAAATGTGTATCGATGTGAAAGCTTAACCTAGCACTTAACTGTACAATGCCAGCAAATAATTACAGGACTTAACCTAGTCTCAGGTATAATTCACAAATCCCACATTAACATGAATCAAAGATGATGAAAATCACAATAAAAGTGCAGTGTACAAATTAAATCACTTGGTTAACACAAGCAAATTCAACAATTCAACTTGTGAAACAGTAAATAAATAATGTATGTAAACAGCTTGGCCTAACTGTGCCCAGCTTACTCTGTTTAGCGTGGATGGTTGGATAAGGTAAATCCTAACCTAGCTAGTGTGCTATAACTTAAACCTGGCTTTATAACTCCCTGTAAATAATAACTAGGTTAAATCTGTCCTAGCTACTATAACCTTTTGTAAATATTGCACAAGCCTAGCCTAACTGTGGCTACCTTGCAAATCCACTGTAAGTAATTAACACACAAGTCTCCTACTCTGGATTACTTGTAATCACTGTAAATAATTAAATTCACAAGCTTCTCTAGCCTACCTGGCCTGCCTGTAAATTACTGCAAATAACAACTTCTGTGTATAGTCAGCTTGGCCTAGCCTCTGAGTAACTTTGACCTAGGTGTGCTAACTTAAACCTAACTTTTTTAAACTGGTTCCTAACTGTGGCCTAGCTATGATAGCTTAACCTGTGGCCTAGCTATGATAGCTTAACCTAACTTTGTTAAACTGGTTCTTAACTGTAGCCTAGCTATGATAGCTTAACCTAACTGTGGCCTAGCTATGATAGCTTAACCTAACTCTGTAAAACTGGTTCCTAACTGTGGCCTAGCTATGATAGCTTAACCTAGCTATTCCACATCCGGTTTTCGAAGGACCACTTTTGTGAAAATTTGTCTGGGCTGCCTCCAAGTGAGTCGCCTACCCTGGCAAACTCTGTTGACACCGAGCTCTGAGATGGGTACCTCAGCCTCACAAGTGGCTTATAGGACAGATTTTTTCACAAATGATTGGTATTGCAAGAAACCTCGCCTGCATGCACGTATAAAGGACTAACTTACTTGGTGTTGCAGCATATATCCTGATCTTCAACTTCCTAAGCCTAGCTTTAGCCCCCTTGGACTTCCCCTTGGGAACCACGTGCAACCGGGAGCATTAATTCCTGCAATATTCAATCGTTATTAGTGTCCTGCCTGCACCTCAGAAATTCCTATATCCAAGAGGGTATGTATCCCCTAGTATAACTATGCAGACTCAGACGCTAGCTTCAGACGACTCTGAGACGCTGGTACTTACTGGGCATACTCTCTCTGTAGCACGCCGAGCCCTCAGTTAACTCAACCCACAAATCTCCTAAGTCACTGGCCAGATCCTACGGAAAAAGGTGAATATCTCGTCTTACTGTATGGGCTGATGGAGGAGATCATCTACGGTACATCGAGGTGTCTCTACCAGATTTCCCCAGGTCTCAGATGTGAAGACACGTGGGGGCGCCGCCTGATGTTCACGGCACGTCTTGTCTAGTCGAAGTCTATCGTAAGAAGGACGCTATTCTGTCTTTGTGACCTGCGCCCCGCCATTCAAGCTAGGGCTGCCAGTTCTCCCTAGCTAACTTATCCTAATGTTTGCCTACATTATCGGCCTATTACTACCTATGTTAAGGTCTTAGGTCTACTCTATCATTATCTACAGATGCCTTAGTAAACCTAATATTAGTGTATTACCAGTAAACCTACCTACTCCTTCCCTGAAGAGTAAATCTATAAATTAAATAAGCTTACCAACCGCCAACCAGAGAATGCCTTGCTTGTTTGGGAGGGTTTAAGGGTCGCTCGGCTCAGACGACCAGACGCTCATGCTGGATCTGAGCTGTGGAACTATTTGGACCAAATAAATTTCCACAAAACGGATCACCTATCACAAAGCTAACAGAGGGAAAATTCTTAGGAATCCACCTCGATAATAGACTCAAATTTCATACACATATACAACAAATTTCTAAGAAAATTTCCAAGACTGTAGGCATACTATCGAAGATACGGTACTATGTTCCACAGTCATCCCCCCTGGCCCTTTATCACTCTCTTATTTACCCCTATCTCACCTATGGAATTTGTGCATGGGGCTCAACAACAATTAACCATCTCAGACCACTAATTACCCAACAAAAGGCTGCAGTTAGAATGATAACAAATTCTCACTACAGGCAACACACTCCACCAATATTCAAAACACTCAACCTACTCACCATACAAAACATCCATACTTATTATTGCACCTATTACATACATAGAACACTTAACTCTGATATTAACCCTCCCCTCAAACATCTCCTTGCCAACCTCAACAGAACACATGACCATAACACAAGGCACAGATCACTCTTTGATGTTCCTCGTGTCCATCTCACGCTATGCAAAAACTCAATGCACATAAAAGGCCCTAAAATCTGGAATTCATTACCTGTAAATATAAAAGAAACACTACCTGTTTATAAATTCAAGTCTCTTCTCAAAGTTCACTTACTCACTCAAAACCAAATAAATACTGAAAAACTGAACCTTATAAATTGTATATCCAAAATGTTACTCACAATTATATCACATAAATGTTAAACCTAGGACCCAATCTAACTTTGTTATTTTTTTTAAATACACTACCTAACAGAATACTCCATTCTACTGAATGAACAGCAATGCATGGAACCATATGACCTGTCTTTGTAATACTCATTTGTGCTTTATAGTTATCTGTTTACAATAATGTCTTATCACTGATTTCATCATTGCTTAGTTAATCTTAAGTTAATTTTAAGCCAGCCCGTAATGCTATGCATGTAAGTGGCTTTGGCATGCTGCTCTTACCTGTATTTTTTTTTGTACCTCTGTATGTATGCTAAAATTTCTAAATAAATAAATAAATAAAAGATGCTGTGTCGTTCTCGTATTGCCTCTGGGCCTCTCTCCTTATCCTTGCATACTCGTTTCTGGTTCTTCTGCTCAGCTCCTTGTTTTCTTGAGTCCTTTGCCTTCTATACCTTTTCCATGCTCTAGCACACTTAGCTTTCGCCTCTTTATACCTCCAATTAAACCATGGGCTCACTCTGGTCTTACCATTTTTTCTGTTGCCCTTTGGTATGAACCTTTCCTCTGCCTCCCTGCACTTAGTGGTTACTATTTCCATCATTTCATTTACTGTCTTTCCATCTAGTTCTCTTTCCCACTGCACTTCATGCAGGAAACTTCTCATTCCTATGTAGTCCCCTTTTTTTGAAGTTTGGTTTCTCTCTTTGTTCTCGTGCTGCTGCATTCTCCACTGTTAACTCAACAAGATATTCAAAACTCAGGACATAAGTTTATTCAGGTATACACAAATACAGTTACATAGAATTATCATACATAGCAGCATATGTGTAGAGAACCTAGGATAACCCCAAAAAATCAGACAAAGTGATTTATTTCCATTGGGATCCTTTAGCGCCAAGGGGTCTTTCGTGGGTGATATCCCTTATGTCTGAACTATTCAAGGTGAATATGAGATCCAGCCTTGCTGCAACATCCTCTCCTCTCTCTCTGGTTGTATCCCTAACATGTTGATGCATGAAGTTCTCCAATACAGTCTCCAACATCTTAGCCCTCCATGTTTCTGGTCCCTCATGTGGCTCTAGGTTTTCCCAGTCAATCTCTTTATGATTGAAATCCCCCATTATAAGCAATTTTGTCCTAACCATATGAGACCTGGCCACTTCAGCTAATGTATCCACCATTGCCCTATTGTGCACATCATACTCTTCTCTTGTTCTCCTGCTGTTAAGTGGTGGGTTATACATCACTGCTATCATCACCTTTAGACCACCAGTCTGAAGTGTTCCTACAATGAAGTCGTCTGTTTCCCTTATTTCCATTCCTCCCATCTCCTCAAAACTCCACTGGTTTTTTACGAGCAATGCTACTCCTCCCCCTCTTCTGTTCTCTCTGTCTTTCCTCATAATCTGATATCCAGGTGGAAAAATTGCATCTGTTATCATCCCTGTAAGTTTTGTCTCTGTTAGTGCTATGATGTCAGGTGATGCATCAATGATGCGTTCTTGCCCCTCTTCACTCTTATTTGTTATTCCATCTGCATTGGTGTACCATACCTTTAGCTTCCTTTCCATTACTGTATTTTGGGAGATGGAAGAGGAAGGTGCAGGCTGGGAGGGTGGGAGTCAGGGCACAATATTATGGGAGGCTGCTGTGATTGTGGAATTAGTGCTTAGGGGGATGGTGGCTATGGAGTGAGGTTCGTTTCTGTTTACTGTGTTTGGTTGATATGTGGTGACAGGGGTTGAGAGGTTTCTGTAAGCATTTGTGTTTGATGTTCCCCCAAAGTCTGAGTTTTCCTGTCTGTCATTGCCTGTCCTATCTCTCTTTCCTTCCACTGGTTCTGTCTTGCTCTCATTTTCAGTTGTTCCCTTTCCTTTCGTGTTCTGTCTCGATTGAGGAACACTTTTTGATAATCTGGAGAGTCCTTTAACAGTGGTTTCTGTTGTAGTATCCTGTTCCTTACCACATCTGTCTTGAATGTCAATCTGATTGGTCGATTTTTTCCCCTCGAATACCCCCGCAAGTCTGTGAAAATTTTCTACCTGAGACATGTCCCTCTCTCCTGTTATTGCAATGATATTCTTAATCTCTGTTTTCTCCCAATGCTTTCTTTCAACATAGGTCTGCCCTTCAGCCTCTTGAAGCCCATGAATAATTATTGACCTCTCCCTCTCCTCTTCCCATTTCTTTTACCTCTTTATCTCTGGATCTGATTTAAGCATCTCCTCTGCTGTTTCCCTAATCACCTCCTAGATACGATGATGGTTTGAAATTACTGCTGCAAAAGACTGCTTAGATCCATCCCCTCCTTCAGTCCCTTCGCTGCCTGCTGTTCCCATTTCAGTCATCTTGATCCTTTCGGACCTCATCTTTAGATCCTTCTTCAGCACATCCATTTCTCCCTCCAATCTCTATCTTTGCCTCAGCTACTACAGCTCGTGATTCCCACTTCTTGCTCTCTGCAGATATTTGCTCTAACGTGTTGTTGCAAAGCTCGTTTAACCTTTTCTCCCATTGTTGTTCCATTTTGTTCTTGAGCCGTTCTACCCATTCTTCCTTTTCCGACCAGCCATCATCGGTTCCCTTGCCTTTACGTCCTCTCTTTAGAGAGCCCATTTTGTTTTTATCCTGTTGGGATGTTCTAGCTGCTTCAGCTTATCGTAAAAATGTGTGTGGTGGGAGGATTTATGAGCTAATGTGTTAGGTTAGGTTAGGCTTGTACTCACCTAATTGTACTCACCTAATTGTGGTTGCAGGGGTCGAGTCTTAGCTCCTGGCCCCGCCTCTTCACCGGTTGCTACTTGTGTGTGTGTGTGTGTGTGTATATATGTATGTGTGTATATGTACTCACCTAATTGTACTCACCTAATTGTGGTTGCAGGGGTCGAGACTCAGCTCCTGGCCCCGCCTCTTCACTGATCGCTTCTGGATCCTCTCTCTCTCTGCTTCCTGAGCTTTGTCATACCTCTTCTTAAAACTATGTATGGTTCCTGCCTCCACTACTTCACTTGCTAGGCTATTCCACTTGCTGACAACTCTATGACTGAAGAAATACTTCCTAACGTCCCTGTGACTCGTCTGAGTCTTCAGCTTCCAGTTGTGACCCCTTGTCCCTGTGTCCCCTCTCTGGAACATCCTATCTCTGTCCACCTTGTCTATTCCCCGCAGTATCTTGTATGTCGTTATCATGTCTCCCCTGACCCTTCTGTCCTCCAGTGTCGTCAGTCCGATTTCCCTTAACCTTTCCTCGTACGACATTCCCTTGAGCTCTGGGACTAGCCTTGTTGCAAACCTTTGTACTTTCTCTAACTTCTTGACGTGCTTGACCAGGTGTGGGTTCCAGACTGGTGCTGCATACTCCAGTATGGGCCTAACATACACAGTGTACAGTGTCTTGAACGATTCCTTATTAAGGTATCGGAACGCTATTCTCAGGTTTGCCAGGCGCCCGTATGCTGCAGCGGTTATTTGGTTGATGTGTGCCTCCGGTGATGTGCTCGGTGTTATGGTCACCCCAAGGTCTTTCTCCCTGAGTGAGGTCTGTAGTCTTTGTCCACCTAGCCTATACTCTGTCTGCGGTCTTCTTTGCCCCTCCCCAATCTTCATGACTTTGCATTTGGCTGGATTGAATTCGAGAAGCCAGTTACTGGACCACATGTCCAGCCTCTCCAGGTCTCTTTGCAGTCCTGCCTCATCCTCGTCCGATTTAATTCTTCTCATCAACTTCACGTCATCTGCGAACAGGGACACTTCAGAGTCTATTCCTTCCATCATGTCGTTCACATATATCAAAAATAGCACTGGTCCTAGAACTGACCCCTGTGGGACCCCGCTCGTAACAGGCGCCCACTGTGATACCTCTTCACGTACCATGACTCGTTGCTGCCTCCCTGTCAGGTATTCCCTTATCCATTGCAGTGCCCTTCCTTTTACGTGTGCCTGATCCTCCAGCTTCTGCACTAATCTCTTGTGGGGAACTGTGTCAAAGGCCTTCCTGCAGTCTAGGAAAACGCAATCTACCCAACCCTCTCTCTCATGTCTTACTTCTGTTACCTTGTCATAAAACTCCAGGAGGTTTGTGATACAAGATTTGCCTTCCATGAACCCATGCTGGTTTTCATTTATAATCTTGTTCCTTTCCAGGTGTTCGACCACTCTCCTCCTGATAATCTTCTCCATGACTTTGCACACAATACATGTCAGAGACACAGGTCTGTAGTTTAGTGCCTCGTTTCTGTTTCCTTTCTTAAATATGGGGACTACATTAGCTGTCTTCCATTTCTCAGGTAGTTGCCCAGTTTCAAGGGATGTGTTGAAGATTGTGGTTAGAGGCACACACAGCATCTCTGCTCCTTCTCTAAGGACCCATGGGGAGATGTTGTCCGGTCCCATCGCCTTTGAGGTGTCAAGGTCACTTAAGAGCTTCTTCACCTCCTCCTCAGTTGTTCGTATGTCATCCAACACTTGTTGGTATATTCCCTCTTGATGTTCCCTTCTGTTCTGTCTTCCCACAGCCCTTCCTGTCTCTACTGTAAAAACTTCCTTAAATCTCCTGTTCAGCTCCTCACATACCTCCTGATCATTTCTTGTGAGTTCTCCACCTTCTGTCCTTAATCTGATCACCTGGTCTTTGACTGTTGTCTTCCTCCTGATGTGGCTATACAACAGTTTCGGGTCTGTCTTGATTCTCGATGCTATGTCATTTTCATACTGTCGCTGGGCCTCCCTCCTTACCTGTGCGTACTCATTCCTGGCTCTGCGACTGATCTCCCTATTTTCGTGTGTTCTCTGCCTTCTGTACTTTTTCCAATCTCTATTGCACTTTGTTTTTGCCTCCTTAGACCGTCGGGTGAACCAGGGGCTTGTTCTGGTCTTCCCGTTGTTACTGTTGCCCTTGGGAATGAACCTTTCCACTGCCTCCTTGCATTTTGTTGCTACATATTCCATCATTTCATTTACTGGCTTTCCTGCCAGTTCTCTGTCCCACTGGACCTCCCGCAGGAAGTTCTTCAACCCTATGTAGTCCCCTCTTTTATAGTCAGGCTTTTCCCATTCTACTCCTGTTATTCTCTCCACTTGCAGCTCTACTATGTATTCAAAGCACAGAACCACGTGGTCGCTAGCTCCTAGGGGACTCTCATACTTGATGTCCTCAATGTCTGAGCTGCCCAGGGTGAACACAAGGTCCAATCTTGCTGGTTCATCCTCCCCTCTCACTCTGGTAGTGTCCTTAACATGTTGGTGCATGAGGTTTTCCAGCACCACGTCCAACATCCTGGCTCTCCATGTTTCGGGACCCCCATGTGGCTCCAGGTTTTCCCAGTCAATCTCCCTGTGGTTGAAATCCCCCATAACCAGCAACTTTGCTCTGCTGGAGTGAGCTCTTCTTGCCACCTCAGCAAGTGTGTCCACCATTGCTCTGTTGCTCTCTTCATATTCCTCTCTTGGCCTCCTGCAGTTCTGTGGTGGATTATACATCACTGCAATGACCACTTTGTGTTCCCCAGACTGAAGTGTACCTGCTATGTATGTGTGTATGTGTGTGTGTATGTGTGTGTGTATGTGTGTGTGTGTATATGTGTGTGTGTGTATATGTGTGTGTATGTGTGTGTGTATGTGTGTGTGTGTGTATGTGTGTGTGTGTGTATGTGTGTGTGTGTGTATGTGTGTGTGTGTGTGTGTGTGTGTGTGTGTGTGTGTGTGTGTGTGTGTGTGTGTGTGTGTGTGTGTGTGTGTGTGTGTGTATGTGTGTGTGTATGTGTGTGTATGTGTATGTGTATGTGTGTGTGTATGTGTGTGTATGTGTGTGTGTATGTGTGTGTATGTGTGTGTATGTGTGTGTATGTGTGTGTGTGTATGTGTATGTATGTGTGTATGTGTGTGTGTGTGTGTGTGTGTGTGTGTGTGTGTGTGTGTGTGTGTGTGTGTGTGTGTGTGTGTGTGTGTGTGTGTGTGTGTGTATGTACTCACCTAGTTGTACTCACCTAGTTGAGGTTGCAGGGGTCGAGTCCAAGCTCCTGGCCCCACCTCTTCACTGGTCGCTACTAGGTCACTCTCCCTGAACCATGAGCTTTATCGTACCTCTGCTTAAAGCTATGTATGGATCCTGCCTCCACTACATCGCTTCCCAAACTATTCCACTTCCTGACTACTCTGTGGCTGAAGAAATACTTCCTAACATCCCTTTGATTCATCTGTGTCTTCAGCTTCCAACTGTGTCCCCGTGTTGCTGTGTCCAGTCTCTGGAACATCCTGTCTTTGTCCACCTTGTCAATTCCTCTCAGTATTTTGAAAGTCGTTATCATGTCCCCCCTATCTCTCCTGTCCTCCAGTGTCGTCAGGTTGATTTCCCTTAACCTCTCATCAAAGGACATACCTCTTAACTCTGGGACTAGTCTTGTTGCAAACCTTTGCACTTTCTCTAGTTTCTTTACATGCTTGGCTAGGTGTGGGTTCCAAACTGGTGCCGCATACTCCAATATGGGCCTAACGTACACAGTGTACAGGGTCCTGAACGATTCCTTATTAATATGTCGGAATGCTGTTCTGAGGTTTGCTAGGCGCCCATATGCTGCAGCAGTTATTTGGTTGATGTGCGCTTCAGGAGATGTGCCTGGTGTTATACTCACTCCAAGATCTTTTTCCTTGAGTGATGTTTGTAGTCTCTGGCCCCCTAGACTGTACTCCGTCTGCGGTCTTCTTTGCCCTTCCCCAATCCTCATAACTTTGCACTTGGTGGGATTGAACTCCAGGAGCCAGTTGCTGGACCAGGTCTGCAGCCTATCCAGATCCCTTTGTAGTTCTGCCTGTGCATATGTGTGTGTGTGTGTGTGTGTGTGTGTGTGTGTGTGTGTGTGTGTGTGTGTGTGTGTGTGTGTGTGTGTGTGTGTGTGTGTGTGTGTGTGTGTGTGTGTGTGTGTGTGGGCGGGTGGGTGGGTTGGGGTTGCGCACGCGCTTTTGTCTTAGTCTATAAAAAAAAGGGGGGAGGGGTTCATATATCACACTACGCTACGCTACTCTTTTGAAGATGATAAAAATTTTTCACAATCAATTCCTCATTAATATACACTAATATATACTATATAATATTTACTGTGTACACTTGTGTTTGTGTGTGTGTGTGTTTACTAGCTTGTTCTTTGAAAAAGAGGGGGGGTCACGTTAACACACTATTGTTATTGTTCTTGGTTCACCAGTACTCTCCCGGCCCGGATCTTTGTTGTTGTTGGTTCACCGGTACTCTCCCGGCCCGGATCTTTGTTGTTCTTGGTTCACCAGTACTCTCCCGGCCCGGATCTTTGTTGTTCTTGGTTCACCGGTACTCTCCCGGCCCGGATCTTTGTTGTTCTTGGTTCACCGGTACTCTCCCGGCCCGGATCTTTGTTGTTCTTGGTTCACCGGTACTCTCCCGGCCCGGATCTTTGTTGTTCTTGGTTCACCGGTACTCTCCCGGCCCGGATCTTTGTTCTTGGTTCACCGGTACTCTCCCGGCCCGGATCTTTGTTGTTCTTGGTTCACCGGTACTCTCCTGGCCCGGATCTTTGTTGTTCTTGGTTCACCGGTACTCTCCCGGCCCGGATCTTTGTTGTTCTTGGTTCACCGGTACTCTCCCGGCCCGGATCTTTGTTGTTCTTGGTTCACCGGTACTCTCCCGGCCCGGATCTTTGTTGTTCTTGGTTCACCGGTACTCTCCCGGCCCGGATCTTTGTTGTTCTTGGTTCACCGGTACTCTCCCGGCCCGGATCTTTGTTGTTCTTGGTTCACCGGTACTCTCCCGGCCCGGATCTTTGTTGTTCTTGGTTCACCGGTACTCTCCCGGCCCGGATCTTTGTTCTTGGTTCACCGGTACTCTCCCGGCCCGGATCTTTGTTGTTCTTGGTTCACCGGTACTCTCCTGGCCCGGATCTTTGTTGTTCTTGGTTCACCGGTACTCTCCCGGCCCGGATCTTTGTTGTTCTTGGTTCACCGGTACTCTCCCGGCCCGGATCTTTGTTCTTGGTTCACTGGTACTCTCCCGGCCCGGATCTTTGTTGTTCTTGGTTCACCGGTACTCTCCCGGCCCGGATCTTTGTTGTTCTTGGTTCACTGGTACTCTCCCGGCCCGGATCTTTGTTGTTCTTGGTTCACCGGTACTCTCCTGGCCTGGATCTTCATTGTTCTTGGTTCACCGGTACTCTCCCGGCCCGGATCTTTGTTGTTCTTGGTTCACCAGTACTCTCCCGGCCCGGATCTTTATTGTTCTTGGTTCACCAGTACTCTCCCGGCCCGGATCTTTATTGTTCTTGGTTCACCGGTACTCTCCCGGCCCAGATCTTTGCACACTAGGCTACGTTACGTTTTTGAAGATTATAGGATTATTTCTCACTCAATTCCTTATTAATATATACTAATATTTATTATAATAATAATTACTGGTGAACACGTGTGTTTGTATGTGCGTACTTGTTTACTAGCTTGTCGCTCAGAAAGACGGGGGGGGGGGGTTCACTAGGCTACACAACTCTTCTGAAGATATTTAGGTAATTTACTAAACATTATCAGGGTTACCATTATCTATCTCCTGGCACTGAAAGTTAGGAAGAGAGTGATGGTATAGCATACAACCAGCAGGGCGAGGCACTGAGACTTTAGACACTAACCAAAATTAACCACACATGGCAAGTGATGTCCTCTGCACAGTGGAAGTTCCTGCTGGTTGGCTGCTATTAACTCTTCACTTTTGTAACTCCTTCAGGAACTTTATCATGCATTCGTTTTTATTTTATTTTTCTTTTAAGACTTGGTATTCACTCTTTTTTCTTTAGTACAGTATTGGTCATAACAAATCTGATATTAACCACATTCACAACACCAACAGCTGGGGATTGACTAATTTTTTCTTACTTTCAGTATTAACTTAATCACTCGTTTATAACCTTATCACTACACTGCTGTTATAACCCACCAATATCTGTATTTGTTAATATTTCAGATCACACCGTTAACCCAATTGGATATTTTGTCAACACTGCGACCAGCAGCCTCATCAGCTGACTGCTACCCTCTCTCACTCACAATTCATTCAAATTTAAATTTTAACTCTTGATCTTATCACATTATTCACACTCTCGAAAGTTGTTACACTCTTCTAGGTATGTTCACTGATTCACTCACGTACGATGACCGCTAATAATATCTTAGGACAGCCACTAGAACGCTAAATCCTCGGAGCACTATTCAGCCATACTGTGCAGTCAACACTGTTCGAACAATCCAAAACAACGCTCACATCAAAACAACGCTCACATCAAAACAACGCTCACATCAAAACAACGCTCACATCAAAATCATGTATTGCATGATCTATGCCCACATACACAACTCTGATTTCCCTGGGAGCTTTAAAGTTACCGTCAACGAACTCATTAGCCTCAGCGACCTGCCTAGCTTTAACCTGGAGTTTACCTGGAGAGAGTTCCGGGGGTCAACGCCCCCGCGGCCCGGTCTGTGACCAGGCCTCCTGGTAGATCAGAGCCTGATCAACCAGGCTGTTGCTGCTGGCTGCACGCAAACCAACGTACGAGCCACAGCCCGGCTTGTCCAGTGCCAGCTTGAAGACTGATCTGAAACCAGCGCTGTGTGCTGCTGGCTGCACGACATAAGAAAGCCCGGCTGATCACTGTACGAGCCACTAGTAATCCCCCTTATAAATACTGGGAGGCTTGTCCAGTGACACTTACTGTGTTGTATCATAGTGAACTCGTGGCGCCCCTGCTTTTCATTGGGGGGTGAGGAACAGAGTCCAGAGACTTACAAAAGGAGCAAAGGCAAGGCACTATTGCTCAAAAAATGAAGAGTATAAGAATAACCCCAGAAAGCTCTGGCAACAAATAAAACAGTTGGGGTATAGCCATAAACCAGTAGATATAGATCTAACATAGCACTAAATATCGATAACGAGGTATGCCACGAAACAACTAAAGCGGCAAATTGTTTTAATTCCTACTACACATCTGTCGCCTCAACCCTAGTAAGTAAACTACCGGTTGCACCAAATGCCTTTAACACAGACTCTGATAAGTTTAAAACATATTATACCAATAAAGGGGTAACCCCAAACAGTCGTCAACTAGCAAGTGTATCTCATGACTTCGTGCAAATTATTATTATAATCAAAGGGAAAGCGCTACACCCGGAGGATTATACAGCGCCTGGGGGGGGGGGATGTGGAAGGCATTCAGTCTTAATTCGGGGAACTGGAGCACAGATCCAATTCCCTAAATCAAGAGCCCCTCACCAACATCAAGGAACCTTCCTTGAGGGGACTTCGTGCAAAAAGAACTAAGCAGGTTAAACCCAGCTAAGAGCACCGGCCCTGATAACATCCCGTCTAAGTTCCTAAAATATGGTGCCTCTGAATTGTCAATCCCTATTGTTCACATAATAAATATGTCCATCACCACTAATACCTTACCGGGGGGTTCAAGGAGGCCAGAGTTACTCCTATCTTCAAGAAAAATGTAGGTCTGGTGTAAGCATCTATGGGCCTGTTAGTATACTCAGTGTAATATCCAAAGTTCTTGAGAGGACGGTGTACTGTCAAGTAGTTAAGTACCTTAATTACAACACCTTTCTCCATAGTTATTAATCAGGTTTTACAAGTTCTTACTTAACCGACACTTCCTTAATTAATCTGATGGATTACATGAGAAATGGAATGTCGATCGGGAACCTCATAGGAATGGTAACTTTAGACTTGCAAAAGGCCTTCGATACTGTCAACCACAACATATTATGCAAGAAATTTCAAACTATCGGCATAGGTTCTGTAGACTGGTCTAAGTCCTACTTTAGCAACAGGAAACAAATTGTCAAAATCAACAAAACGGAATCAGAACCCCTGCCGATAGCAATTGGTGGTCCCTTGTTATTCCTTTGTTGTGTTAATGATATGTCCAACAGTGTTAAGTGCAAACTCCAACTGTATGCAGATGACAGTGCTCTGTTAGCGTCAGGTAAAGACCCACAAGATATAGCTAATGTATTAGTAACAGCAAAATGGTTAGTAGACAACAAACTATCTTATTATTATTAAAGATTCGCCGGTATTCTCCCGGCCTGGGCCTTTTCCAAGTGGTGGCCCGGCCTTGGCTCCCTCTCTAGGGAGTGTCTGAGACCTAAGTCTCCCATGGGAGGAGGCACAAGTACCTCCTCATCTTTGGGACCAATTGTCCACAGGCCTAGACACAAGCTAGGCCTCTCTGGTCTGCCATCCCCGCCCCAAGGGGGCTAATGGGAATGACAGTCTTATGAGCTAAAGGCTCAGGCTCAGGCACCTACCCTACCCTAGAAGGGTTAGGCATGGTGTCGATCTCAACAAACTATCTGACGAGAACTCACACACACACACACGAGCTTTTAAATCTCTGCTCAAAATTCAACTTAAACCAGCAAATAATAGAGCCTACTAGACTGGAGAATACATTAGACCTCATCTTCACTAACAATGATGATCTGATACGAAATGTCACCATATCAAAAACAATATACTCAGATAACAACATAATCGAGGTTCAGACATGTATGCGCGGAGCCCCAGACCGACAAAATGAGATTAGTCATAAGGGAGCCTTCACCAAATTCAACTTCAATAACAAGAACATAAAGTGGGACCAAGTAAACCAAGTCCTAAACGATATAAGCTGGGAAGATAGACTAAGCAACAGACCCCAACTTATGCCTAGAACAGATTAACTCTGTGGCACTCGATGTATGCTCAAGGCTTATTCCTTTAAGAAAAAGGAGGAGTAGATGTAAAATAGAAAGAGACAGGCGCTCCCTTTACAGGCGACGGAAAAGAATAACAGCGGCTAAAAAAGGACAATATATCTGAAATACGTAGGGAGTCACTGGTCAGAGAAATAGCAAACATCGAACTTAAGCTAAAGGAATCTTATAGGAGTCAGGAATCGCGGGAGGAACTAAAAGCCATAAATGAAATCGAAAGAAACCCAAAGTATTTCTTTTCTTATGCCAAATCAAAGTCGAGAACAACATCCAGTATTGGGCCCCTACTTAAACAAGATGGGTCCTACACAGATAACAGCAAGGAAATGAGTGAGCTACTCAAGTCCCTACATGACTCAGTTTTTAGCAAGCCTCTAACCAGACTGAGAGTCGAAGATCAAAATTAATTTTTTTATGAGAGAGCCACAGAATTTGGTAAACACAAGCCTATCTGATGTTATCCTGGCGCCAAATGACTTCGAACAGACGATAAATGACATGCCCATGCACTCTGCCCCAGGGCCAGACTCATGGAACTCCGTGTTCATCAAGAACTGCAAGAAGCCCTTATCACGAGCTTTTACCATCCTATGGAGAGGGAGCATGGACACGGGGGTCGTCCCACAGTTGCTAAAAACAACAGACAGCCCCACTCCACAAAGGGGGCAGTAAAGCGATAGCAAAGAACTACAGACCGATAGCACTAACATCCAATATCATAAAAATCTTTGAAAGGGTCCTAAGAAGCAAGATCGCCACCCATCTAGATACCCACCAATTACACAACCCAGGGCAACATGGGTTTAGAGCAGGTCGCTCCTGTCTGTCCCAACTACTAGATCACTACGACAAGGTCCTAGATGCACTAGAAGACAAAAAGAATACAGATGTAATATATACAGACTTTGCAAAAGCTTTCGACAAGTGTGACCATGGCGTAATAGAGCACAAAATGCGTGCTAAAGGAATAACAGGAAAAGTTGGTAGATGGATCTATAATTTTCTCACAAACAGAACACAGAGTAGTAGTCAACAGAGTAAAGTCTGAGGCAGCTACGGTGAAAAGCTCTGTTCCACAAGGCACAGTACTCGCTCCCATCTTGTTTCTCATCCTCATAACTGACATAGACAAGGATGTCAGCCACAGCACCGTGTCTTCCTTTGCAGATGACACCCGAATCTGCATGACAGTGTCTTCCATTGCAGACACTGCAAGGCTCCAGGCGGACATCAACCAAATCTTTCAGTGGGCTGCAGAAAACAATATGAAGTTCAACGATGAGAAATTTCAATTACTCCGATATGGTAAACATGAGGAAATTAAAACTTCATCAGAGTACAAAACAAATTCCGGCCACAAAATAGAGCGAAAAACCAACGTCAAAGACCTGGGAGTGATCATGTCGGAGGATCTCACCTTCTAGGACATTAACAGTGTATCAATCGCATCTGCTAGAAAAATGACAGGATGGATAATGAGAACCTTCAAAACTAGGGATGTCAAGCCCATGATGACACTATTCAGGTCGCTTGTTCTATCCAGGCTGGAATATTGCTGCACACTAACAGCACCTTTCAAGGCAGATGAAATTGCTGACCTAGAAATTGTACAGAGAACCTTCACGACGCGCATAACGGAGATAAAACACCTCAATTACTGGGAACGCTTGAAGTTCCTGAACCTGTACTCCCTGGAACGCAGGCGGGAGAGATACTTGATTATATACACCTGGAAAATCCTAGAGGGACTAATACCAAACTTGCACACGAAAATCACTCCCTACTAAAGCAAAAGACTCGGCAAACGATGCAACATCCCCCCAATGAAAAGCAGGGGTGTCATTAGCACGTTAAGAGACAACACAGTAAGTGTCAGGGGTCCAAGACTGTTCAACTGCCTCCCAGCATACATAAGGGGGATTACCAATAGACCCCTGGCTGTCTTCAAGCAGGCACTGGACAAGCACCTAAAGTCGGTACCTGACCAGCCGGGCTGTGGCTCGTACGTTGGATTGCGTGCAGCCAGCAGTAACAGCTTGGTTGATCAGGCTCTGATCCACCAGGAGGCCTGGTCACAGACCGGGCCGCGGGGGCGTTGACCCCCGGAACTCTCTCCAGGTAAACTCCAGGTAAACACCTCGGGAAAACTGAAGCCATACACTTCGGCACGAAACATAAACTGAGAAGGGTAAGTAATGGGGAACCCATCACTTCAGTTTCCTCAGTAAAATATCTGGGAATCCCTTTTGACCCATGCTTGTCAGGAGAATTGATAGGGAACAGTTTAGCAAAGAAAGCGAATGCCAAACTGAAGCTCCTCTACAAACAAACACTGTGCACCTACTGACGCTCACAGGACCCTACGCTTACTCTTCATGACAAAAAACTGAAAGAGAGACTGCAGATCACCCAGAACAAAATGGTAAGATTCATCCTGGACCTGGGTCCGAGAAAACATGTAGGCCAGGATGAGTTACAACAATTGGATATGCTGAATGTTGAAGACGGAGTAAAACAACTGAAGTTAAATCAAGTTTATAAAATTGCTCACTAACAGTGTCCAGAATATCTTGCTGCTAATTTTGTCAAGACTGGGAACCGGAGCAATCATAGTATGTACTAGGGGGAGAGAGCACAACTTTGTAGTACCCACAGTCAGTGGCCAGGCTTCAAACACCTTTTATTGTACAGCAGTAAAGGAATGGAACAGATTGCCTGCACATGTCAAAGCGAGTCATAGAATGAACCAGTTCAAGAAGAGAGCCAAAAAGTACCTAATGAATGTAGCGACAGAAAGGCAGGAGAATTATTTTTATTTTTTTTTAGATAACACACATGTAATCTTCCCTTATTCCTAGTATATCTCCTTTATAGTGTAATAATAAGACATTATATCCTTTATATTATAACAACAAGGTAAAAGGACCCCAATGGAAATAAGTCACCCTGTCTGACTTTTTTGGGTTTCCTAGGTTCTTTACACATATGCTGCTATGTATGATAATCTACGGAACTGTATTTGTGTTAACCTGAATAAACTTACTTACTTCCGAGTCTTTTGCTTTCGTAAGGAGTGATTTTTGTGTGCAAGTTTGGTACTGTCCCTCTAGGATTTTCCAAGCGTATATTATCATGTGTCTTTCTCGCCTGCATTCCAGGGAATATAAATCAAGGGACTTCAACCATTCCCAGTAATTTAGGTGCTTTACCGTACTTATGTGTGCCATGAAAATTCTTTGCATATTCTCCAGGTCAGCAGTTTCACCTGCCTTGAGGGGGCAGTTAATGTACAGCAGTATTCCAGCCTAGAGAGAACAAGCGATTTGGCGTCCCTAGTTTTAAAGGTTCTCATTATCCATTATCATTTTTCTAGCAGATGAGGTAGATATATTGCTATGGTTTTTGAAGATGGGATCCTCTGACATTATCACTCCCAGGTCCTTTACATTAGTTTTTCGTTCTATTGTGTGGTTAGAATTTGTTATATACATGCTAAAAATCCTCCCCAGTATAGGAGGTATGATCATTCCAGCAGATCCTCCAATCACCGCCGCCCAAGCCACTCCAGACCTACAAAGCTGCCGCCTCACAAGAAACTCAAGTCACTCTATCTGCCCTGGTGGAGTGGCTTGAATGGATCATTTCAAATAAGATTTAACTCATGAACTTCAGCGCCTACCATCTGTCCCCAGCCCGAAGGCTGTTACCCTTCACCATAAAGTGCTCGGCTGCTAGGCTAACCCCTGGCTCTGTTTCCACGACTGAACCAGTGCCGGATTTAGATAAAAAAAAAATTCCCTACGCTATTCCACTTGTTAGGCCCCTCCCAACCCTCCACCCTCTCTAAAGAAAGATAGAAGACTGTTTTAAACAAAACTCATTGAAGCCACAGTTCACAATTTCTCCTCTAAAGGGGAGAAGCAGCCCAGCCACCGTGGAGAGAAGACGTCGTCGTTCCTGCTCTTCAGCTGAGCAACTCTGAACACTGTTGCTCGAGATTTTTCTTGGGTTATCCTGAGTAATTCTTCGCCAGAGCTGAGAGGAAACTTGCTTGCAGTCACTTCGAGCCCCATCCCATCAAGAGGGTAAGGCGGTGACTTGCTTGCTTGTTCACCCCTCTCATCCCCATCCTCCCCTCACCCAAACATCAACACTGGCCCACACACTTAACACACTACATACATTGCTATCCTTCTGACTTTCCTATCTTCCTTTTCGGCAACTTCGCTTTGGCGAGTTAACACAAGGCATTTTGACCATCCGGTAGTTAGTTTAATATGTTTATTATGCACCCCATACCCATCCTGTGGGCGGTAGTCAAAAGATTACAGAGGTACATAATGGGTCCAGGGACTGGGCCTCAAAGTTTTGATAGCTGAGCAAGTTACAGAGGTAATGAATTCACAATTTACAAAGGTAATGAACTCACAATTTACAAAGGTAATGAACTCCAGGTAGGTCTAGTCACAATCATGACAAGTTACAAAGGTATTTACAGATTACAGAGGTACACAATGGGTCCAGGGACCGGGCTCCAAAGTTTTGATGGCTGAACTAGGTACAAGGTAATGAACTCACAAGTTACAAAGGTAATGAACTCACAAGTTACAAAGGTAATGAATACTGTAAGAATGGTTACTTACGTTTATACATGGCTGCAATCATGAACAAATTTTAGAGTAATGAGCAATTCACACTTCCACACCCGGTCACAACTGTAGTGAGTTATTGGTGCAAATGTTGATTGCTGAGTCTCTCTCTCACACACACACACACACACACACACACACACACATACAAATTCATACACACACACATATAAACACACACACACACACACACACACACACACACACACACACACACACACACACACACACACACACACACACACATACACAAACTCACACACACACACGCACACACACTCATACACACACACACACACTCATACACACACACACTCATACTCACACACACACACACACACTCACTCACACTCATACACATACACACAAACACACACACACACACACACACACACACACACACACACACACACACACACACACACACACACACACACACACATGCACATATGTGGTAATGCTTTATTTACAGCTAGCAAAGTCAGGGTATTTCTCCAGAATGGTCTGTAATATACCACTGTGGATAAAATACTTAGCCATTTCTTGAACACTTCTGAGTGAGTTGTTTCTAAATTCATTAATTTTATCGCACTCCAGTACATAATGACGCAGGGTGTGACAATAATCCATCTGGCAAAGTTTACATTTCGTTTGGTCTACATCTGGTGGTGGTGATTTAACCTGCCAAAGATACTTGTAACCCAGCCGGAGCCGGGCGGTAGTGACATCCAAGAGTCTGTTTATTTTGTTGGATGCACCATAGACATGTGGCTCCTCCTGCATGATAGAATGATGATAGATGGACTCACTGGTGTCAATCTCCCCGAGCCTTAAGTCCATAAAATTCAGCTGAAGTTCTTTTCGTATTATTGTTCTCAAACTACTACCTGACAAGCCAAGATTGTAATCTACTCCCTCTTTGAAAGCATACAGCTTAGCCAATTTATCAGTTCTATCATGCATCTGAAGACCAATGTGCCCGTGTGGTTTTTTAAAATCCGGCCGATCTTTGCCTTGGGCCCTTTCCCCCTCACCACTCGAGGGTAGGGTATCTTAGGGGCTGACCTTCATAAGTCAGCTGAAATAGGATGCTAGTATAACATCAAGGAAAGTTCCCTTTTTGTTAAGAAACTCCTCTGCCAGATGTTCCTTCCTAGACATCATGGCGAGGATACGTGTAAGATTACGTATTGATGGTAATCAAATGTCAATGAAAGAAATTCTAACATGTATTTGCTCCAACTCAACTGTTGCTCCAGTGGATGTTTTTCAAACCCACACTGGAGCAGTACTTCTCCTATCTTCGGAAGAAGAGTTACTTCAACTGCTGAAGCATGATGTCCTTGCAAAACTGAAGACTTCTGGTGTTACCCCAGTTGCACCTGAGAGCTATCAAGCTCAGAGGACTGTGTTTGTGGCCAGAATCAACAGTTTCATGAAACATAGCACAGTGAATGAAATTGTTGAGGACATTAATACAGAGAATTCTGAATTTAGGGCTGTAGAAGCACATAAATTCTCTAATTCTAACAACAACAAGGTCACCTTAAAGTTAATACTTGAGACACCTGAGGAGGCCAAACTTGTGTGTCAAAATGGCTTCAAATGTTTTGGCACCAGATGTACATCTGACCAAATCTCTCTTGAACGATTTGTCAGTGTGACACAATGTTTTAAATGTTATGCCTTTGGTCATAACATCAACAAATGCAGTACACAAGGGCAAATTTGTAGCATTTGCTCTGGCCAACATTCTTATCGAGATTGCAATAATAAAAATACACCCAAATGTGTCCTCTGCAACGGAAAACATCATGTTGTTTCTGCTATTTGTCCTGAAAGGAAAAAGGAAATGCAGAAAATTATTGAAGCCAAGAAACTGTCCACTTCAAAGAAGACCACTCCCCAGGCACCACCAACGATGTCCCAAATTTCCTTCCCAGCTCTGCCTGGATCAAGTGGGACTCCTCAGGTCTCTACCAATGGTTCCAATGTTTGGAGTTCTGCCCCTCTTGGAGCGCCCCAATCTAACCCTCACCTACAACATACACAAACGCAACAACAAGGTTCAGTCTCATCTATGTCTCAGGTCTCCACAGCCGGGGATATGACGAGAGCACAACTAATGTATATGATGGCCAAAGACATAGCAGGTGGTGACATTCAACTCTGCTCTCAGGTTTTAAATGATCTGTTAATGGCTAATGGGATCACTCCCATCACTATCCCAGAAAATGTGAAGGCTATTATGACCCAGCCTTCTCATAACAAGAAATATGTACCCTACTCTACATCTAAAAATAAGCCTAAGTCATCCCTGGCCCAGGGATCGCCCACCTCGCATACCCAGGTTGTCAACTCCCCTAAACCCGATAAGTCAACACCTGAACATAACAATGCCCCAGAAATTGGTGCCTACTCTCCCGCTATTGAAGCTGATCCTGTTGAACAGGAACTTTCCCAGGATAACTCACCTTGCCTACCTAATATTCCCTTGGAGCCTCCACAGTCTCCCATTAACTCTCACGAGCCTCTGCTTCCTGTAACTGGGAATATCATACCTCCGTTTTCTGATGATGACTCTAACGATTCTAATGAGTCTGTTAATATTACTACCTCTAGTGAAGATGATGGCATTTTTAATACACAAGCACCTACGCAAAAGTTCCCTCCTCCCCTTGACGAGTCCAGCAGGGATAGTGTGGATACGACACGTGACATTACTTGCAGGCGTTCAGACCGCAGTACACGAGCGAAGTGCAAGAAATAATGGGGATTACAATTTTCCAACTTAATGTTCAACATTTCTTTAATAACCGTTACCTTCTTGAAGTTGAACTACATAATTACAATCCCGATGTTATACTTTTGAACGAGACAGCTGCAAGAGTTGATCAACATATTAAATTACGTGGTTACTCTACTGTGGAGAAATCGAGAGGACCATTTAGTGGTGTAGCCATCTTAGTTAAGTTAGGCTTTACATTTAAAAATATTCATGTTGATGAAGATAACATTCTTGCAATAGAAATGACAACGTCTCATGGACAACTAGTGATAGTAACTGGATATTTTCCCCCGAGACAACAATATAAAGAGTCAATTCCTCTACATAGAATATTCCAACAATTCTAGCGGGAGATTTTAATGCTCATCACCCTGCCCTCTTCAACTGTGGAGCTGATATTCCACTGGGTGACTTAAAAGGAAAACAACTCTTTAATATCGTGACAGCTAGAAACTTGTCATTTCAAGGCCCATTCTTTAAATCGTACATTGGACCTCATCCAGGGACACCAGATATAGTACTGACAAACAGAGACTGTGACATCTTCCACTGTCGTATATCTCCTGGTGGAAACGTAGGATATGACCATATCCCAGTTATAATACAACTACAAACTTCTCCATTTAGAATACCTGTACCTCCTAAACCCAATCTTAACACCCTAGGATTTGACCCCTTCAGGGCATTTCTGGGTGACGATGAAATTGTCATTGGAAAATCTACCTTCCACAGCAATTGATGATGCAATCAGGTCCCTGCATAATCGAATAATTGAAGCTACTAATGCAACTTGTCAATTAGCTTCCACAAAGATATAACAACAATATAAACCTACTAGGGAAATTAGAGACAGTTTAAGAAATTATCAAGCAGAATGTCGAAGGCATCTTCAAACGCGACAACCACCAGCAGCTACACTGCACCGCTTAAGGCAAGAATTAATTAACTTGATTAGTCATCACAAACGGGACTTATGGAAATTGCTAGTTCTTCAAGCTAATCAGTATAAACGTGAACCAGCAAAATTTTGGAGTAAGATCCGACAACTTTTAGGGGCAAAGCACAAGGCTTCTAACTACCTAATTCATACCTTCACCGATGAGGATGATGAAGAAGTTGAAATTAAACTTGATGATCCACAGGACCAGGCTAATTTGATGGGTGATGTATGGGAGAAAATTCTCTCCCACAATAACAGTCGTCAATTTAACAATAATCATTATCAGTTGGTAAATGAATGGAGAGACGAGAACTTGGATGATCTACAACCACTACCTTCCATCGATACTTCAACTCTTGAAGATACCCACCCGCTTACTAGACCTATTACATTACTAGAGATGAGTCAGGTTATTGGAAGAATGCGTAATAGAGCCCCTGGCCTCTCTGGAATAACAATGAAACAAATAAAGTTCCTTCCCAGAAATTGTAAACAGTCTTTGGTAAATATCTTTAATGCCATCTTGGCCTCAGGACATTTTCCAGTGGTTTTTAAGACTGCTAGGATGATCTTTCTAGGTAAGCCCAATAAAGACATTCACCAACCTGGGAACTATAGATCTATATCTTTACTTGAAGTCACTGGAAAAGTTCTTGAGAAGGTCATTTCCAACAGATTGAACTACTATATGGAGTTTAATCACTTTTTTACTGAAAAACAATTTGGCTTTAGAACACATAGAGGTACCAATCATGCAATAAATGTTATTTTCGATACTGTAGCAAGTCTAAAACATCAGGGGAATCTTGCCTTAATTGCCACCAGAGATATTCATAAAGCTTTTGATAGCTTATGGCATGATGGCCTTATATACAAACTCATTGACCTACCAGACCATAACTGGACTTTCCTCAGAGTAATATATAATTTCTTAACTCAAAGAAAAATCATTCCCACCTTTCATGGTAGGTCGACTGAGCCTTTTATACCGACGGCTGGTGTCCCACAAGGTTCTTGTCTCAGTCCACTTCTGTTCAACATTTATGTGAATGACCTTCCTCAAACAGAGTTTAGTGATACGATTGTGACACAGTTTGCAGATGATGTTATTCATGTCGTCTCATCAACCCCGGTAACAGGAAAATACAAGTATGAGAGAGTCATAGAAAAAATGAATATTGAACTTCGTCGAACATCTAATTGGGAAAAGAAGTGGAGAATTACGACTAATCCTGACAAGGTCTTTGTTAGCACGATATGATGTTTTGCATCAACAATTGAAGATAAAGGAGGTATCTCCATCAGAGGTACACCTGTAGCCATTAGAAACCCTAACAAGATTTTGGGATACGAAATAGACAGGCTGCTCCACTCAACATCTCATGTAACTAAAAAGATCAACATAGCCAAAGCCGGTCTTAGCAGTCTCTATCGATTCAATCAAGCCCCTCAACATGTCAAAAAAATCTGTATAAAATGTTAATAAGACCTATACTCGAATACCCTTGTGTCCCAATGTCATTAACAACAAAGACAAATATGCTACGGTTGCAAAGGGTCCAGAATAGAGCTCTTCGCTTCATTACCGATACCAGGAGGAGAGACAGAGTAAAAATGGCAGATTTACACATACAACAAGATATTACTGCCATAAATGTACGCCTTGAGTCCCTAAAAAAGAAACAACTCTATACAATGCAAGAACTATACATGCCAGATAGAGAACATCCTATACAAGTGGTAAATACCACGGATTATACCATCAATACTCCTTCTCACAGGACTCAAAGAATGACTCTCCCACAGAGGGTCTGTCGTTTTATACATAAAGATGATTACCCTCGACCCATAATATTGAGCAACCTCCCTGATGAAGAAGATTGGGTAACACCAGAACCCTTCTATGTATACTGAGTACATCATCGCCCCCAATTAGGGAGACATCTTATATAACAACCTAACGTAAAAATTATGCTATTATGGTTGGACACCATCTGTAAGAAGCCATTGTCACGGAATTCTATAAACTGGCCAGAAAATTATTGCCTTCATTGTCGCATAAATATCCGTTGTGCAATCGCGAAAAAAAAAAAAAAAAAAAAAAAAAAAAAAAAAAAAAAAAAAAAAAAAAAAAAAAAAAAAGCAATTGCAACTTGTATCATTACTACCAATTCAGAGTCATGTACTTATATTCTGTTATATCTATGTGACTCTGATGGGTTAGTCTTATACCTCTTAAAGAATATCTTATCATTTCACGTACACTTTTTAAATTACACCAAAGTGGTTGTGTCACTTACCTTTTATATCCTACCTCTCTCCCCCCTCCCACCCTTTTCCAATATTTCTATCCTTACCCATCCTTCTTCCTTACCCATCTTACCATTATTATTATTATTATAATCAAGGGGAAGCGCTAAACCCGGAGGATTATACAGCGCCTGGGAGGGATGTGGAAGGCATTCAGGCTTAATTCGAGGAACTGGAGCACAGATCCAGTTCCCTAAATCAAGAGCCCCTCACCAACATCAAGGAACCTTCCTTGAGGGGCCCATCTTACCAAAGCTCTGGTCTGGATACCGATACCGATACCTCTAAAGGACATAAGATGTTATTGCTAAATACCTTAATAACTGAGAAAAAGTAGAAATGTTAAAATTAACACTGAAAAACTTTTGTGATAACCGAACTTTGTTAACATTTTGTAGAATAAGCAGGAATTTTTATGAAATTAAATTGTAAGTTTACTGTTATATTTCTTTTATATATATATATATATATATATATATATATATATATATATATATATATATATATATATATATATATATATATGTCGTGCCGAATATGTAAAACTGGTCAATTAGCAAGAACTCATTTAAAATTAAGTCCTTTCTAAAATTTTCTCTTATACCTTTAAAGATATATTTTTTTCATTGATGTTAATGTAAAAATTTTTAATTTTGCTCCAAAAGAATCTTAGAAAACTTACCTAACCTTATTACAACAAGCGCAATTTATTTTAGCCTAACCCAACAAAATATATTTTAGATTTGTTTACAATTATTTAATACTAAACAAACACAGTGAAATATATTTTTTTCTTTAGGTTCAGAATGATTTTGGCGAAATTATTGCATACACAAATTTTCGCTTGTCCTATATGGCAAGATGAACGTTGCTATTTAAGCCAAGATCGCAAGTTCTGCCTATTCGGCACGACATATATATATATATATATATATATATATATATATATATATATATATATATATATATATATATATATATATATATATATATATATATACAAACACTGATCTATATATATATATATTAAATACATGTGAAGAAGTAAAGAAACTACAGTCATCAAATACATTAAGACTGAAATTTTTTTTTTATCCTTCCTCAGAGCAAAATCATCCAAAAGTTCATCAAGTTTTGTTTTTCTAAATTTGTCACTTTCAATATACAGAATGTTCATTGCGGACAACCTCTCTTGAAACATTGTGGCCCTTAATCCATTTTTAATTCTTTTGAGACTAGAAAAAAGACCTCTTTCCCGAGCAGTTAGTGATCACTGAGCTGAAAAATAACTAAGATTGCTTCCACATTGGGAGAGGCCATCTGATTTTTCCCTTGTATATAATTTCATAAAGGTCTTTATGAGACAGTAGCTGCTCTTCTGTAGGCCTATGGCTTTGTCTCATGTACAAATGAAAGTGCAAAAGTTCATCAGTGAGTTTCAAGTCAACATCTTCTGAGTATGTTTCCATCAACAGTTCAACACCTTACTGAATTTCTTGCTTGGATGTTATCAGATTTAGCAAGAAAGGAAAACATTTGTGCAACATCACTGTAGACAGTAGCTCTTCTTAAATTGGCTTCAAGTGCAGCTAGTATAAAAATAAAAGATTTATCCTAAGCTTATCTCTTGAAGAGATAAGGCATCAGGACCAGGTGCACTTCCGTCATTTCCTTGCCGTTTCCTTATTATTTGTCTCCTTATGACAGTTCTGTAGCTAACATTTACCAAGATGTCTTTTGCTTAGAGATTAGATTTAGATTTTGCCACCGAAGTGGCTAGTTTATTGTGCACCCCATATCCATCCTGTGGACGGTAGCGCGAGAGCATGTGGATACACAAAAGGCCTAGGAACTAGGCCCCAAAGGGTTAACAGGAATACATATGGATTTATATCTACATATCTATAGTTCACTTATCTGTTACAAGCAAATTTAGGAAATTTGCTTAGTATATCTGGTATCTTATTTTCATTAATAAGATATCTTGACATGTCACATAGGTTATTATACTGTCTGTCTGTATTCCTCAATAAGTGGACAATTAAGCACATAGTGTTCAAGAGAGTGACCATATGCCTGATCACATAATTTACATTTAGTTTGATCATCATCTGTGTGTCTCCCAAACTACCAGAAGTACTGTAACCAAGCCTAAGCCTGGCCACTACAACATCAGTCAGTCTGTTCACACTGCAAGTTGCTCCATAAACATACTTATCTACGTTCATGTTATCATAGTGGGTTATAGATCTACTCAGGCTTCTAACTGCATTCCTATAACAATCATCTTCATTATTTACTTCTCTCCTAATATTATTCCTAATGTTAGACACAGTTATACCAAAGTTATATTCTACGTTCTCCTTCTGGATACTCTTCTTGGCTAACTTATCAACTTTATCATGAAGGAGTAATCCAATGTGTGATGGGATCCATAGCAATTGTACATTAATTTCTTTTGCTTGTTGCTCAAACTCATCAAAATCTTTTCTAATTTTGCTTAAAAAATCCTGAAGTGTACTGTACAAACATGCACAAGTACTCAGTGAGAGTTTTAATTTTTTAATGTCTTTACTGACCTTGTAAATATGACGTAGTACACGGGTCCAAAAATGAAACATAAACACAAATTCCAATTCTTTCATATTCCAGTTCTTTCATTTTGTTCTTTCACGGCTTTCGTGAACGGACAAAATCAATACAGAAATCAATGTTAGTGTCGAGTTATCGGTTAAGACAGCATTATTCTGAAATGGAGTGCAAGGAACATTACCGAAAGGTTGTTTGGAGACTACAGTGCTTTGACATCATGTGTAAGAAAGACACATGATAGTGTGGGTGACCTAACAATTAATATTTGCACCAATAACTCATTACGGTTGTGAACGGGTGTGGACGTGTGAGTTGCTCATTACTCTATAATTTGTTCATGATTGTAGCCATGTATAAACGTAAGTAAGTAAATTTACTTACTTGCATGATTCATTACCTTTGTACCTTGTTCAGCTATCAAAACTTTGGGGCCCAGTCCCTGGACCCATTATGTACCTGGAGTTTACCTGGAGAGAGTTCCGGGGGTCAACGCCCCCGCGGCCCGGTCTGTGACCAGGCATCATGGTGGATCAGGGCCTGATCAACCAGGCTGTTACTGCTGGCTACACGCAATCCAATATACGAGCCACAGCCCGGCTGGTCAGGTGCCGACTTTAGGTGCTTGTCCAGTGCCTGCTTGAAGACAGCCAGGGGTCTATTGGTAATCCCCCTTATGTATGCTGGGAGGCAGTTGAACAGTCTTGGGCCCCTGACACTTACTGTGTTGTCTCTTAACGTGCTAGTGACACCCTTGCTTTTCATTGGAGGGATGTTGCATCGTCTGCCGAGTCTTTTGCATGTATCTCTCCCGCCTGCGTTCCAGGGAGTACAGGTTCAGGAACTTCAAGCGTTCCCAGTAATTGAGGTGTTTTATCTCCGTTATGCGCGCTGTGAAGGTTCTCTGTACATTTTCTAGGCCAGCAATTTCACCTGCCTTGAAAGGTGTTGTTAGCGTGCAGCAATATTCCAGCCTAGATAGAACAAGCGACCTGAAGAGTGTCATCATGGGCTTGGCATCTCTAGTTTTAAAGGTTCTCATTATCCATCCTGTCATTTTTCTAGCAGATACAATTGATACAATGTTACCTCTGCAATCTTTTGACTACCGCCCACAGGATGGGTATTGGGTGCATAATAAACATATTAAACTAACTAACTAAACTAAGTGTCAAAAATATTTTATACCTTGGCCGGAGGCCTCGTAGATTTTGAGGCCCTAGGCTTCAGCCAGTTTTAGTTAGTTTAATATGTTTATTATGCACCCCATACCCATCCTGTGGGCGGTAGTCAAAAGATTACAGAGGTACATAATTGGTCCAGGGACTGGACTCCAAAGTTTTGATAGCTGAGCAAGTTACAGAGGTAATGAACTCACAATTTACAAAGGTAATGAACTCACAATTTACAAAGGTAATGAACTCACAATTTACAAAGGTAATGAACTCCAGGTAAGTCTGGTCACAATCATGACAAGTTACAAAGGTATTTACAGATTACAGAGGTACGTAATGGGTCCAGGGACTGGGCCCCCAAAGTTTTGATAGCTGAACTAGGTACAAAGGTAATGAGCTCACAAGTTACAAAGGTAATGAATTCTGTAGAATGGTTACTTACGTTTATACTTTGGCTACAATCATGAACAAATTATAGAGTAATGAGCAATTCACACTTCCACACCCGGTCACAACTGTAATGAGTTATTGGTGCAAATATTGATTGTTGAGTCACACACACCACACACACAGCCAAGGCTATAGGTAAATCCGGCACTGGTCTGAAGATTCACCTATCTGGCGCTATTCTTCGCATTTCACCACTTCCTCAGCTCTTTACCTGAAAGGCAATTAGTTAATTCCTGGAGTCACTCAGGAGTTAGGGCTGTGTCTCAAGCGCTTAGGATGGCTCCAGTGGAACCGAGTTGTTTCGTCTAGACTCTGCAGTCTAGAGCCTCATACCAGCGAGAATACCCACCCGCAGATATCAGAGAAACAACACTAAGATAAGATTTCGTTCGGATTTTTAACCCCGGGGGGTTAGCCACCCAGGATAACCCAAGAGAGTCAGTGCGTCATCGAGGACTGTCTAACTTATTTCCATTGGGGTCCTTAATCTTGTCCCCCAGGATGCGACCCACACCAGTCGACTAACACCCAGGTACCTATTTGCTGCTAGGTGAACAGGACAACAGGTGTAAGGAAACGTGTCGAAATGTTTCCACCCGCCGGGAATCGAACCCGGGCCCTCCGTGTGTGAAGCGGGAGCTTTAGCCACCAGGCCACCGGGCCACTGATACTTGCTTAACAAAACCTATGCTCTTTCCTACGAGCTTTGGGTGTGGAAAGTAGATGGATTATTGAGTTTGAGATAAACTTACCCAAAATGTTCTGCATAACTATGCGCTTTCAATATGCACTCAAGTGTCATCCATTTATGTATAAACAATGTATCATGTTTAAATAAACTTTTATTTGTATTGTACAGTACACAGTGGACTGACGCCACCTCTTGAAGCAGGTCTTGCCACAGGACTGCCCCCGCCATAGGGCTGCAAACGATATCCCATTTAAATGGAAGAAAATAGGGCCATATACGGTAGTTCACTTATACAAATAAAACTCACCGGGCCCTTGCCAAAGGGCTGACTCCTTCATAATGCTGTAAACGGTATTCCACTTGTACATTCTCTAACATTCCTTCGGGAGTATTATTATGATAAAAACTAAGCGCTAAACCACCAGGGTTATACAGCACTGTCATTCCTGTAGCTCGGTTGCTAGTCCATTCAACTCACACACTGAGGTCCGAGATTCGATCCCCGGTACGGCTCGAAAACATTAGAATGTGCTTCTATAAGACACCTGATGTAGATGTTCACCCATTAGCAAAATAGTACCTGAGTGCTAGTCGTCTAGTGTGGGTCACATCATGGGGGCAAAATTTACCTAATTTGCCAGAAATGCTCTGAATAGCAAGCGGCTTTCTGTGTCATTGCTGTCAGGTAGGACTGTATACCTTGTACTCCGGACCTCAGTGTGTGAGCTGAGTGTGCTACTGATCGAGCTACGGGGACACCAACACTGTAAAATTGTACCTAAACAAATTTACCTATAATCCTTGCTTTAGCCCAAAATGTTCTACATAAACATGAGGAAATTAAATCTTCATCAGAGTACAAAACAAATTCTGGCCACGAAATAGAGCGAAACACCAACGTCAAAGACCTGGGAGTGATTATGTCGGAGGATCTCACCTTCAAGGACCATAACATTGTATCAATCGCATCTGCTAGAAAAATGACAGGATGGATAATGAGAACCTTCAAAACTAGGGAGGCCAAGCCCATGATGACACTCTTCAGGTCACTTGTTCTATCTAGGCTGGAATATTGCTGCACTCTAACAGCACCTTTCAAGGCAGGTGAAATTGCCGACCTAGAAAATGTACAGAGAACTTTCACGGCGCGCATAACGGAGATAAAACACCTCAATTACTGGGAGCGCTTGAGGTTTCTAAACCTGTATTCCCTGGAACGCAGGAGGGAGAGATACATGATTATATACACCTGGAAAATCCTAGAGGGACTAGTACCGAACTTGCACACGAAAATCACTCACTACGAAAGCAAAAGACTTGGCAGACGATGCACCATCCCCCCAATGAAAAGCAGGGGTGTCACTAGCACGTTAAGAGACCATACAATAAGTGTCAGGGGCCCGAGACTGTTCAACTGCCTCCCAGCACACATAAGGGGGATTACCAACAGACCCCTGGCAGTCTTCAAGCTGGCACTGGACAAGCACCTAAAGTCAGTTCCTGATCAGCCGGGCTGTGGCTCGTACGTTGGTTTGCGTGCAGCCAGCAGCAACAGCCTGGTTGATCAGGCGCTGATCCACCAGGAGGCCTGGTCGCAGACCGGGCCGCGGGGGCGTTGACCCCCGAAACTCTCTCCAGGTAAACTCCAGGTAACCAGGAGCTTTTTATAAAGCATGTCAATAATGTCGCCTTTTCCTTAATCGATCGTAAACAATACTTTGTGGAAATAAAGGACCCCAATGGAAATAAGTCACTCTGTATGACTATTTTTGGGTTATCCTAGGTTTCTACACATATGTTGCTATGTATGATAATCTATGTAACTGTATAACTGAATAAACTTACTCTCATTTGCTATCGAAGATACGGTACTATGTTCCACAGTCAGCCCACCTGGCCCTGTATCACTCACTTATTTACCCCTATCTCACCTATGGAATTTGTGCATGGGGCTCAACAACAATAAACCATCTCAGACCACTAATCACCCAACAAAAGGCTGCAGTCAGAATGATAACAAATTCCCACTACAGACAACACACTCCACCAATATTCAAAACTCTAAACCTACTCACAATACAAAACATCCATACTTATTACTGCACTTACTACATACATAGAACACTTAACTCTGACATAAACCCTCCCCTCAAACATCTCCTTGCCAACCTCAACAGAACACATGACCATAACACAAAGCACAGATCACTCTTTGATGTTCCTCGTGTCCATCTCACGCTATGCAAAAACTCAATGCACATAAAAGGCCCTAAAATCTGGAATTCATTACCTGTGAATATAAAAGAAACACTGTCTTTATAAATTCAAGTCTCTTCTCAAAAATCACTTACTCACCCACAACTAAATAAATACTGAATAATTGTATCTCATAAATTGTATCTCATATATGTATCTCATTATTGTATCTCATAATGTCAACCTGTGACCCAATCAAACTTTGTTACTATTTAACTTCATTACCTAACAGAATACTCCATTCTACTGATTACACAGCAACACAGTAAATGACCATATGACTTGTCTTTGTAATACTCATTTGTACTAAATTGTTATCTGTTTTACAATAATTTTTGTACCACTGAATATATCATTGCTTAGTTAATCTTAAGTTAATTTTAAGCCAGCCCATAATGCTCTGCATACAAGGGGCTTTGGCATGCTGCACTTTAAAAATTGTATTCCTTGTACTTCTCTGTATCATGTTCAAATAAATAAATAAATAAATAAATAAATTTATCATTCCTGGCCCTGGTCTAGTTACCTCCGGTTCCACTCTAACTTCGACTATCCTATATGGGTCCATTGTTGGAGGCGAGATGTCTGTCCCTCCCGCACTTGGTTGAGCACGCAGACTTTGACCTTCCACAACATCTTAATCCTTAAGTGTGCCTTCCACTGGGTCAAGGAAAAAATATATATAAAGTGTAGCGTTACAGTTGGCTGGTCTGGGTGGTGGTGGTGGTGGTGGTGGTGGTGAGGTTCATACGGCACTGGGACCGTCATAACCTTTAATCCCAACAACAACAACGTCGACAATCAACATGACGACCCGCAGGAAAACTAGAAAAAACCCCGGTAAGTTGAGTCAGGACCGATGGTGCATGATGTGACAAAGATCCTGGAGGACTGGGGCAGTAGAAGAAGCACTGGGAAGGACATTGTCTGTAAGGGAAGACAGTGGGAGGCTGCATCACCAGCGTATTCACCCCTTCCCCCCCCCAACAACCATGGCTGCCTCTTCCTCTTTTTGATGGCGTTAATCGACCTCTTACGCAGACGGGAAGTGATTCAGGCGTTTCAGCTTGATGCTAAGGGTAGCATCGTCACGCTCTTAGTGGGTTAATTATCTGGTTGTTAGTGAGGTAACGAGGACCGTAAAATGGCGGGAAGTGGACGGGAGGAGCTGACGCCAATGGCGCGCGCGCGCGTCTGCGCCAACACTTCCTTTCCTTCCCCACGCAGACTTCCCTTTTTAATTTTGTAAACCGATTTTTGCCATCTCTTTCATGTTGTTGTCTTCTCTGTCTCGAGTATATCTTGACATTCTATTTAAAGTAATTCTGATAACCGTGACAAGTTCCAGCTTGATGCAGATTGTTTCCACAAAAAAAAAAAAATACCAGTCACAAGCGCCGCCTCCCGCAGCGCAGCTAAGAAATGACGGTATTAACGACATTACATTAAAAATAAAAATTAACCTAGCAGCATAAGAACTACAAGCAAGGACAGTTGTATTCTTTGTTTTATTGCTGGAATTGCGCGGGATGAGCGTCGGTAGTGACGTCACACCGCGCGCGCGCGAGCTAATTCCAAACAAAGCTCGCTGCTTCCCCATAAATAAATAAATTCGTTCGCTTGCGACCAGGTATATTTTAATGTATGTAAACCCCACAGTAGAAAATGAACATAATTGAAATAATATATTTCATGATGCTGAAAAGTCTTGTGTAAAATAAGGAAATAGGGAAATTTGAACCATGATACTGGAGTGTCAGAATTAATTAAGCAAGCATATTTAGGCAAAGGTACGCATAAGTACAATGATCTTACATAGTGTAAATTACCTAGGATAACCCAAAAAAAAGTCAAGTTATTTTCACTATGCACTTTGACTTTTTTTGTGTTATCCTTGGTAATTTACACTGCTTATTGTACCTGTGCCTAAATATACTTATTTTTGTATGATGACTGTACTTTTGTGTACCTTTGCATACTAATGATTTTCTTTTGTGTCTAACAGTGTTTCTTTACATGATCTTTGTACAGCATATAAAGAAGTAAAAATTTTAATTTAAGAACATAGAACATAAAGAATGAACATTGCAGCAGGCCTACTGGCCCATGCGAGGTAGGTCCAAGTCTCCTACTGGCTTAAGCCAATGCCCCAACCTAGTCAGGTCAGGTCACATTCACTTAAAGAAGGAACACGGCAACTGACCTAGTAGCACAAGCTACTCAGGTCCAACGCACACCCACCCACACCCATTCACGTATTTATCTAACCTATTTTTAAAACTACACGTTTTAGCCTCTATAACTGTACTTGGGAGTTTGTTCCACTCATTCACAACTCTATTACCAAACCAGTGCTTTCCTATATGCTTCCTGAATCTGAATTTTTCCAACTTAAAACCATTGCTATGAGTCCTGTCTAGGCTAGATATTTTCAGCACATTATTTAAGAACATAAGAAAGGAGGAACACTGCAGCAGGCCTGTTGGCCCATACTAGGCAGGTCCTTTACAATTCATCCCACTAACAAAACATTTACCCAACCCAATTTTCAATGCCAATCAAGAAACAAGCTCCGATGTGCAAGTCCCACTCAAATCCAACCCCTCCCACTCATGTGTGTGTGATGAATGGTTTGAAAAACCGACAAGTTGAAGATTGAGACACTTATGCAGCATATGGGAATCTTTATTCAGGAAACGTTTCGCCACACAGTGGCTTCATCAGTCCAATACCAAGAGGAAGGCGTAAGGAGAGGAGGAGAATGAGTTAATCAGTCCCTCAACCTGGACACATCGACTCCAGGTTGAGGGACTGATTACCTCATTCTCCTCCTCTCCTTACGCCTTCCTCTTGGTATTGGACTGATGAAGCCACTGTGTGGCGAAACGTTTCCTGAATAAAGATTCCCATATGCTGCATAAGTGTCTCAACCCTCCCACTCATGTACTTATCCAACCTAAATTTGAAACTACCCAAAGTCCTAGCCTCAATAACCCAACTAGGTAGACTGTTCCACTCATCAACTACCCTATTTCCAAACCAATACTTTCCTATGTCCTTTCCAAATCCAAACTTATCCAACTTAAATCCATTACTGCAGGTTCTCTCTTGGAGAGATATCCTCAAGACCTTGTCAATATCCCCCTTATCAATACCTATCTTCCACTTATACACTTCGATCAGGTCTCCCCTCATTCTTCGTCTAACAAGTGAATGTAACTTAAGAGTCTTCAATCTTTCTTCATAAGGAAGATTTCTAATGCTATGTATTAATTTAGTCATCCTACGCTGAATGTTTTCTAACGAATTTATGTCCATTCTGTAATATGGAGACCAGAATTGAGCTGCATAATCTAGGTGAGGCCTTACTAATGATGTATAAAGCTGCAGTATGACCTCTGGACTTCTGTTGCTTACACTTCTTGATATAAATCCCAGTAATCTATTTGCCTTATTACGTACGCTTAGGCATTGCTGTCTTGGTTTAAGGTTGCTGCTTACCATAACCCCCAAGTCCTTTTCGCAATCTGTATGGCTAAGTTCTACATTATTTAACTTATAAGTGCTAGGGTTATGGACACTCCCGAGCTTCAGAACCTTGCATTTATCTACATTGAACTGCATCTGCCACTTTTCTGACCAAGAGTAGAGTTTGTCTAAATCCTCCTGAAGTTCCCTAACATCTACGTTTGAATCAATTATCCTACCTATCTTCGTGTCATCGGCGAATTTGCTCATATCACTAGCAATTCCTTCATCAAGATCATTGATATATATTATAAACAACAACGGGCCCAAGACTGATCCCTGTGGAACGCCACTTGTTACTGATCCCCACTCGGATTTAACCCCATTTATGGACACTCTCTGCTTCCTGTCTGTGAGCCATGACTCGATCCACAAGAGCACCCTCCCCCCAATGCCATGAGCTGCTACTTTCTTCAACAGTCTTTGGTGCGGAACTCTATCAAATGCCTTACTAAAATCTAAGTAAACAATATCAAATTCTTTATCGTGGTCAACAGCCTCAAAAGCTTTACTGAAGAAAGTTAATAAATTAGTTAGACAAGACCGGCCTCTTGTGAATCCATGCTGAGTATCATTAATCAAGCTATGCTTATCGAGATGGCTTCTTATAATCTCAGCTATAATTGACTCTAGCAACTTGCCCACAATTGAGGTCAGGCTTATTGGGCGGTAATTTGACGGTAACGACTTGTCCCCTGTTTTAAAAATAGGAACTACATCAGCCATCTTCCACATATCAGACGCTACACCTGGTTCGACACCCTCAGTACTTTATTAATGTCCCCTTTATTTATTCCTGTCTTCCATTTATACACCTTACTCATATCCCCCCTAATTCTATGCCTTTCGAGAGAGTGCAGATTCAGGGCCCTCAGTCTATCCTCATAGGGAAGATTTCTGATACATGGGATCAACTTTGTCATCCTCCTTTGTATGTTTTCCAGAGCATTTGTATCCATTCTGTAATACGGTGACCAAAACTGTGCAGCATAATCTAAATGAGGCCTAACCAAAGTTATATAGAGTTGAAGAACAACCTGAGGACTCCTATTATTTACGCTTCTTGATATGAAGCCAAGGATTCTGTTAGCTTTATTGCAAACACTTATGCACTGTTGTCTTGGTTTCAGATTACTGCTAACCAGGACTCCTAAATCTTTTTTGCAGTCCATAATATTAAGATCTACATTATTTAGTTTATATGTGGCATGGTTATTTTCCTGTCCAACATTTAGAACTTTGTATTTGTCTCTATTAAACTGCATCTGCAATTTGAATGTAATGTTAAGAACATAAGAAGGAAGGAGCACTGCAGCAGGCCTACTGGTCCATTCTAGGCAGGTCCAAGTCACCTACTGGTCCAAGTCAGATACATTTAAAAAGGAAGGAGCACAGCATCAGACCTACCAGCACAAGTTAGTCAGGTCCAACTCACACCACCCACACCCACTCATGTAGTATCTGTCTAACCTAATTTTTAGAAATGCACAACGCTTTTAACTTCAGTGACGCTACTCTGGAGTTTGTTCCACTCGTCCACATCTCTGTTACCAAACCAGTGCTTTCCAATATTCTTTCTGAATCTAAATTTTTCCAGCTTGAAACTATTGCTGCAAGTCCTGTCTTGGTTAGATATTTTTAGCACATTTACATTCTCTTTATTCCTGTTTTCCATTTACACACCAGTCATATCCCCCCTAATTCTAAATTTTTCTAGAGAGTGCAGATTTAGGGCCCTCAGTCTATCCTCATTGATTGATTGATAGGAAAGATGCATTTCAGTTTAGTAATACAAATTAACCCTTTGAGGGTTTCGGCCATACTAGTACGGCTTACAACCCAGGGTTTTTGACGTACTAGTACGCCTAAATTCTAGCGCCCTCAAATCTAGTGGGATTTGAAAGAATGGGTCTATGTGGTCAGTGTGCACAGTATAAAAAAATCCTGCAGCACACAGTGCATAATGAGAAAAAAAAACTTTGACCATTTTTTTGGAATAAAACAGCGACTTTAGACTGTATTTTCATATGGTATTTATTGTTGTATTCTAGTTTTCTTGATCTCATTTTATAGAATGGAAGACATATTACAGAAATTGAGATGATTTTGACTGGTTTTACAATGAAAAGTACCTTGAAATTGAGCTCAAAGTAGCAGAAATGTTTGATTTTTACCAAAGTTCAAAAGTAAACAAATCATGCCAAGCGTCCAATACACGTCAACTGGTGAGTCTAATATTCTTTTACAAGTGCGCCAATATTATTTATACCATTTTTTACACTAATGCAGTAGTCTGCATAACAGTAAATCTTCTATTTTTTGTGAGAAAAAAAATTCAAAGTGGGAAGCAAAAGAATGTAAGAGGGGCCTTGAGACGTGACTAATGAACAGAGGAAATGTCATTTTAGTGCCAGGAATGTCTTTCTTGTTTATTCTGGACCCTATTCGGAAATTGGCATCTTTTGAAATTTGTGTGAAATTGGCAAAATTGCTAAATTTTGACCACTGTACTGGATAGTTGAAATTGGTAAATGGGTGGTTTCTTGCACTCATTCGATAGAAAAAATGGAGTTCTAGCGAAATATTCACATTTTTTGTCGACTAGTATAGTGGAATTGGCCGAAAATGGGGCTCAAAGTGGGCAAAATCGCCGATGCATAAACATCGCTGAGACTGCTAACTTCATGAGAGCATAAATCCATAAGTTTTCAATCAAATTTCATACTTTTGGTGTCATTATGATCGGGAAAAGATTCTCTATCTTTTCATAAGAATTTTTTTTTTTTTTAAATTTGGCCGACCCTGAGAACGAGTCTCGGAGAGGGCGTGTCGACCCTCAAAGGGTTAAAGAGTATCAAGGAAAGTATAAAGAGAACTCTTTTTTCATATATATAAAAGTAACCATGAGTTTCTAATGATGACATTTTCTGGTAATAGAGCAGCATAATTACTCAAGAAATCGTAATGACACGATTGCAAACAAACCATACCCCCGGCCGGGATTGAACCCGTGGTCATAGTCTCAAAACTCCAGCCCGTCGCGTTAGCCACTAGACCAGCTAGCCACAATAAGATTCATCCAACTAGGTATATTTCTACACCATAGGAAGGTGTTCAATCCCGGCCGGGGGAATGGTTTGAGCAGCATAATTATTATTATGGTAGTAAAGGAATGTTGGTCCTCAGCTTATTTTGTTGATAAAATATAGTCTTAAGATATTTAATATTAACAAGGTTCTGTCATGATAGTTATATATTGTGCAATTGGGAAAATGCATAACAAAACCTAACAGAACCTTACTACCTCCATTATTGGCAGAAATGGAACTGGTGTATCTTTCTTTGTTTACATTTGTTGTGATCAGCCAGTCACATTGACAAAGTCAATGTGACTGTCAGCAATTAGCCAGGTCTTACAGCAATTAGCCAGTCACATTGACAAAGTCAGTGTGACTGGCTAATTGCTGTATGACCTTGTGGGTTTAGCACTTAGTTTTGATTGTAATAATAATACTGAAATAGTAACCATTGAATATTCCTGATGTTGCATTTGAACTAAAACTGGTATTATTTTTGTTAATATCTCCCAAAATAACAATTTGCATAAAAATATCTATATTTTATTCTGTGGTGTAGCAAAGTTGTAGGTACAGTATTGTGAAATATACCCTAGTGATTAAGTTCTGCCAAGGACCAGCATTCACTAATAGCCATTACAGTGGAACCTCAGTTTTTGTCATTAATTCATTCCAGAAAGTCTGACGAAAACTGAAGCAATATTTCCCGTAAGAAATAATGTACAGTGGACCCCCGCATAACGATGGCATCACATAGCGATTATTTCGCATACCGCTTACTTTAATTGCAAAAATTTTGCCTCACATACCGCTTAAAAACCCGCTTACTGATTTTCGTCCGAGACGCGTCCAATGTGCGGCCTGAGCCACGCTCACATGTTCCGCCGGTGGCATTGTTTACCAGCCAGCCTCCGCGGTAACATCCAAGCATACAATCGGAATATTTCGTATTATTACAGTGTTTTCGGTGCTTTTTCTGGAAAATAAGTGACCATGGGCCCCAAGAAAGCTTCTAGTGCCAACCCTACAGCAATAAGGGTGAGAATTACAATAGAGATGAAGAAAAAGATCATTGATAAGTATGAAAGTGGAATGCATGTCTCCGAGCTGGCCAGGTTGTATAATAAACCCCAATCAACCATCGCTACTATTGGTGGTACAGCTGCTGCTGCTGCTGCACTGTCAGCTGCTGCTGCTGCTGCACTGTCAGCTGCTGCTGCTGCTGCACTGTCAGCTGCTGCTGCTGCTGTAGCACCGTTGTTGGTGTGGCTTATTGAGAATACCAAGAAACAATTAACCCCAGAGGATTTGCCACCCAGGATAACCCAAAAAAGTCAGTGTCATCGAAGACTGTCTAACTTATTTCCATTGGGGTCCTTAATCTTGTCTCCCAGGATGCAACCCACACAAGTCGACTAACACCCAGGTGAACAGGGAAAAATGCCTGGAACTAGTGCTCATATTGGTGAATTTAAAGCCAGCAAAGGTTGGTTTGAGAGATTTAAGAATCGTAGTGGCATACACAGTGTGATAAGGCCTGTTCTGGAAGAAAATGCCAAACAGGACCTACAGTACTCAGGAGGAAAAGGCACTCCCAGGACACACTGTCTCATCAGTCATTGCTGCATCTTCAATAAAGGTAAGTGTCATTTATTCTTCATTTAGTAGACTAGTACATGCACAATATATACTGTGCATGTACTACTCTACTATTGTGCATGTATCCTTCTCTTTGTGTGTGGGAAAATGTATATTTCATGTGGTAAAATTTTTTTTTTCATACTTTTGGGTGTCTTGCACGGATTAATTTGATTTCCATTATTTCTTATGGGGAAAATTCATTCACATAGCGATTATTTCGCATAACAATTACCCCTCTTGCACGGATTAAAATCGTTAACCGGGGGTCCACTGTAAATACAATTAATCCATTCCAGACACCCAAAAGTATTAACAAAAAATACGTTTTATAGAGAATAATTGATAGTTTTACATGCAGAAAACACTGAAAAATACATATAAAGGACTAATGAAATAGATAAATGAACATTTAATATCACTTTTACCTTTATTGAAGACTCTTGTTGGTTCACGAAATCGTAATGACACGATTGCAAACAAAACATACCACAGACGGGATTTGAAGACTCTGGAGTTTTGAGACTCTCTGACCACGGTTTCAAATCCCGCCCGTGGTATGGTTTTACTCTTGTTGGTGTATGGAAGACAGCGAGGAGGGGAGAGGGAGGAGAGGTTGTTGTTTGGAAATGGAATCCCCTTCCATAAGGACTTCAGGTATCAAGTCCCTATCTGGGGTTACTTCCCTTCTTTGTCTTTTACTGGCACTGGACCCCTGTCGCACAAAAAATCTGTCCAGAGAGGTCTGTTTTTGGCGTCTCTTAAGATTTGTCTAAAATAGGACAAGGCATTGTCATTGAACATGTTGCAGACATGGCTTGCAACAGCTTTGTTAGGGTGATATTTCTCCACAAAACTTTGCAACTCACTCCACTTTGCACAAATGTCCTTAACGCTTTCAGGGGTCCAGAGGCCAAATTTCAAAGTGCACACCAGTGTCCAAGAACTTTCAAAAAGTAATTTTGTTATTTTTTCTTATGAAATGGTAGAGAATCTTTTCCTGAAGGTAATAAAACAAAAAGTACGAAATTTGATGGAAAATTGACGAAATTATGCTCTTGCGAATTTTGATGTGCCAGCGATATTTACGCATCAGTGATTTTGCTGACTTTGACTCCCATTTTAGGCCAATTACCTTATTCCAGTCGACCAAATTCTTAGCTATTTCACTAGTATTACTTCTATTCTATCTACTGAGCACAAGAAATTGCCAACTCAACTGCTTCAACTACAAAATAGTGATTGGAAATTGGTAATTTGGCCAATTTTGTGCAAAGTTCAAAATATTCCAATTTCAAAACAGGGTCCAGAATAAACAATGCAGGCATTCCTGGCACTAAACTAACATTTCCTCTTTTCATTAGTTTTGTTTTCAGGCTTTACAAATTAATTCTATTTTGATTTTTAATTCACATAATGAATTTTTATTCAAACCAAAAAATAGAAGGTTTACTGTAATTCAATATTGTAATAATTGTATAAATAATATCAGCACATTTGTGAACGTATATTAGACCCACCAGCTGGCGTGTATTAGATGTGTGAGGTCATTTGTTTACTCTTGAACATCAGTAAAAATTTAACATTTCTGCTACTTTGAGCTCAGTTTCAAGTCATTTTCAGTACTAAAACCAATCAAAATCATCTCTATTTCTGTAATATATCTTCCATTCTATCTAATGAGACCAAGAAATCGCAAATACAACTATAAAAAACATACAAAAAAACTGCAAAGTTGCTGTTGTAATCGAAAATTACGGTCTCAGTTTTTTTTCCTCTCATTATGCACTGTGCTGCAGGATTTGTTTTATGTGGTGCACACATACCACATAGATGTATTCTCTCATATCTAGGCCCAAATTTACCGCTCACAGCTTATCAGAGTGAGCTGAGCTTATGGCGTAGATCTACAGCTTGGACCCTGAACGTAAAGCCGTAAATCTACGGCACGGACCCTGAAAGGGTTAATCACTGAAGAAGGCACATTCTAACCTCTCTCTTCCTCCTCCTCTGAAGCAGTTTCCTCAGCTGCGATCTGTTGCTGTTCCAGCTAAAGGTGTTGCAGCTCTTCAGTGGTTAGCTCTTCCCTGTTGTCGTCCACCAACTCTTCCACATCCTGGCCACTCACATCCAACCCCATGGACTTCCCCAAAGCCACAGTAGATTCCACAACAGGCATAGGGTTGTCAGGGTCAGCCTCAAACCCTTCAAAATCCTTCTCTTGGACACATTCTGGCCACAATTTTCTCCAAGCAGAGTTCATCATCCTGGGAGTCACTCCCTACCAAGCCTTATGTATAAGGCTTATGCAGTTGAGGATATTGAAGTGATTCCTCCAGAACTCTCTTAGAGTTGATTCAGTGTCTGAGGTCACTTCAAAGCACCTTTGAAACATTGCTTTGGTGTAGAGTTTTTTGAAGTTTGAAATGACGTGCTGGTCCATGGGCTGGATGAGAGGAGTGGTATTAGGGGGCAAGAACTTCACTGTGATGAAACTAAACTCCTCCAAAGAATTGCTCTTCCAAGTCTGGAGGATGAGCAGGAGCTTTGTCCATTACCAGGAGGCACTTGAGTGGCAATTTATTTTTCTGGAGGTATTTCTTCACACTCAGGCCAAATACTTCATTGACCCACTCAATGAAAATTTGCCTCGTCACCCATGCCTTATTGTTAGCCTTCCACATAACACACAATTTACTCTTGATGACATTGTTTTTCTTGAACACTCAGGGATTTTCAGAGTGATATACCAATAAAAACTTCACTTTGAAATCCCCACTAGCATTACCACAGAACAAAAGAGTTAGCCTATCCTTCATAGGCTTGTTTCCTGGCAGTGTCTTTTCCTCCTGCATGATGTAGGTCCTCTTTGGCATTTTCTTCCAAAAGAAGCCTGTTTCATCACAATTGAAGACTTGTTGGGGGAGGAGTCCTTCAGCCTCTACATACTCCTTGAATTCATCAACGAATTCTTCGGCCACACATTTGTCTGAACTTGCAGCCTCACCATGTCTTAACACGCTGTGTATGTCAGATTGCTTCTTGAATTTGTCGAACCATCCTTTGCTGGCCTTAAATTCACTAACAGTAGCACTTGTTCCGGGCATTTTCTCTACGAGATCCTCATGCAGCTGCCTTGCCTTTTTGCAAATTATCACTTCCACAGTAGTACTATCTTTTGCTAACTGTTTTTCGTTGATCCACACCAACAACAACTTCTCAACATCTTTGATTGTTTGTAATCTCTGTTTTGTTAGCACATTTATGCCTTTCGCAACATGAGAGTCCTTGATTTCTTTTTTCTTTGCCAGGATGGAACTGATCATTGATGAGGACTTCCTGTACATCCTGGCGAGATCGACCACACATATGCCACTTTTGTACTTTGCTATGAGTTCTTTCTTGAATTTTATCATGTTTCTCATCTTCTTTATCAGAAGGCTGGCACTCGTAACTTTCTTTGGCCCCATGGTGGTTTATTTAGCAGTCACACTCAATAAACAAGCACAAAGAGCAATGGATTATTACGAAATGTTTCGGATGAATGTGCAGGGTAATGCTCACTCGACAAGAAACAAAGCCAGACTTACTCAGAATGCATGGGATGCTTTGTGTCGGCACGGGCAGGTGGGCACGTTTGGTACGGCGGACCGACGAAAACCAACGTGATGAATGAGAACTGGGACAAAATTTTTACGAAAAAAGTTGTCGAAAACTGAATTCAACGAAAACCAGGCAATCGAAAACCAAGGTTCCACTGTACTAGTGTTATGATTATTATTATTATTATAGTTGTAGTTATTGTTGTTATAATCACAGTAAGTGCTAAATTTGTAAGGGTCTTTGATAAAGTTTCTTACCTGTGATTAATGAGGAAAATAACAGTACAGTGGAACCTCTACTTATGAGTTTAATCTGTTCCATGACCTTGCTCGCATCTGGATTTCCTCGTTTGCAGAGCCAGTTTTCATCATTTAAATTAATTGAAATGGAATTAATTCGTTCCAGTGGAATTCCAGGCATGGGAAAATACTTCAATAATTTCCCTAATATCAGCTGTACAGCTTATTTATCTATCACAAATCAGGTAATTTGACATAATAAACAATATTAATAACATAGAAACATGATATATGCACTAGAATGAATAAAATACATGTCATTACGTATGTGGCTAGTGGTGGTGACAGCGGCCATTGTTGTTGTTAGGGTTTATAGGGCCACCACAGTGGCCATTCCTGCTCCTGATTTCATGTGTAGAGAACCTAGGATAACCCAAAAAAGTCAGAGTGACTTATAATTGCTACACTTTGGCACTATTGTTTCATATTGTATGCCACTGCTACTTCATAATATGTGCCACTGCTACTTCATGTTGTCTGCCACTGTTACCTCATGTCTGCCACTGCTGCCTCATGTTATCTGCCACTACCTCATGATGTCTGCCAGTGTTACCTCATGTTGTCTGCCACTGCTGCCTCATGTTGTCTTCATGTTGTCTGCCACTACCTCATGATGTCTGCCACTGCTTCTTCATGTTGTCTGCCACTGCTACCTTGTGATGTCTGCCACTGCTGCTTCATGATGTCTGCCACTGCTGCTTCATGTTGCCTGGCGTTGCTACCACATGATGGCTGCTCCCACTTTTGCTAGTGTGTTGAAGAGCTTTCCAATATGTGAAGGTTGAGGGGCAGTGCCAGTCGAACAGGTATTGGACAGTGACGTCATTTGTTTACTCTTGAACATCACCAAAGAGTCAAACATTTCTGATACTTTGAGCTCAATTTCAAGGTACTTTTCGTCATGAAACCAACCAAAATCATATCTATTTCTGTAGTATATCTTCCATTCTATCAAGTGAGACCAAAAAAACTAGAATACAGCCATAAAAACCATACGAAAATATACCACTAATGGGAGGCTAATGGCTAATGGGCCAATTTCTTTCATGTTTGGTGTATGCTAAGAAGCATCTTTCCATCATACATTGCCCAAGTTTCAATAAGATAGTGTAACAAATAACTGAGATTCATTTCCCTAGATCAAGAGCAAGAGCCCCTCACCAGCATCAAGGAACCTCCCTTGAGGCCCACTCGCATCTGGAAATTTTGCTCGCTTCTGGAAGCAAAAAATTGACCAAGCGACTGTTCGTATCTGGAAAAACTTGCACGTGGATGCACTTGTAAGTAGAGATTCCACTGTACAGTATATCTTATTGGAGAAGTTATATCATTCATCAAGACATGGCAGATTGACAGGCTACAAAGAGTTTCCAAAAATGAGGAAAAATGAGAATGTGGACCTTTTACCAGTTGCTTTCCACAGGAGTCAGTATTTGCTCTCTGTTGTTCATACTCAACATAAATAAATTGAGCAATTTAAATAGTGGCACAAGTAAGTTTACAAAAGGGGCCACCAAATAATTTCTGAAGCAAGATACCGCAGAGAAGTTAAAGGATACTTGGGATAGGTTGACGATGTGGTTGGAAAAATGTCGGATGCAGTTAATGTGGACAAATAAAAGAATTGATGGAAAAAAGAACAGTGGCACTTAAGAAAGTAAATACAATGGAACCTTGAGTTTTGGCTGTAATCTGTTCCAGAAGCTCTGCTGAAACTCAAATTGTTCGAAAGTCAAAGCAATATTTCCCATTAGAAATAATGCAAATCCAATTAATCCATTCCAGACACCCAAAAATATTCACCAAAAATTAATTTTTTAAAGAATAAAAATAGTTTTGCATACAGAAAATAATGAGAAATAGATATAAATAAATATAACATAACATACCTTTATTGAAGACTCTTGTTGGCTTATAGAAGACAGGGAGGAGGAGAGTTTGGAGACAGGCCAAGATACTCCTTCAATATGATGCTAATATCAACTCTACGGCTTATTTATCTATCACAATTGATTTAATATGACATAAACAATATTAATAACATTGAAACATGATATATACTCTAGAATGAATAAAATATGTCATTACGTATATCATGAGTGGTGGCGGTGTTGTTGGGTCATCAGGGCCCACTGACAGCATAAGCCGTATAGTGGTGGTGGCAGTGGCAGTGTTGTCAGTGGCCCTACGGGTCTCCCTCAACATTTGCGGGGGTTAGGGGATCAAGAACCTCGCAAATGTTGAAAAAATCGTTAATGTTTGGTGCCCCAATATATTGTAGGGAAATATAATACAGTACTGCTTCCTGAACCTATTGAACCATGAACAATCATAAAACACATGAAAACATCGTAAAATATTGCACTAGTGCCAGCCCTTTGGTAAAGAAGGTGAGAAAAACTACAGAATTCAAGAAAGAACTCGTAGCAGAGTACCAAAGTGGAGGAGGAAGAGAGAGGGGAGAATATGCCTTATTCAGTGATTCTACGATATGTACGATACTACAGCAGCATAAGTTGATAAAGGTTATAGCACCAGCCAGCGATAAAGTGTAGCATTAACAGTGTAGCAAGTAAGTTAAGCGATTAATCGATAGAAAAAGGACAGCAGGAACCTAACTCCTCCAATGTTCTTGGAGCCGGGCTCAGAGAGTAGATATACAGTGGACCCCCGGTTAACGATATTTTTTCACTCCATAAGTGTGTTCAGGTGCCAGTACTGACCGAATTTGTTCCCATAAGAAATATTGTGAAGTAGATTAGTCCATTTCAGACCCCCAAACATACACGTACAAACGCACTTACATAAATACACTTACATAATTGGTCGCATTCGGAGGTAATCGTTATGCGGGGGTCCACTGTACTCTCGAAATTCTTCAAAGGTATATCAAAGGTACACCGCCGTCTCTAGTCTCTACTGCCTCTGATGCTGCCTCCACCACCCCTATGTACGGCTTATGTTTCAGTGGCCCTTATACACCCATCAACAACACCACAACAACACTCGTGACATAATGACGTATTTTATTCATTCTAAAGTATTTGTCATGTTTCTATGTTGTTAATATTGTTTATTATGTCATATTAGATAAATAGTGATAGATAAATAAGCCATAGAGTTGATATTAGTGTCATATTGAAGGACTATCTTGTCCTATCTCCAAACAAACTCTGCCACCACCACAATTCCTAAGATATGTAATGACATACGGTATTTTAAATATGATTGGGCGGCTGGGAGTTTGCGAATGTTCGAAGCCCGTTGAAGTGGAAAATGTGAATGTTGAGGGAGACCTGTATATACCTCTAATAACATTGGAGGAGTTAGTTTCATGCCCTTTTTCTATCGCTTAATCACTTAACTTACTTGCTACACTGTTAATGCTACACTATCGCTGGCTGGCACTATAGCCTTTATTGGCTCCTTTTACTTTAGTATCATAAATTTTGTAGAATGTCTGAAGAAGGCACATTCTCCCCTCTCTCTTCCTCCTCCACTTTGGTACCTTGCTACGAGTTCTTTCTTCAATTCTATTGTGTTTCTCACTTTCTTTACCAAAGGGCTGGCACTAGGAAGTTTCTTTGGGCCCATGGTTAATTATGTAGCAGTTGCACTTAATCAACAAGCACAAAAAAAATGGAGTATTGTGAAATGTCTGGATGAAAGCACAGGGTAATGTTCACTCGAGGAGAAACAAAGCCAGACTGACTTGCAACGCATGCATGGGATGCTTTGTGTGGGTGTGTACAGGTCTGGTACGGCAGCCGAAACTCAAGGCACTGTTCGAAACTCAAGACAAAATTTAGCTAAAAAAAGTAACCGAAACTCAAAATGGCCGAAACTTGGGGCGGCTGAAACTTGAGGTTCCACTGTACACTCTCTCCTCACTTAGTGACGTACTCGTTTACCAACAGATGACTTGGACTTACAACGGGCTCTCTTACCAGTATGCATACCTAAATAATGTATATTAGAGCTGATTTCCTCTATTCTGTTTATTACAATATACAGAACACTGCTGTATAAACATTTAAAAATACAGTGGACCCCCGCATACCGATTTTAATCCGTGCAAGAGGGGTCATTGTTATGCGAAATAATCGGTATGCGAATGAATTTTCCCCATAAGAAATAATGGAAATCAAATTAATCCGTGCAAGACACCCAAAAGTATGAAAAAAAAAATTTTACCACATGAAATATACATTTTCCTACACACAAAGAGAAGGATACATGCACAATAGTAGAGTAGTACATGCACAGTATATATTGTGCATGTACTAGTCTACTAAATGAAGAATAAATGACACTTACCTTTATTGAAGATGCAGCAATGACTGATGAGACACTGTGTCCTGGGAGTGCCTTTTCCTCCTGAGTACTGTAGGTCCTGTTTGGCATTTTCTTCCAGAACATGCCTTATCACACTGTGTATGCCACTACGATTCTTAAATCTCTCAAACCAACCTTTGCTGGCTTTAAATTCACCAATATGAGCACTAGTTCCAGGCATTTTTCCCTGTTCACCTGGGTGTTAGTCGACTGGTGTGGGTCGCATCCTGGGAGACAAGATTAAGGACCCCAATGGAAATAAGTTAGACAGTCTTCGATGACACTGACTTTTTTGGGTTATCCTGGGTGGCAAATCCTCTGGGGTTAATTGTTTCTTGGTATTCTCAATAAGCCACACCAACAACGGTGCTACAGCAGCAGCAGCAGCAGCAGCTGACGGTGGTACAGCAGCAACAGACGATGCTACAGCAGCAGCAGACGATGTTACAGCAGCAGCAGACGATGCTACAGCAGCAGCAGCAGCAGCAGACGATGCTACAGCAGCAGCAGACGATACTACAGCAGCAGCAGCAGCTGACGGTGGTACAGCAGCAACAGACGATGCTACAGCAGCAGCAGACGATGCTACAGCAGCAACAGACGATGCTACAGCAGCAGCAGACGATGCTACAGCAGCAGCAGCAGCAGACGATGCTACAGCAGCAGCAGACGATGCTACAGCAGCAGCAGCAGCTGACGGTGGTACAGCAGCAACAGACGATGCTACAGCAGCAGCAGATGATGCTACAGCAGCAGCAGACGATGCTACAGCAGCAGCAGACGATGCTACAGCAGCAGCAGCAGCAGACGATGCTACAGCAGCAGCAGCAGCTGACGGTGGTACAGCAGCAACAGACGATGCTACAGCAGCAACAGACGATGTTACAGCAGCAGCAGATGATGCTACAGCAGCAGCAGCAGCAGCAGACGATGCTACAGCAGCAGCAGCAGCAGCTGACAGTGCAGCAGCAGCAGCAGCTGACAGTGCAGCAGCAGCAGCAGCTGTACCACCAATAGTAGCGATGGTTGATTGGGGTTTATTATACAACTTGGCCAGCTCGGAGACACGCACTCCACTTTCATACTTATCAATGATCTTTTTCTTCATCTCTATTGTAATTCTCACCCTTATTGCTGTAGGGTTGGCACTAGAAGCTTTCTTGGGGCCCATGGTCACTTATTTTCCAGAAAAAGCACCGAAAACACTGTAATAATACGAAATATTCCGATTGTATGCTTGGATGTTACCGCGGAGGCTGGCTGGTAAACAATGCCACCGGCGGCACATGTGAGGCTGGCTGAGGGCGCGCATTGGACGCGTCTCGGACGAAAATCGGTGAGGGGGTTTTTAAGCGGTATGCGAGGCAAAATTTTTGCGATTAAAGCAAGCGGTATGCGGATTAATCGTTATGTGATGCCATCGGTATGCGGGGGTCCACTGTATACCAGAAATGTATAAATGGTGCAAAAGTGACATTAAAGTATCAAAGATGGTTGACACTAACCCACTTCCATTATAGTATGCTCCTCACTTAGCAACAAATTCATTTACTGACATGGTCTTAGGAATGGAACTCTGTCATTAAGTGAGGAGAGGCTGTAATATAGATATTTATCAACCCAAATGCCAAAAAAGAATTGGAAGCTCATGGAACAGGGAGAGTGACCTAATAGCGACCAGTGAAGTGGAGGGGCTGGAGCTGTGACTCAACCCTTGCAACCACAGTTAGGTGAGTACACACACACATTCATTCATTCTTGGTAATGTCTCATTTACAGTAGATTATGCTGCTCAGTTCTGGTCTCCTATCACAGAATGAACATGCGAAGTTGATCCTGTGTACCAGAAGCTTTCCCTACAAAGATAGACTGAAGGCACTGCATTTGCTCTCCGGAATTGCATATAATTTTGGAGAATATGATTGAGGTGTATAAATGGAAAACCAGTAAATAATAGGAATATAAATAAGTTACTGAAAATATCTAAACAAAACAGGATTCGTACCTCCTTTTCAGTGCATGAAATTACTGCCTCTTTTTCTTCATCAACATTTCAGAGCTCCTCAAAAAATATTCCTGCCAACTTCCCAATACCTCCAGCTCCCCATCTGATAACTCCCTTCTTCTATTTTTAACTGCCAAGCCCATTTGTCTATTATTCTTTCTCAACTTATTAATCTTACTCCAAAAAGTTTTCTTATTATCAACAAAATTTGTTGACAGAACCTCAACCACTCTCTCATTTGCTCTCCCTTAGACTACCTCACCACTCTCTTAACCTCTCTTTTTCTCTCCACATACTCCTCCCTCCTTATATCACTTCTGCTTATATCACCTTATATCACTTCCTCTCATATGCTAACTTTTTCTCCCTTACCACTTCCTTTACCTCGTTATTCCAGGTTATGGGTCACCCCCCTCAGTAATCATCGTATTCATTCTCTCTGGGAAGGGTTCACAAGGCACTAGAGACTTCTAATTGTAAAGGAAAAATCCATTTTTAATCTATGTTATGAATATTGCTTTTTAGGTTCTCATTGCCAGATGAGGAAATGGCCAGTAGTTTAATTACTATTTGATTAATCATATTCCACCCATTTCAGTGTGGGAAATAGTAACAAAATGTACATGTAAGTATTATGTATTGTATTTTAATATTTTACTGAACTGTACTTGCACTTGCAGATGAGGTTACTGAGGAAAAAATGACGACCAGGAAGCGAGGGAGGTTAGAGGTCTCTCCCACATCCAGTGCTGCATCAGTAACTCCACCTGGGACTGGGCGTGGAAAAAGGAGGAATCTCAGACACGCCAGTCCGCAGTCCACACGGGAGTCGCCTCCAAGAAAAACTCGTCGAAGTGCTGCTACACCAGACACACCTCAAAGAACTAGTACCAGAGGACGTGGAAGAGGCCGCTTACCTGCTGCTACTGCTAATGAATCTACTAAAAGTGTATCGTCAAGAGGTAGAGGCAAAAGAAATCGAGGTGGAAGTACAGATTCCAGTCCCAGAAGCGTTAGAAGCCGTGTTGCATCTCCCTCTACTACAAGGAAACGTGGACGGAGAGAGAGTAATAGCTCAGGTGTGAGTGTGGCATCAGAGAAATCACAACATAAGCCTTCTAAGATTAAAGGATGCAAGAGAAAAAAATCTGATAGCACACCTGTAGTTCATTCAAAGAAAACTAATGGTGCATCACCTCAGTGTTTCCCCAGAAGTTCTAAAAGAAGAAAGGTCATTGACCAAGTAGAAACCTCTGCACCAGCTGCAAATGGGCGGACAAGTCGCAGAACTCGGAGCAGAAGGGGTGTATCCGAGACTCAGTCACAGGAAGATCAAGATGGAAACACAAATGAGGAATCATCCCACCTGAATGATGATGAAAATAGTACACATGGGAATTCTACAGACTCTTCAAAACTTACAGAAACTGAAACTTCATTTACAGTTCAGAACATTTCATCTTCACTTAAAAGTGATGCTGAGACCGAACTTAAAAAAGTTGATTCTGTTCATGTAAATAATGAAGAGTGTAAGGAAGGTGTTGGTGAGGATCAAAAGAAATGTGACAGCGTGGTTCAGGAACATTCAGAGAAAGGAAGTGAAGGTCAGCATTCAGAAACTGACAGTGAGGCATGCAAAAATGAGGTTCAACTGCATGCAGAACAGAGTGAGGTTCAAAAGCATTCAGATGAAAAAAGAGAATCAAACATAAAAGAAGTTCAGGATCTTTCTGAAAAAAATCAGCAACATCCAAATAAACAGAAACAATCAAAGGAGAAAAAGGAACAAAAACAGCCCATAGAGGAAGAGGAAGAAAACGAGTTAATAGAGGAAGAGGAAGAAAAAGAATCATTAGAGGAAGAGGAAGAAAAAGAGTCTATAGAGGAAGAGGATGAAAAAGAGTCAATAGAGGAAGAGGAAGAAAAAGAGTCAGTAGAGGAAGAAAAAGAGTCACTTGAGGAAGAAAAAAACTCAGTAGAGGAAAATGATGCCTTAATAGAAGAAGAGGAAAGAAAGTCAATTGGGGATGAAGAAAAAGAGTCAGTAAAGGAAGAAGACTCATTAGAGGAAGAAAAGGAATCAGCAGAGGAAGAGGAGCAGCAGCATTCTGAAGACCAAAAAGAAACAGTAAAAGAAGACCAAAAAGAGTCAACAGGGAAAGAAGGAAAAGAGTTGGTAATGGAAGAGGCAAAAAGGGAATCATTAGAGGAAGGGGCAGAGGAAGAGGCCAAAACAGAGTCAATAGAAGAAAGAGAATCAGTAGAGGAAGAGGCCAGAAAAGAGTCAGTAGAGGAAGAGGAAAACAAAGAGTCAGTAGAGGAAGAGGAAAATAGAGAGTCTGTAGAGGAAGAGGAAAGCAAAGAGTCAGTAGAGGAAGAGGAAAACAAAGAGTCAGTAGAGGAAGAGGCAGATAAAGACACAATAGAGGAACATGGAGAAGAAGACACAGTAGAGGAAGAAGCAGAAAGAGAGCCAATAGAGAAAATGGAAGAAGAGCTAATAGAGGAAGAGGAGCAGGAATATTCTGAAGACCAAAAAGAGTCAGTAGAGGAAGAAAAAAAAGAATCAGTAGAGGAAGAGGAACAGCAACATTCAGAAGACCAAAGAGATTCAAAAGAGGAAGACCAGAAAGATTCAATAAAGGAAGAGGAACAAAAAGGACCAGCAGAGAAAGTGGAACAAATAGAGTCAGAAGAAGAGGAGCAGATTGAGTCAGTAGAGAATGAGGAACAAAAAGAGTCAGTAGAGAATGAGGAGCAAAAAGAGTCAGTAGAGAATGAGGAGCAAAAAGAGTCAGTAGAGAAAGAAGACAAAAAAGAGTCAATAGAGGAAGAGGAAGAACCACATTCTAAAGGCCAACAAGTGCCAATAGAGGAAGATGCTCAAGAAGATTCACTAGAAGATGAGCAAAAAGAGTTAATAAAAGGAGAACAGCATTCTGAAGAATTAGGCGAGTCATTGGAGAAAGAGGTTCAGCAACATTCTGAAGAAGGCAGATCATGCAAGGAAGACATTCAGGAACATTCTGAAGATCAAGGGGAGTTATACATGAAAGAGTCTCAAGAATATAGTAAGCCATGTAAAGAAGAAGTTCGAAAACATTCAGAAAAAAACAGCGAGTCATGCAAGAAAGATGCTGAGGAATATTCTGAACAAAGTGAGTCATGTAAGGAAGAGGTTAAACAATGTTCTGAAAAACAGAATGAACTGTGCAAGAAAGAGGGCAAGGCATGTGAGGAGAAGGTTCAGCAGCATTCTGAAAAGCAAGAGGAGTTGTGCCAGGAAGACATTCAGGAAAAATCTAAAGAAAAGAATGAGAAGGTAGAGGAGGAAATTGAGCAATGTTCTGATAAACAGAAAGAGTCATCCAGACAAGGGGTTCAGGATCATTCTGAAGAACAGCACAGCAAATCAGTGGAAGAAGATATTGAGCAGCATTTCGAAAAATGTGAAAAATTATGTGATGAAGAGGCGCATGAACATTCTGAAGATGAAAGTAAGTCATTCAATGAAGATGTTCGACAACATTCTGAGAAGCAAAATGAGTCATGCAAGGAAGATGAGCATCATTCTAAAAAACAAACAAAGCTGTGTGAGGAAGAGGTTCAACAACATTCTGAAGAGAAAATAAAGCCAGTAGAGGAAAAGGTCCAACAGCATTCTAAAGAAAGTGAGCAAATGGAAGAGGAAGTTGAACAGCAATCTGAAAAATCAAGTGGGTCATGTCACAAAAAAATTCAGCATCACTCTGAACCAGAAGAGTCATGCAGGGAAGTTGTTCTCAAAAATTCTGAAGAACAGAGTGAATCATGCAAAAAAGACATTCATCATCTTTCTGAAAAACAAAATGAGTCATGCAAGAAAGAAGCTGAACAAGATTCAAAAAATCAGAGAGAAGCATATGAGAGAGAGGTTCAGCAACGTTCTGAAGAGCAAAGCAAGTCATTAGATAAAGAGGTTAAGCAGTGTGACGAGGAACAAAAACAAATGTGCAAGAAGAAGGAAGAAGTTCAGCAACATTCAGAAGAAGAGAATTTGCATGAGGAAGAGGTTCAGCAATATTCAGAGGAAAAAGATTCACACAGGGAAGATGTTAAGCAACATTCTGAAGTAGAAAAAGAATCATGCAAGACAGAGATTCAACATAATTCTGAAAAGCAAAAAGAGCTTAGTGAGAATATGTTAAATAATTCTCAAAAGCAGACAGAAGCATGTGAAAAGAGTCAGGAAAAATCTGAAAAGCAGAGTGTGTTGTGTGAAAATGAAAAGATTAATAAACAAGATAAAAGTGTTCCTTTATTGAATAGTGCAGCCACCAGTCAGAAGAGTTTAGTGGCAACAAGCCAACTCTGTTCCTCAGATGAAGTCGAGTCAAGGACGTGTGACACAAATATCAAAGGTGATGTATCAAATGCAACCCCAGCAGCCAGTTTGCCTACAAATACAGTAGTTCTAGTCATGGGGAAAGTTCAAAGTGGAGACAATTTAGTGCCGAGTCCTCAGATTCTGGAAGTCCAGAAGTAAAGTCTTCAAAGAAGGCCAGATTAAGTGAAAGTGTACCTGACATGTTTATAAATAAGAAAATTATAAATTGTGAAAAAAATTTATATAGAGGAAAGTGTGAGGGAAGCAATTAACAAGAAAGACCGAAATGTGTAAACTAAAAAACTAGGTGTGGAGGGTGAATTAGAATGGACACTGTGACATAGGCATTAACCTTCTTAGAATACCTGGGCCTTACGAAGCAGCAGACCTTTGAAGTTTGTTCAGTTATTCCAGCTTGTGTGAAAGGTAAGACATCTTAAATCTATATACTGCTTTAATATTGTGTTTTAGGTAAAGTAATTTGTAAAGATAATTTTTAGCAGTAGTATAATAAAAATGTAATACAGAAAAATTACATACAAGAAATTCTGTTATTAATTTAATCTTTCTATTGTAATTATTTTGGTTTCACACTAGGTAAGAAGTATTGACTTTTACAAATTCGATAGAGACATACAGTGAACCCCCAGTTATCGACCGTAATCCGTTCCAGGAGGTCAGCCGGTAACTGAAATGGCCAATAACTGAATTAATATTTCCCATAAGAATTAATGGAAATACAATTAATCTGTTCCAAACAAAAATATTCACAAAAAAATTCTTCTTAACAATTATGTGTTACATACCTTTATTGAAGGCTAATGCTGACTTCTGGAAGATAGGGAGGAGGAAAGAGGAAGGAATTAGTGTTTGGAAGGGAAATCCCCCTCCATAAAGACTAGGTAGCAAATCCTTCTCTGGGGTTACTTCCCTTCTCTGTCTTTTATTGCCGCTAGGACCAGCTTGAGAGTCACTGGACCCCTGTCTCACAAAATAACTGTCCAGAGTGCTCTGTTTCTGGCATCTCTAAGATTTCCCTAAAGTGGGACAGGGTTTCGTCACTAAACATGGGAGATATGGCTTGTTTCAGCTTTGTCAGGGTGGTGTTTCTCTACAAAAGCTTGCACCCTAGTCCACATTGCGCACACCTCTTTAATCTCTGAAGAAGGCACCTCCTTCACTCCCTCTTCCTCCTCCTCTGAAGCAAGTTCCTCAGCTGCAGTCTGTTGCTGTTCGAGATGAAGCTCTTGCAGCTCTTCAGTCGTTAGCTCTTCCCTGTGGTCCTCCACCAACTCTTCCACATCCTCGCCACTCACCTCCAACTTCAGGGACTTCCCCAGTGCCACAATAGAGTCCACAGGGTCAGGGTCAGCCTCAAACCCTTCAAAATCTCTCTCTTGGACACAATCTGGTCACAGTTTTCTCCAAGCAGAGTTCAGAGTCCTGGAAGTCACTCCCTACCAAGCCTTACCTATAAGGCTTATGCAATGGAGGATAGTGAAGTGATTCCTCCAGAACTGTCTTAGGGTCAACAGAGTGTCCGAAGTCACTTCAAAGTACTTTTGAAACACTGCTTTTGTGTAGAGTTTTTTGAAGTTTGAAATGACATGCTGGTCCATGGGCTGGATGAGAGGAGTGGTATTAGGGGGCAAGAACTTCACTGTGATGAAACTAAGCTCCTCCAACAATTTGTCTTTCATGTAGGTTTTTTGAAGTTAGAAATGACCTCTGGTCCATGGGCTGGAGGAGAGGAGGGGTGTTAGGAGGCAAGAGCTTCACTTTTATAAAATTGAAGTCCCAAAACACTTTGTATTCCAAGTCTGGAGGATGTGCAGGAGCATTGTCCAGTACCAGGAGGCACTTGAGTGGCAATTTCTTTTCCAGGAGGTATTTTTTCAAACTTGGGCCAAACACATCATTAACCCTTTCAGGGTCCGTCCCGTAGATCTACGACTACGTTCAGGGTCCAAACCGTAGATCTACGCCATGAGCTCAGCTCACTCTGATAAACTGTGAGTGGTACATTTGGGCCTAGATATGAGAGAATGCATCTATGTGGTATGTGTGCACCACATAAAAAAATCCTGCAGCACACTGTGTATAATGAGAGAAAAAAACTGAGACCATGATTTTCTATTAAAACAGCGACTTTGCAGTGTTTTTTCGTATGTTTTTATACAGTACAGTGAACCCCCGGTTAACGATATTTTTTCATTCCATAAGTATGTTCAGGTGCCAGTACTGACCGAATTTGCTCCCATAAGGAATACAGTGGTCCCTCGTTTTTCGTAGCTCTCGGGAATCAAAGATTTCGGAAATCATAGGGATATTTTTGTATAAACATGGGCTCACTAATCAAAGGTTGACTCGCGAATAGTAGTTCGTCCAGGACGTATACGCACGGTGTGAGCCGGGGCTGCCTTCCTACCCAGCCAGTCTGGCATTGTTTACCA